>NC_069707.1:25961590-26264621 GCF_023699985.2 Odocoileus virginianus | reverse complement strand
AAAAGAATAAATACAAGGAGTTTCACCTTACAGGCTTTCCAAAATAGAAAACATTCACTGTAGATCTCATCACTGTGACTGACTTTTGTATATTCACTTCTAATCATATCTATTGATGTGTTTACAGTTATATTCATTGTGTATGTAGGATTTTACTTCTTGCTTTTCACTTTAGATTATAAGCATTTCCCACATGGCTATATTTATCCCCTCACAGATAATTTTAATGGCTGCATAATTAAGAATTTCAGAGCAGGAAGAAGTGTTAGCTGTTTACCATATTAGAGACTTAGTGTGCTTGATGTGATTTTCATGAAATTGCATATATTCATTGCTGATGTTTACAAGCTGAAGTTAAGGTTTGAAACTTGGGAGAATCTTGACTCTAAAAATACATTTGTGAGACTTCTGTTATTGTTCAGTTGCTAAGTTGTATCTGACTCTTTGCAACCCAGGGCACTCCAGGCTTCCCTGTCCTTAACTATCCCCGGAGTTTGCTCAAATTCATGTCCTTTGAGTCAGTGATGCTGTCTACCTATCTCATCCTCTGCTGCCCTCTACTTCTTTTGTCTTCAGTCTTTCCCAGCCTCAGGGTCTTTTCCAGTGAGTCAGCTCTTTGCATCAGGTAGCCAAAGTATTGAAGTTTCAGCAGCTGTCCTTCCAGGGAATATTCAGGGTTGGTTTCCTTTAGCATTGACTGCTTTGATCTCTCCTTGCTGATGAAAGGACTCTCAAGAATCTTCTCCAGCAACACAGTTTGAAAGCATCAATTCTTTCATGCTCAGCTTTGTTTATGGTCTAACTCTCACATCCATACATGACTACTGGAAAAACCATAACTTTGACTATATGGACCTTTGACATCAAAGTGATGTCTCTGCTTTTTAATACACTGTCTAGGTTTGTCATAGCTTTCCTTCCAAGGAGCAAGCTAAGAGTTATGTGGTGGCCAAGGAAGAGAGTTTAGAAGAGAAGGTAAGAATAAGAATGGTTTGATTATTTGTTCAAGCAAATTAGCTAAGTTCATCATAATTTAGTATTTACATTTGGATATCACTGGTATAGTATGCCCTAGAATTAGGTGCAAAGGGCCCATCTGATGTATATAATAAATATTAAACTTGTGGCAACAAATAAAGACCAAAAAGAACTCAAGACTGATCATAAACCAATTAGTAATTTGCACTGTTTTCCAAACTGGGAAGTCATGAGCTCTAGAAAAATCCATTGACTAAAAAAAGACAAAAACTCTCAGGATAGCTATTTGCCAGAATTGGGGTAAATTGAGCCAGAAAGTGATTTCTGTAATTACTTGCCACCTCAGCCTAAAGGGTTGGCCAAAATGTCCATTCAGGATTTTCCATAAGATGGTGCAGAAAAACCCAAATGAACTTTTTGGCCAATCCAAAAAATCAATTTAAGTTGTAAGTGGTAGAATTTCCACACACTAAAATAATTTGATTCATTGTCTTTGGATCAAAATAAAGATTGGGGTTGCTGTGCCCCTGAAGCATTGTAAGTCAACTACACTTCAAATTTAAAATATATATATATACATACATATATATATATATATATATAAAGATAAAACGCTTAGAAAAGTGGGAAAAAAGACTGGGGTCAGGGCTCAGCCCCTCCATTGTTCTCTTCAATCCAGGATCTCTGAAGCCCAGTGAAGGCTTAGTGGCTCAGCCTAGGTCCTCTCTGAAAGTTCCGCATTCTAGATCTGAGGCTTTTGGAGCAGAGTGATGTAGGAATTCTCAGTTGCATCCACAAGGCATGGGTATCAGTGACCTAAGAGTGGTTCCCAGCAGGGGAGCATTTTGTCTCCCAGGGGATATTTGACCACGTCTGGAGACATTTTTGGTGTCACAATTAGGGAAGAGAGAGTCACCGCCATCTGGAGAATGAGGGCCAGTGATGCTGCTAAACAGCCACCAATACACAGGACAGTCCCAGCATGTCAATAGTGCTGAGGCTGAGCAGCTTTGATCAAGATACGAAAAGAAAATGCGTATCTTTGGCATCCACATTTTAAATTCAGATGATAAGAAGATGTCCTCTAAAATTCTCTGTTGACTTTTGTGGTACCTGACCCCGCTCACTCTGAAGATGTGTATTCTGCCTTCTGCTTTCCGCAGAAGACTGAGCCTGCTTTGTTGTTTGTATGTGGACTGTGAGGGGAAAAAATTTTTGTTTCTATTCATGGCTGGGGTACACTTCTAAGCAGTTCATACTCATCAGGCTACATTCCTAGGAGGTGGATAAGCCCTGTACCCAAGAGAAAGGCATTTGATGTCAGTATTCCTGTCCTTGTCACTGAATTTTCCACCTTTGTTTTTGCTGAATTTGACAGATTAAAAAAAAAGAACTGGGCTGTTTCTCAAGAAAAGGAATTATGCAAATATGTTTAAGTGTATGAATTTTGAAGCCAATATACATGAGAGTCAGAAGGCAATGTACATTAAGTAACACAGCTAAATTTTCAGCCAGAACCAGAGCTGGGGTTTGAAATGTGCCTGGCATCAAGGGTTTCCAGAGTTCTCTCCAAGCGAGGGAAGGATAAGGCCTCTGTGGGCTGCACTCAAATTCTGAGTTACTTTTTTGAGCTACAGTAGGTTACTTGGTTTGACTTATAAATAACATCTGATATTTGGAAAAGTGAAACTACCATCACCTCAAAGTATATATGTATAAATTAAGCACTTATGTATGTTTTAATGGCTTAAGAAAGAGGGAAAGAAGATCCCTTGTTCACTCAGCATGCCTACCTGTTCTGGTGTGCCTTAGTAGGTTGACTTTCCTGAATAAGCTCACTTCTTGATGGTCTCCTTGTCTTCCTCCCTGTTTTTCATTCCTTAATTACATGCGTTGTTGTTGTTCAGTTGCTAAGTCATGTCCGATTCTTTGCAACCTCATGGACTGCCAGGTGCCAGGCTTCTGTGTCCTTTACTGTCTCCTGGAGTTTGCTCACACCCATGTCCATTAAGTCAATGATGCTATCTATCCAACCAACCATTTCATCCTCTGTTGCTTTCTTCTCCTCTTGCCCTCAATCTTTCCCAGCATCAGAGTCCTTTCCGGTGAGTCAGCTCTTCACATCAGGTGGCCAAAGTACTGGAGCTTCAGCATCAGTCCTTCCAATGAATATTCAGGACTGATCTCCTTTAGGATGGACTGGTTGGATCTCCTTGCAGTCCAAGGGACTCTCAAGAGTCTTCTCCAACACCACAGTTCAAAAGCATCAGTTCTTCAGTGCTCAGCCTTCTTTATGGTCCAGCTCTCACAACCATACATGACTACTGGAAAAACTATAGTTTTGACTATTCCAACCTTTGTAAGCAAAGTGATGTCTCTGCTTTTTAATACATTGTCTAGATTTGTCATAGCTTTTCTTCCAAGGAGCAAGTATCTTTTATTTCATGGCTGCAGTCACTGTCAGCAGTGATTTTGGAGCCCAAGAAAATAAAATCTGCCACTATTTCCATTTGCTTCCCATCTGTTTGCCATGAAGTGATGGGACTGGAGGCCATGATCTTAGTTTTTAAATGTTGAGTTTTAAGCCAGCTTTTTCATTATCCTCTTTCTTCTTCATCAAGAGGCTCTTTAGTTTCTCTTTGCTTTCTGCCATTAGGGTGGTATCTTCTGCGTATCTGAGGTTGTTGATTACAACATATTAAATTTAGAGTTCCATTAAAGATGAGTATAGCATTACAAGTGTACTATATTGTTAGACCCTGATAATGCTTTTCACAATACAGTGTATTTTCCCAGTCATAACAACTCATCACAATTTATTGTAATTCCTTATTTTGTTACTGTCTTCAGAACCAGATGTTAGCTTTATGGAGCTCAGGGATCACCAAGATATCTTCTTTAAATTTACTCCTGTGCACCCAACACCTAATACTGTATCTGACCATCCATCAACCTCAGTGAGTATTTATGTGATGAAAGAATGGCAGCCCAAGGTAGAGGTGAAGTGGCATGCAGTTGCTATCCAGTAACTTTAAGAATCATTTCTTTACTCCTGCATCCCCTGGAAATGGTCCTGTAGAGGACTCTTATACAACTTTAACAGAAATGAGCTCTTGGACCCAGAAATGGTACATGTTACCCGTCACTATGTTGAATGCAAAATAATAATAATAATAATAATTTCTCAGAGCAGAGAGTGACAGGTGTTCTATAAGTCTCATCATAGATGCCCTCTAGTTTGTAGAGGTGATTTTCTCCCTGTCCTGCCTGGGGTCCTGCCAAATAGCTGGACATCCTGAATGGGGGCTCTCTAAATTCTCATTGCCCTAACCAGGTCATCTGAGACTCTAGTATTATTAGCTATGTGGTTGCACAAGCTGTCACAGTCACACCACCTGGATTTTGCCAGTCACACCACCTGGATCTGACGTTTGGATTCTCAGAACAATTTCCTTCTGTGCCGCCAAGCTGTCTTATCACACTCTCGACATGTTTTACAGTAATGAGTAGGCACACAGATGCAAGTCCCGCTGAAACTCCCTGAGGTTGATTACTCCTGTGGACAGTGCGCAGGAGGGATTGGGTGTAGACTGGAACTCCCCACACCTCCCAGAGCCCTACATGGTGCTGTCATCATGATGGGCATCAGAGAGTCAGACCTCACTACTAAGGAGCTTGTACTAGTGGGAGATGCACAGGGCATGCAGATTTTAAGTGGTGTATCTAAACGTCTGCAGATAAATGCTATGGAATAAGCCTTTTGTGCTTTCTACCCATTCTGGGATGATCACATCTGTAATGTTTTATGTGATGGATTCTTGAACAAGGTTTATCTTCTCTAAAGCATGTTACTTCATTAGTATATAAAGCTTTATGAAATATAGGGGAATATGAGAGATTTCAACCAGATTGACTAGAATCAGAAGAGAGTCAGTGGGTAGAACAGTGGTTGGATGGCACCCAGATTGTCATGTATGAGTGACCATTGCCTTCTTTTTGTGAATTCCCTGCATTCCTTCATCAAATGCACTCCAGTCAGTTCATTGCCATTGGAATGACTAGGATCTGTCTTTAATTCATCTGTGTCATATTGTCTGCTTTATCACCCCGATTTCCAGTTTCCCTCAGTACATCTAGTTTTAGTTGTGATTTGTTGTCCTGACCAGCACTAAAATAATATGTGCAAAACACTTAAAAGGGGCATTTAGGTTGATGTGTAATAAGGTTCCTACTAACCTTTTGGCATCATCTCCAGCCTCTGTCTTCACACCTCATTCCTTTATTCTCACCATTTCCTTTGCTTGGTACATCTGTCCCTCCCTTTTCTCTCCTGTATCAGTGCTTTGCTCACATGATCTCATATGTGATTCTGTTCTCCAAAGCTGAGATGTCTTCTAACCTTCAAAACTATTATATACCTCATGGTTGCAGTAGCACTTACTAAGTCAGCCATGAGGTATAGTTGTACAAGCATTCATTTGCCCAATAGGTTGTGAGTTTTTTTTATGGTAACAATGGTGCTTGCTTTGTATTGTGACCCCAAAGCAGTTAGAACGTTGGCGAATATTCCTTGAATTGATTTGGGACCTGAAAGAAAACACTAAGGAGAGAGGAAGTGGAGCTGGATCAGACAGTGAGGGCTTTGGACTGTAGGAATGGGGGCAGTGATATATAGTAGGAAAGATTTATGATTTTGAATGTGGATGATTTGATTTTTTTTTTTTTTTTTTTACTTACAATGTATGTAATTTACATTGAAATGGCTGCCACGAGTTCCATCAAATGGAGACTCTATGAGAAAACATCATGGAGATACATATATTCAATGTACTCTTTAAAAAAAAGTCATTTAATTAATTTTTCCTCTAAATATTCTTATGAGGTAGGATGGGAATTTTAAAGATAAAGAGCTAGAGGACATAGGCAAAGTCACAGCAATTAAATATTAAATCACATGCCACAATCATGTTACTAAAACACTTATGTTTTAACCCTGACATCTCAGCCCCTGCTCTGTTATGATTACAATCACAAGGCCGTATGAGCCTGATGGAAAAACTTTAATCTTGATGATAAGGTGCTCTTGGGAGAGAATTAATCCAGGGTTTTCCTGATCAGAGGCACATACCTGTGATCTTGTACTTGTCAACATTACCAGTCCACTTCTCTCTCTATTCCTCATGTGGCTACATTTCCAGATTCTTATCACTCGTGCCCAGGGCTTGCAATAAATCAGCTTCTCATTCTCCTTTCCAGTCTAATCTTTTTTCTCCAGTGTTTCTATGCACATTTTTATTTGAAGAATTGTTTCTTGTACATAGTAGCCATTCAATTATCGTTTTTTAATTATTGGGATTTTTATTAGCCTTTGTAAGGATCTTTCCCTTTTTGTGGAAGGTTTTCCCCCGCCTGCTTTCCGCATCCCCTTGGCTTCTTTATGGAGGCAGTACCAGCAAGCTAGATTGCAAGACACCGCCTATCACTCAAGTTCCTGCTGTTCAGTGATAATGTAGTCAATATGCTTTAATGACCCTGTGAGGGATGTATTTTTAACGGAATTGCCCTCAATATTTAGGTGCTCCTGTTTGCCTTGAGGCCAACGTGCTCAGAATATGAATCTAAACTACTTACCCTTTCATTATGCAGTGGAAGGCAGACAGTTTAAATTAATTTGCTGTTGCCCTAAATTTCCTATGCCCAGTCTGTGTTTGAATCCAGTGAATTAGTGCTTGCAGGCATTGGGTTTCTCCACATATCATTTTCAACAAGTCACTTCTGTCTGCTGCATCATCCTTGCTGACACTGAAACTCTTTACATGTCTTGTCTCTATGTCATGGGGGTCAGGGGCACCATCAGCCCTGGGGTTAAAACCTGCTCTGGCTTCCAGCAAAGCAGGCTGCATGAGCTTAAGGAGCCAGCTTCATTAACGTGCTTCACTTTCATTATTTTTCTTGTTTTTAGTTTTTGCATAGAATTCAGTGAGTCTTTGGTTTTTAGTGGCCAGACATTAGGTGTGAAGAGCCTTTTTCCAAAGATCTTTTGAACAGGATCAGCCTTGACTGGGTGCAGGGGTCCTCAGCTTCCTTCAGACTGTTTCAAAGGGCCTCCCTCTACACTTGCTGGCTTCTCTGTGGCAGAGAGAGTCCAGTCTCCTTGTTCACCCGATCAGCTTGATTAGCAAATATGCCAACTCAGTGAGCATCCCGAAGACCTTACCATAGACTCTGCTCCCACTTCCTCCAGCCACTGTTGTAAAAAGCAGCTCCTGCTCTCAGAAAACTGGGTTGGTTTTTGAAAACTTCTTTCCAGATCTACCCTTGTGCACCTTGTCTGAATGCACAGAGCAATGGAAGGCAGGAAGTTGATTGTTGGTCCTATGAATAACATTATTTTCTGTTTCTTAATTTTTTTATTGGAGTATAGTGATTTACAGTGTTGTGTCTGTTGTATCGCACAGTGAGCCAGTTATACATCCACATCCACTATTTTTTAGATTCTGTTCCCATATAAGTCATTACAGAACATTGAATAGAGTTCCCTGTGCTATTCGGTTGGTCCTTATTAAATAAATTATCTATTCTATATATAGTAGTGTGTATATATATATGTCAGTCCCAGTCTCCCAATATATCCCTTCCCCCTCTCTTCCCTCAGTAACCACAAATTTATTTTCAACATCTGTGATTCAGCTTCTGTTTTGTAAATAGATTCATTTCTAACATTTCTTTAGATTCTATGTATAAGTGATATCATATATTTATCTTTCTCTGCCTTAACTTCACTCAATATGATGGTCTGTAGGTTCATCCATGTTGCAGATGTCATTATTTCATTCTTTTTATGTCTAAGTAATATTCCATTATAAATAGTTAAAAAGCCAAGAGCCCAGATGGGCCAATTTACCTCCCCAGACCACCACTTCCACCAGGCACTCTCTCATACCCCCTACTTACCCGCCATGAAACATGGCATAGAAAAAAGAAATATCTCAAGAAAGAGAAGCCATTCAAGGCAGCAAGAAATCGTAGTAAGAAAGCCTGCTATGAGAAAGCCTTGAGAACCCAGTGGATGTTATAGTCTGATGGAAAGATTATAACCAGTAATTTATGAAACTGGTGCTTGCTCTGAAGCAAGTGAAACAAGGAGGTGTGCAAGAGGGCATTGCAGAGAGTGTGTTCGGGGGGGGGGGGGGGCGGCACATGCCTGAGGGGGTGACATTTGAGCAGAGACTGCAAAGAAGCCACCAGATGACCCACGTGGGGAACAAGCATGGGAGGGGTGGAGGACGGGAGGGCATCAGGCGGGGGTACCGTCACGTACAGAGACACCAGAAGACGTGGCCTCTCCCCGGGCCAAATTAGGACCTGGTGGCATTGCTGTCCTCAGCTTTCATCCCTTCTTGCATACCAGACCCCGACCCCCAAAAGATAGTCATCACACAGAAGAAAGCCTTTTCCCATGAGGCCACGGGGTAGTATTTCCCACAATGCCTCTTTCTCAGCCAAGTGTGGCTTTCAGATGCTTTTTATCTCGAGTTGACTCTCGGCTATCAGGTGCTTTAAGGAGCAAAAGATGGAGGAGCAGACCCACAGTGAAGTTATCTAACCTTGTGAGTAAAATTGGCAAGAATTCCCTTTTTCCTTCTTTAATTATACACCTATTTGCTTTCTCTCAAGGTGTGACTCTTCCTGGGGCTGGCCTGGCTAGTAACTAAGACGGAGAGATTAGGAGAGGTTCTTTGTTCCATGGGACAGTTGTGCTTCTTGATGTGCTGATGAGCAGTGTGTCCTGATCTAGGCAAATATGCCAGGCTTCGTTGCTCTTTCATGAGTTAGGGAGAACCAGATGACAAACCTCCTCTGGGGCTGCCACTGACTAGCCAAGCTGCAGACCACACATGGTAGTAGGGTTTGGGGATGGAGGAGCAGACACCAGCAGTTTCTTGTCTGGGACCACCAGCCAGATAATGTGTACCATCAGAAGCCAAATGGGCAGGGGAGGGGCTGGCCTCTTATCTACAAAATTAGAAGCAGTTCTTAAAATGCCCTGAGCTTTTATTGATCTAGTCCCTAATAGCTCTACAAGTAGAAAGTGGAATTTTTAATGGTCCTTAAAGATCTTGTAAATGTCATCAACTCACTGTCTATGTAACTTGGAGAATAGGGGAACTAATAAATAAGCCCCAGGTAGTGTTCTGAGGGAGGCAAAGAAAGAAAGAAGAAAGTGCCCATAGAAGACTGTCTAATCCTGTGTGGATCTGAGAAGGTGACGGGAACAGAAAAATATAGTGATGCTTGAGTCTAGAAAGATATGAGACAGTATTACGTAGTCGGGCAGGGCACGCAGTCAGATTACTTGGGTTCAGATTCAGCTCTCCAGCTGGTGCCTGTGTGACTTTGGGCAGCTTATTTAATGGTTCTGAGCTTCAGTTTCCTTACCAGTAAAATGAGGACAATAGTAATGACACTAGAAAATCAATTTAGGGAATTCATGTTCAGGACCTAGCCCTGAGCCTGATTTTCTTTATTACTAGACAGACCTCCTGGAGTTGATGAGGAAAGCCATCTCTGGCCAGTCAGAATGGTTCTTTCCTTGGGGAGAAGTTTTCAGCCTTTACTTTATTAGTCTTTATTTTATTGGGCGATGTGTGACCACTAATTAGAGAACAGTGAGTGGAATAGAAACAAACATATGAAATAAAACAAAGAGCAAAAAAGTCATAAAACAAGACTGCATGCGTGGCATGTGAAATGGAAGTTTAGAATTCTAACCCTTTATCTTTTTCTTCCTCCCCTCCTTCGGGCTGTTAAAGGTTTTACTGTGCATCACCTACACTCCAACCTTTGACCTGAATGGTAGTGCAGTGCTGAAGATCGCGGAGGTAAGTACTCCCTCCCCTCGACCCTCTGTCTGCTCCCAGCTGCTTTACCTGCACCGGGGAGAAATGCGGGGTGGAGCTGAGCTGCGGCAGTGGGGTGAGCCCTTCTCTGATTGATCATTACTGTGGGGAATTTTCACTAAGGAGTTGATCTGTGGGAAGCAGGCTATGTGGGCCACTCCGTCAGTGCTCTGCATGCTCTGGTTTGCTTGACTTGAGGCTTTCACCATGGAAATAACAGTACTGGTTCTCCTGACGCTGCTATACCTAGGTATTACACTCACTATTTCTCCTAAGATTAATTGAAGAGGATTTGATCTTTTTAAAAAATCGGTTTTAAAAAAACAAGCATGAGATTTAGGGATGATGTTTATTGATTCAGCTGCATCCCCGTCTCCTAAACTCTGATGAACGCATTTTATAACGATCATTGGGGAGCCTTCTCTTTTCTATCTGTATTGCAGCTTAGAGTAATGTGTACCTTCAGCACTCCCAAGAGTGTGTCCAACAGAAAGCTTTGCTTCCTGAATGTCTGGCTTATGACTTTGGCTTTTGGACACGGCATCATTCCAAAGGCGTGCTTAAAATAAATTTCCTTCCACCTCTTGAAAAGGATATCTTCAGGATTTATATGTTTTGACAAGAGTACACGTGCAGACCTCAATGAGCCAATGATATTCTGAATTCTGAAATTATGCAGAAAAAGAAAACCTAGCTCTCAGCAGTCATGGGTATTTTTTTAAACTGTAATGATTATCACTTACTGAGTGTACCAGGTAGACGCTTAGCACTTTGGACATGTTTTCTTTTTTTCCTCTTTTTCTCATCATTGAGGCATAATCTGCAAAATGTTCAATGTTTCTCTATGCATATACATTGTGAAGTAATTGCAACAATCATGCTGATTAATATATCCCTCCTCATACATAACGAACATTATCATGAGTAGGATTTATGACTGATACGTGATCTGTAGTGGTATTGTGTGGCATTGACTGAAATTGAGAAAATTATTTTTGAGCAGGTAGAACATTTTACATGTCAGTCAAAAGAAAAATAGAGAGCTGACCCCTCACTATAATATAAATGAGTTCTCAAATGTGTATTTAGGTAGGTAGAAAGAATATTTTTCATTAGCATATTTGTATGTTTCACTCTATATAACTAAATGAATAGAATAGCTGTTAGTATTTTTAGTTGAATTTTAAGAGATACCCAGGGAGTGATCTTATCGTTTGTAGGTTTGGGTTTTTTTTAAAAAAATAGCTGTAGTAAGAACCGTTAACATGAGATCTTAACATACTTTGAGGTGTACAACTCAGTACCATTAACCACAATGCAGTGTTGGATAGCAGAGCTCTAGGACTTGCTCATCGTGGATAACTGAGACTTTATACACATTGAGGAGTAACTGTCCATCTCCCCTTCCCCCTGGCCCCCCAGCAATCACCGTCCTACTCTCTGTTCCTAGGAGTGTAACTATTTTAGATACCCCACGCTGGTTTGCTTTTAAAATGACAAATATAGTGTTTGATCAGAGCAAGAACCGGGATTGGCGTGTAGGATGCTTGTTGGTTCTTTGCTGTATGAAGGACAAGACAGGAAATGCAGTGTGTTACTCACTGCCCAGCCCATCCGCTGCCGAGGAGGGAGGTAGGGAAGGAAGACAGGCTGTTGTAGGACCCTCAGGACTGGGCAGGCCGCCAGGGGTTCCCAGGCTCCCTTTGAGAGGGAGGGTGCCTTTATCACCCTCACAGGGTTTTTGAATGAGAATCTGAAAGGATTTGTTATGTTTCTCGTTGTGGTCAAAAAGTTCATTGGGGTTTATGTGAAAATAAAGGACACAGATTTCATTTTCAGCAAGAACTTTATTGAACAATGGATTCACTGACCAAATTAACTTTTTGGCCAGCCCAACAATTCCCAAACAGCAGACTCACCCATTGCCATGGGCCACCCAAGTCAAGGGTGTTCTCAGTGGGGATCCGGAAGCCAGAGTAGAAAATCAGCAGGCCTTTCTAGATAGAATGAAACATCAAAACACAGTGGTCTCAAACACACACATACACACAGGGTGGTCTCTCTAAGAACCTGTAAAGAAAAAAAATCTCAACCCAAGAGCAATATACAGATAAAGGCATTGAGCGTGGTGGTGAGAGCGTGGGCTCCAGAGACTCACTATGTTTGGATATAAATCCTGGCTCTCCTACCTCCCAGCAGGGTTGCCTTGGATACCTCCCTGGGTTTGTGTGTGTTCTCTGTGTAAAAGCAACGCTAACAGCACCTGTCTCGCTATCTCGCAGTGTGTGGTTGTGCCAGTTAGACAAGAAAAATAGAACCCATGTAAAAAACTTCCAGTGCAGGCGGCCACGTAGTAAACACTGGGTTAAGGTTAGCTCCTGCTTTTCTGGAACAGCAGATTGGTGACATCCAGGCTTCTGCTAAATAATGGTGATCCGGCCAGGACCCTAAATGGATGGGTCATCGACAAGGCTAGCTGCCTGAGACCCCAGTAGCAAGCTGACTTCCTCCACCTTCTTGTCCTACCTGCAGCCTACTGAGATCCCCCAGTTGGAAGAGTTTCCAGCAGAACATCAGCTTGAAGGTCCCAAAGGGTCAGACCTTTGCAGAAAAATGCCTTACTTCCAGTGCTAGCTTTGACTTCTCGTTCAGGATGGGGGCTTGGGACTGTATTTCTCTGAAGGAAGGACTTGGTAAGGAATCATAAAAAGAAACTTTTCATCCGGTATTTGATAGTGGGGGCCCTCCCTTGACAGTGTGCAGGATTCCAGAGGATGTTTTTAGGTTGTGCCTCAGGTACAGACCCACCAGAAGGTCCTACCACCTCCCTGCCCATGACAGACCTTAATAGCTGAGACTGCAGGTTCCCCCAGGCCTAACTTCGATGCCCAACTCCTGTCTGGTGACTGGACACAGGGCAGATTGTCCAGCATCAGCAGGGGGATGGAGACTGCTTTGTAAGGACCATAATTATCACCACTTCAAAGTGCTTTTGAGAAATGGCAGTGTGCAGAATAGCTCCTCTGTGTTAGCCTGGACCCAGCCTGGACACCCAGTTCAGGGGAGTAGGACTCCAGCTCTTGCAGTTGGCCAGCCCCTGGGGGAGGACGTCTGCACGCTGGTCTGCCGAGAGAGGCAGTGATCCAGGAGCACCACGAGCAGGCAGGTGCCAGTGCCAGGGCCTCACTCAATCCGGCAGCCCCAATCAAAAGCCCATAATGCAAACACCCTGGAAACTGTTCTCCTGCTGAGAACAGTGGATCTTTTATCCCCCAGACTTGGCTGCAACTCAGTGTACTTCCATCAGGTATTAGCTAAGAGTTCTGGATTCACTGCTTGCTGTGGCCATTACCTCTCAGAACTGATCATTCTGAGGAGGCTTGAAAACATAACGTCACTTGTAGTGACAAGAGATAACTACAGGGGGCTTCCCTGGTGTCTCAGGAGTAAAGAATCCGCCTGCCAGGGCAGGAGACACAGGTTCGATCCCAGGTCCGGGAAGATCCCATGTGCTACAGAGCAGTTAAGCCCACAACTATTGAGCCTCTGCTCTAGAGCCTGAGAGCCGCAACTACGGAGCCCACATGCCACAGCTGCTGAATCCTGACTGCCCTAGAGCATGCTCTGCAACAAGAGAAGAAGCCACTGCAATGAGAAAGCCCGTGCACTGCAACTACGAGGTAATCCCCACTTGCCGCAACTAGAGAAAGCCCAGATAGCAGTGAAGACCCAGCATAGCCAAAGATAAAGAGAGACAAGTGCTTATACTCAAAGTGTCACATGGCTGCCTTTAATACATATTTAGTGCTTACTCTCTGCGGGGCACCATTCTAAGAATTTTCTCTGTATTAAATCATATAAACTGCACAACAGTACTGTGAAGCAGGAGCTATTGATTATCCATGTTTTACAGATAAGGCAGCTGGCACAGAGAGAGATCCACTGACTTTCCAAGCCACACAGCTAGGAAGTGATAAGACCAGGAAGCAAGACTGAGCTTTCAGTCTCTACACCCTGTATATACACACACACACACCCCTATATATGGCGTGCACACACACACACACTCACACACACACACCCTATATATGGTCTGGTCATGGAAGAGATCCACCGACTTTCCAAGCCACACAGCTAGGAAGTGATAGGACCAGGAAGCAAGACTGAGCTTTCAGTCTCTACACCCTACACACACACACACACACACACACACACACACACCCCTATATATGGCACACACACACACACACACACACACCCTATATATGGTCTGGTCATGGAAGAGCCACTTACAGGGACCCTGAATGCTTGCCTCATGGAAATTGGTGGTAATCCTCCAAGGGGCTGCCTCTCCCTTCATCCAGACCATTCCTGGGGTGAGCATTCTGCAGACACAGCATTGAGCTTGCCTTTTATCTTTAAAATAGATCTTTTTATGAAGGGAATACTGTGCCTAAGTTCACTACAAACGATGACTGAACATCAGAACAAGAGACAGGCTTCCACAAGGTTGCATAGGTTCCTAAACAAGGCTGCTTATTTTCAGTAGTTCCTTGATTAAATTTTGACTTCTCTTTAGCCTCCCAAAATGAATTCTCTTAAGTATGGGCTACTTACAGTTACATAACATTGGAGGCCCTACTTTTATGTTGGTGGTTTTCCTCAAAGCCTACATATTTGAATCTCCTGGGAAGTATTAGTGAAAATAAGATGCCTAGGATCACCTTAGGAATTCTGAGTGTTTTGATCTTGAAGGGACCTGGGTGTACTGATCCCTGGGAAGGAATGGCACCCCACTCCACTATTCTTGCCTGGAGAATCCCATGGACAGAGAAGCCTGGCAGGCTCCATGGGGTTGCAAAGAGTCAGAAACGACTGAGTGACTAACATTTGCACTTTTTTCACTTTCACTGGCTGATTCTACTGTAGAAGTCAAGTTGAGAATCACTGCTCTGATAGTTACTGTTCTCTCCAACAAGCCGTGATGTAAAACCATATTGAAAGGAGTTGTGAGGCTCTACAACCTTGAGTGTGATCAACTTGGCAGATGCCTGGGAGCTTATTAGAAATGCAGATCCTTGAACCCCAACCCAGACCTCTGAATAAGAATCTGCCTTGTAATAAGATATCCCATGTGATTCATAAGTGTATTAAACTTTGAGAATCACTGCCATAAGTGAATATTGGCATAGTCTCATTAAAATGAGGTCTAAAGATAGTGTCCTGCTAAGAGCTAGGTGAGAGCTGTCATACCTCTCTGCCATGGTGAATCGAGCCACCCCCATGAAGTAGGGACTCCCACCAGCAATAACATCCTCTTAATGGTGGCCACCTTGTAAGTGCAGGATTTTGATTCTTCTAATTTCCCTTGTCTTTCTTCATGTTCTGCTAAACCCTGTCCACATTTTCTCCTTCCCATTTGTCATTGCCTGATATATATCAAGCATATTTCTTAAATGCTTTTAATGATTTAATCTGCCTCTGTTCCTTCTGAGTGTATGTTTTCACCAATAAGGTCCACTGTTAACTTGTAAAAATATGCCTCCTACCCCAATCCATATTTATATAATCTGGCATAAGACAAATATGGAATAGATCTATTTATATGAAAAGCCTAAGAACAACTTATAAATATAAGCTTGTTGAAAAAAAATGTGCACAATGTGAGAGTTGGGAATTAAGTATTATTTGGGGCAGAATGAGGACTGTAGCCTGGGACACAAAATCTCAGATAGCTCTGGGAAATTGCTCTGAGGAGGTGAGGGGAGCGGCTCAGATATATAGGAGTTTGCAGCAAAGGGCAGGTAGTCGGGAACATCAAAAGATTGTTGTTAGTTTAAGGAACCAGATATGTCAAGTTAAGGAATTTAGAGCTCTTCTAGGTATGTGAAGATGCTAGAGTCTAGGCTCACTGAATTCATTCATCTGATAACTGCCTCACCTATCTGGGGCCAGTATCCTGTGTTTCCACATCCTGAGTTTCCTTAGGGCTCACCGTGGGGAGTGACTGCAGTTTGACGGCTGTGAAATGGCAGGTATTCGAGAGAATACCCCAGGGTTCACCAGGTCATCATCCGTGGTGACTGCAGTTGCCAGTCACTGTGACATCCTTGTTCCCTGATGGCAGGAAATATTCCATTTCTCAAGTTTATGGATCAGTAGTTACAGATTGTAGATTGTTAAGTGAATGATGCTTGCATAATTTAAGAAAGGATAGTAGTAGAATTATTTGAAATCATTGTTTACTTCAGATACACCTGATAGGAATAAATATTTTTCTTACTTTGCCTTTGTTGTGTATTTCCTCAAATTGGCAAAATAACTTACAGCCCTTTGTTGTTTCACCATGGAAATGCTTAAGAAATAATTTTTCATCTACAAGAAGAATGAACTACAAAGGAGACTGCCACAAAAATAACGGTATTCTGTAGACATAGTGAGACCCAGTGATTTTGTGGACTCTCACATGCTTTCCACCTGCTAATTTAGCCTTTGAAAAATCTGCATCTCTATTTTTAAAGCAGGACATTTCAGCCTAAAACTGCCACTTAGCTCTTGTAAACTTTCTTGATTGTAGTTGAATTTCTTATAAAAATAAGTCTTTCACTTAAAAAAATCTTTTCTCCTATTGTCACTTTAGATATAGCTAGGGAAACAATTTATAAAAACACCTTAAAAAAATCATTTAAATCACCTGTGGAAATATTGGGGGAAGAATTCACACATTCTTTTTTCTTACTCTGGTCTGCACTGACTACTTACTCAAGAACTTTGCTTACCCTGGAACCTGTCGATCAGGAAATGAAATGTGTACTTAAGTATGAAAAATGATGCTGTTTTCCTAAGGTACTGCTGAAACTATAAAAGGATCATTAAGCGCTGAAAATGTAAATAAGAGGGCAGCCTTCATTTGTGTGTCTAACTTTAACTTGCTTAATTAAATGGCAGTGATGACAGTTTTTCAGAATAGGGTGTTCTGTGATGCAAGAGAAATAAGAAATATGAAATGAATTTAGAATTGGACAGCTATGAAACAGCCAACATGTTTTCTGTTTAATTTCATGAATGATCATTACTAAAACTCCATATGGATACAAAATTCTTTTATTGGATGAAAGCGAGACCCTTATTATTTCTCTTACTATTATGTTCAAGTTAGCAGATGTGTTGAGTGTTCTGATTCAGTTACCTTAATATAGGAAAAATTGTCAGAGTAAAAATCGCCAGGGCCTTAGGGTTAAGGGAAGAGGTGGTGCCATAGCCTGAAGCTCTGTGAAGCTGAATTGAAGATGGTTAATGAGATTATTGTTTCATTGGTAAGATTGGAGCATATTCTCATGCCTGGTAAAGGCTGCTTTGTGGGATTTTTCTACATGAGAAAGCCTCATTTGTAAATATTTATTTGCTGGTTTGAGCTTAGTCATGGAAAACTCCTAATCTTTGATCCTATAGCATGTTATCAAGCTCAAGCTAAGTCTTTCTCAAAGACCTTTTCTTTTTTTTTTTTTCTCTTTAAGATTTTACTTTCAGGAATCCCCTGTTTTCATTCCATCCATCCTCCATCCCTTAATTCCAAAACAGTAGTTAATAATGGTAACTACTGATGGTTGCGCTCCTAGGGCATGTCAGTAAGTAGTATTTCCCACACATCCTCTTTTGATCTTTACCATAACCCAACTATATAAAGAATCCCAAAGAAAGGGAGGTCAGTTTGCTTACCCAGTGACTTTAGGTCAGGAAGACCCTAAGGTGGGTGGGAGAAAGGGGTCTCCGGGCTGAAGTCTGATTTCACCCACTCCACTGTCCACATGCTTTCTTTGTAAGCAGGTCAGCAGCACAGCTCCCTCCACAGCCGTCTGGACTTGTTTTATGTTGATTTGTTCATAAATAGAAAACAGTATTGAAAAAATTTTAGATATTCAAATCCAGGCTTTTATATTTCAAATATGTGCCATTAATCACTATGCTATATTGCCTCCTAGATACCCTCAGTCTTAGAAATGTTAGTGAAATCTTGCCATATTAATGTAGGAACCAACTGAAATTCTTTTTTTTTTTAATTTATTTTTTTTATTAGTTGGAGGCTAATTACTTTACAATATTGTAGTGGGTTTTGTCATACATTGACATGAATCAGCCATGGATTTACATGTGTTCCCCATCCCGATCTCCCCTCCCACCTCCCTCTCCGCCCGATCCCTCTGGGTCTTCCCAGTGCACCAGGTCCGAGCACTTGTCTCATGCACCCAACCTGGGCCGGTGATCTGTTTCACCCTAGATAATATACATGTTTCGATGCTGTTCTCTCGAAACATCCCACCCTCGCCTTCTCCCACAGAGTCCAACTGAAATTCTTGAAATTCTTATCCACTTTACCAAGGCATTTAGAGAATGGCTGTATGGTGGTTTTACATGTGAAGCAGAAGTACTGATGCATTTTACTTTTTTTGTGACCGTAGATTAAAGTGATTATTAGGCATATGCCACTTGTTTGGGTATCTTTACACATTGATACTCAGTTTATTTTTTCTGAGCATTTGATTACCGTCAGAGGATAGGAAGTTTAACACAGTTCCACTTGTTACCCCCAGGGAACTTAAAAAACACTGAAAATCAAGACCTGTTGCCAAAGGTTCTGATATAATGGTTCTAGGTATCACTAAAGAATTTTTTTAATTGGGCTGACTTCTCATTAAATATTCAGTGATTCTAGTTATTCTTTTCTTTTAACTCTACACAATGATAGCATTATTTCTGAGCCATACCTCGAATAAGATGTTTTACAGTTTAGGAGCTGAAGGTCTCCAGATACAATCCAGGAAGATGGACCAGGTCACCTGTGTACTTTTTATCTTGGAAGCATCTTATTTGTCATGTTCCCTTTAGGACTGGGAGGGGTAGCCCCACCTCCTGGCAAAAAAAATCAGCCAAGGGAGCTGGCCCATTGCTTTAAACCAGCTGAGGCTACTGGAGTGAGGAAACCCCATTCTAATGAGCTTCTCCACTTTTCCTTCCAGAAACTCCTTCCTTCCTCATGGGCCAGTCTCTTTGCTGACTCTGGTTTGACTCCTGTGGGGTGTCTGTTCTTTGGTTACTTACTGCCAGAGATGGGCTTTGAGCAAACTAGTCCTTTGCAAGAAATTCAGCACTTTCCTTTAACCTCTGACTTGCACGGCTCTTGAACAACTTATCCAGAGTTAAAACACATGGAGCAATGCAGGGGTCCCCTCTGCTTCATTTTGGGTTGTTTCATGGACAGAGGCTAGTTTGGTAGACCTTCTGTAGATGAAGCAGAAGGCTCTGCCCAAAAAGGTGCAGGAATTGATGGGTTATGGTGTCCTAAGCTATTTTAATATGCCAGCTGAAACCAAGAAGAACATAAAGGAGGAAAAACAAAGTCGTAGTCACTTTTTTGTATAACCCTGGGCACTTTAAGAATTTCCATGTAAGTTGAAATCCAAAAGGAAAACCAGCAACTTTCCCTACCTAAGCATGAGACTAGATTTACTTACATAGCTATTTCTTAATAATAATAAAGCAACTTCAGTTTGCTCTGTTTGTGTGTGTGTATGTGCGTATGCCTGTGTGCTTGCATTTGATGAGGTGCCTCCTGTCACATACCCACCTGTTACTGCTGTTACCATGATGCAATGTAGAGTTTAGACTTACAGTAATAATCAAAATTTCTGTTGATCCTACTGTGATCAGCAAATATTCACATAAGAGACATTTGTGCTTTTTTGTAGCTTACTTAATCTCTGACCCTGTCTATTTCTTAATTACCATAAACTGTCATCTCCATAAAAATTTTCCAATCAGAACATACCAGCTCTGCTCTTGACTAACAGTCAATACCATGCACTGTTTTAACAAAGCTATGCTGCTAACCCCATTCAGATAGGAAAGAGAAGGTAAAAGCACAGTTCAGTAAAGTGAAGGTCATATGCACGTTGTAAAGCTAAGCAAACTTCTACTGTGGCAGCTTCTTTAAATGTATCATCCCTTTGGTGAATGTGTATTGACTATCTGGTACCTTCCACCATGCTGCTTCATGTTTAATAATAGTGATTCCACCGTGGCTGTAACCTAGTACTGTTATTTATCAGTCTACTGACTTGATAATCTAAAATTTGCATTGCTTATGTATGGCTTGCAGACTTGTGTTTCCTTGTTCTTTTTCCTTCTGCTTTGGGGTCTGTTTTGCATCATTAACGATGTGTGTTTTCCCCCTCAGTTGTGTTTCGCATGCCATAAAGCTGGATGTCCACAAATGCATGAAATGATCAAAATGTCCCTTAGGACACTCCTCACTGCCCTGTGTCTTCGCGCCTTCCCTGACAGTCCAGGGCCGGTGGCTTTTCACAAGGTATTTGACTTGCCCTTTGAGCCTCTGGTCGAGGTGCAGAACTGAGGCTTCTGAGGTGTCAGTTCTGCACCACAAAAGCAAAGGGCTTGGGGAGATAGAACTGATATTGGAGATATGAAAAGAAATTGACGTGTCCCTTCCCAGAAACTCAGCCTGATTTTGGACATGGTGTTCTCTGAGCTTCTCTGATTCAATGTGCTCATCTTAGCCCTGTCCTGAGGTAGGGAAAGAAAGACATTCACAAAGTGAAAAATCATTGGCCTTGAATTACAGTGGTCAGGTTTATTATGGAAAACCTAATTCTGCAGACCTTACTGATTTACCAATTTATTATTAATACAACAAGTTTAAGAAACTTTTCTTTAGAGGATGTCAGGATAGCTGATAAAGCATCTCTTTCTGAGTACCTGAAGAAAGTGATATTATCAGTTACATGATCATTTTTAAGTTTAAAAGGACACCCTTTGTCATATTCAGTATTTATATTCACAACATTAGTAGAATGAGCTCCTTAATCTTTTTTCAAAGCAGACTAAACATGCCTACCTTTCCCTATATAAAATGCCTCTTGCAGTAAGTCATGTCCCGTTTTGTATGTGTAATAACAACACCTAAACATTAGAAATGGTGGTAACATTAAAAAGTCATAGAAATATATTTATGAAATTCATCTATTGACAGCACTGTTTGTGTTTCTTCAGATCCAATTCTTCATGCATGCATTCTTTCTTGGGTCTAAAGGGACTGATAGTTTTTTAAAGAAGGCTATAAATGGCTCTCCATATTCAGGAAAATCATGTTTATATTAAGTACGTAGTTCAGCTCTCCATATAGTTAATCTCATTTTTAATGCTTCTAAGCTTAAAATTCCCCCTTAAATTTATAATGTCAGAGCTTAGAGAGCTTAAAGATCAACAGTTATAAAGACTTCTTGGGAGAGAATAAGATTTAAAGAAAACTGTTAGATCTTAAGGTATAAATAATATGAGTATGCCTAATTACACTGTGGAGAATTTGGTTTCATCATAGTGAAATATCACACTCAGATGTATTTTCACAATTTTTAAACTATTTCATCACATGCAAAAGTAAAGGTCTTTCAAGATTAAAACACTTTTTTCTAAGTACATATAAATTCTACTTTCAGGTACATTATAATCCATGATTGAGAAAAAGAGCTTGAAACTAATATACTAATATACTAATAAACTAATATACCCTAAAATGGTAACTTGACAAATATATATTTTGGAACTTGCTCTTATTTTTTAACTTAATCTAAGCCAACTTCCAAATACATTTTTGAGTTTTCACGGCTCATTTGGAATATTAAGCATTCAATAGAAGGTAAATTAAACTGCTAGGAAATATTTACTCTTACCTAGTTAATTTTACAAACAGATTGTTAATAATGAGGCCTAGCAGAAAGGTCTAGCTTAAGCAGTAGCCAACAGCACATTGAGTTTCTCTCCCATCTCAGCTATCAGCCATCAAAGTAAACTTGCCATCCCTGGAGGAGGAAATGGCAACCCACTCCAGTATTCTTGCCTGGAGAATCCCATGGACAGAGGAGCCTGGTAGGCTACAGTCCATGGGGTCGCCAAGAGTTGGACACAACTGAGCAACTTCACTTTCACTTTGGGTGAGAACCCTATTATTTTCATTGTAGACTTGAAGTTACTCCTAGAAAAATAATCGAGGTATATTAAACCCCCCCCCTTTCCTTTCCTTTTTTTAAGCTTTATTTTTGGCTGTGCTGGGTCTTTGTTGCGGCTCAGGCTTCTCTCTAGTTGTGGGGCACAGGCTTCTCCTTGCAGTGGTTTCTCTTGTGGAGCCTGGGCTCTAGGGTGCTCCGGCTTCACTAGTTGCAGGTCCCAGGCTCTAGAGCACAGGCTTAATAGTTTTGGTACACAGGCGTAGCTGCTCTGCGACATGTGGGATCTTCCCAGATCAGGAATTGAACCCGTGTCTCCTGCATTGGCAGGCAGATTCTTTACCACTGAGCCACCAGGGAAGCCCCCCCTGTTTCCTTTTAGGGGGACTAAGTATGCTTGGGAAATGAAAAGGATGACATAGGTTATGGAGAGGAAAAAGTGGGAAAATTTTTAAAGCATGCATTTATTGTCAATGCCCATTCCTAAAGCTTCTAAAAGAATTAGAGGCAATAAAATCTGAAAAGCCGTGCCATTTAACATCGTTAGCATCAAATGAGGGATTTTCTTCTCCCCCCAAATTGGGACTTCTCCACGCTGCAGCCTTCAGGGAGTTGTCTAATGTTCAACTAGACATTCAGACTTGCAAGGCCCTAGTGGATCACAACTGGCTTTATGTTTGCTTAGCAGAATCTAGGACAGGGAACAGAGACAGGGCACCGGCAGGCATTTATCTTTCGCAGGACTCCTTGCTGCAGTCCAGAGGCCAGTCCGTAGCTCTCAAATGTCAGCTTAGGAGCAAACAGATAAGAGCCGTCTCTGTGGGTGCAGGGTCCCCTTGGCTTTGGAGCCCCAGGTTTCAACTGTGTAGGAACCAATATTCTGTAACAGCTCCATGAGCTGAGCTGGCAGAGTTCCCTCAGTGGGTATACGGAATCAGTGACAAGAGCTTCCCAAGGAAACTTCTCACCAGGTTTTTATAGTTTGTTCACAGTTTTCTAAATTCAGATGCAGCTTAGTAATCGGGGGGACATTTTTACTCTAAGTCATACTGCCGAGTAACACAGCTGACGTGTCCCACCTTTATCAGGTTTCCAAAAGAGCACAGAGAGTTAATCCAAAGTCAACCTTGTTCATAGAGGAGAAAGGGGTTCATTAACCCTTTTCCTCAACTCAGGAGTTAATAAATTCTGTTCCTATTTTGCCACGGAGAGAACTTTTCCTAATTTCCAGCCACCTGAGTTTGTTTTGGATAGAACTGTTTGGCATATCTAAAAATTACTCATTTGCATTCTTCTGTGATGCTCAGAATGGTAAGCTTCGAAGAGTGACTGTCTTTAGGGAAAGATTACTTTTCCTCTATGATTAAAAACAAATTCCCAGGGACTTAAAATATTTAATAGCACTCATTGATAACTAGCCCTAAATCAGGCTGACTTTCTGTTTAAGAGGGATTTAACATCCCCTCCGATTACTTCCAGAGCATGTTGGTAATGAACTGGTATCTACAGAGTGTGTATGTTGCTGTCTTCTTTCTTCACCAGGTGTGCATTGAAACATACATATGTAGCTGTCACCAGCGTAGTATAAACACTGCTGTGCGGGCAACTCTCAGTCAAATGCTGAGTGATTTGACTTTACAGTTACGACAAAGGCAGGAGAACACGGTGAGCCTCTCGGATCCCACACGTTCACCCCAGTCTTGCCAGTGACTCTGTCATCGCATGATGAGCGTCCCACATCTTCTGTGTGTTCCCCTCCCCCGCCAGGGCTGCTTCCTACTGAAACATTAGGAAGGGCTGGCTTGGTCCACTTGAACTTTTATTTATATAAATTAAACTCTTTATGTTTTTGCCTGTTTCCCTCCAAAGTTTAAAGAGAGGTTTTTTTTTCCTTGTGGTTTCGGTCATCATGTTAGTCATTATTTTAAAACTCACTTTTCTTTTAAAATCGTGTTCTAAACATCACAGATTGAACAATTTTATATAAAAATATTGTGATGTATTAACAAGCACTGAAGTAAATTCAAAATTAAGAAAAATTACTGGCAGTTAATTACGCACCTTGAGACTCGGGGTACATGTTTCTCTTTGTGAAATAAAAGACTGTGGCAGTGAAGAAGCTGAATTTATCTTCTCTCTGTCATCAGAGCCCACTTGAGCTTTTTGCTCTTAACTTGAGCAGATTGTTTAAAATGAGCATTCCTGGGAAAAAATGTAAATGTAATCGGCTTCTTGTATATATTATCTTCTGGGAATGTTAATGAGGAGATGATTCCTCTTCAAAACTGGTGGTTTTTTTTTTTTTATTCTAAGAAAAAGTCTGTCTCTAATAATTGAGATTAAAATTTTTTAAAATTGCAAAAAGTACTCTGAATAAACACTTGTTATTATTTTAGAATAGGATATCTCCAGCGGCAATCCAGAATATCTCAGAAATTAATTTTATAGAAATGAAGAGTTCATGTTTAACTTCAACTATTTCTAACTTTTAACTTCAGCTATTTTCTAATTTTTAGAAAATTATGGAGTTGAGTGAAACATTAGAGATTATCTGGTCAAATTATTTTATTCCTCAGAAAAACAAGTGGGAAAGATGAAGCCCAGAGAGGTGAAATTGAAATCTAAAATTAATGAGCTTATCAATGAAAGAGCCAGAACAAATGCCCTGGTCTCCTTCCTGAGTCAAGTCCAAGTTACTAACATGTGATCTGGCAGCCAGTGTTTAAAAACATAAAACATTAATATGAAAAAAAAAAAAAAAAGAACTGATTTTTTTTTGTTTGCTGTATCTAAAGCCTAAATTTCTACTAAGAAATTGTTTAAACTTGAGATATTTTTATTACATTAGCTTTCTCTTTGTTAAAAACTATTTTGTTTATACTAGGGTTTTGAATATGATGCTGTAGAAAGAAATTTAGTTTAAAAGAAATTCAAGTCTGTAAGTAGAAAGTATTAAAGGAAAAAAGTATTTTTAATGGAAACAAACCTAAAATGTTGAGAGTCCTTATATTAGTATCCAATCATGTTCCATCCTTGCTAGATGACAATGTGAGGAGAAATACTATAACAATGATGTTTTAAGATGAAGCATTAAAATGACACTTTGTCATCTCAAAGTGATTTCAATTATATTAGTTTATTTAATCATACTTTGACATTTTTAAGGAGGAGAATTTTAGGTTTTAAGTAAAAAGACCGATTTCTAGCTCATCTCGCTCTTCTGTTAGAGTGACAGGTGAGATGACAGGTATAGTTGCAGAGGTCTGATAGAATTGGAAGGCTGTGTGCCTGTATCCTGAGTATGATGTGGCTAATCAGCCTCCTGGTCCTGCTTGTCACTGACCATCTGGACTCACCCCATCCGGGGGCAAGATCCCAAATTAGAGAGAAAATTAGTGTTTCCTGTTCATTTCCTTTGTATTACTCAGTAGGTCCCTGGAGATGTTTTTGTGTCCCAGAAAAACATGATTCTCAGGATGCTAATATTTGAAGTACGTTTGAAGTCTAGTAGAGGGAGACATAAGTTTTACTATCTAAGAATGGTTATTTAAAAAAGCTATTACAGGGGAGTGATCCCTAGGAATGGTGAGGCTGCATGTCCTCCCATGGGACACTAGCATTACTTGGAGAAGATGTGTATGGTGCTTAGCATGACCCATCACTGGAAACACATCACAGGCCATCTCAGAATTAGAAAGACTTAAAGACAGTGGAAAGAAAATAAATCTAGAATGCCAAAAGCTTAGCATGAAGCATATCATCAACTTAATGCCTAGCCCCTCCCCATCCCTATGCCCAGGGCAGATTACTCAGTTTGATTTTGTTTTGTATCCTTAGAAACCCTGAGTTTGCTATCAAGCATTATTACTGAATTATTTCAATGACAAAAGCCATTGTTAAATTATTGTTAAGCATTTTAAAAAGAAAAAATGCTATATGTAAATATCTGGGGAGTAGGAGATAATAGTTCTCCTCTCCATAAAAGTGATTCAGATTGATTTCCTCCAAAAAATGTTCTGGCCTTAATATTTAGCCATGTGATGTGCTGTCGGCATTAACATCTCACTTCCCCAAAATTCTGTGGAAGCTGCTGAGCTTCCAAATTTATGAACAGAGACTAGTAGAAATATGTGCCTGTAACAAGCTTTAAAAAGATCAGCACTGTGGCAATAATTTATATCTGGTAGTTAACTGGCATGAAAATGCCTTCGTATTATCTCCCAGTGCTAAGGTGTAGGGAGACTGAAGGGCCGCCTTCCTGCTCTCAACTCAGTAGTCACTGAATTATCCCTACAATGGGAAGTCAGTCTTACTACTAGTAAATATCTTTTCCTTCCTCTTCTCCCTTCCCTCAAGGTTCTGCCTCTATCCTGATACTCCCAGATCTACCTGGTGGTGACCTGGAGTGGTCTCTCTGGTCAGACAATTGAAAGTTAATACCCTCCCCCCTCAAATAGGAACCTGGTGCTTCTGACCAGCAGCCATCATGGACCTGTACATCAACGTCCAGGAACCTTATCCTCCTTATGACTAAGAATCTGTATTCACTAGGTGCCACTCACAGTGCTGTTTGTGACTTTGGGACGAATTGTTCTTTGTGCAAAGAGAACTCACGTGTTTAGGCAGGTACTGCCCATAGTCATAGCTCTACAACACTCTAGAATGAACCAGTGCACCATAGGGCTTAAACTTCCAGGGAGTTGTGGACTCTTGGCTGAGTTATTTTTGAAACTGATAATAACTCAGTTCCAGACATAATAGCCTTTTCATAAGTGCCATGAGTAGTGAAATGCTACCAAGAGCTGGAAGGTGCACCTAGGTAAGTTAGCAGAACCCAGAACACTCAGATGACATTTTGTTTCCTAGACCTTTCCTTGTTGAACAGTCAGGATTTTTCTTGCCTGAATCTTTTAACTGTCCTGTGTGTGTCTCCCTTACTAGATAATTGAAAACCCGGATGTCCCCCAGGAATTCAGGAGTCAAGGTATGGGATTTGATTTTTGCACATTCAGTTGAAAAAGTGGGTATAAGAACACCTACTGTGTGCTCAGGATGCAGATGTAACGCTGAGTAAAAGCTCTTGGGTTAGCTTCCCATTCTCCTTGGCTCGGCTTACCTTTAATCAGCCATCGTTTCCTTCTGCTCCTATATCCTGTGCCAGCCATACCTGTTCCTGCTCCAACTGTGCCAGGGAAATTAACTCTTCACACACCTTCCTCGTGGAGGCTGGTTTTTGTAGTTACTTTATTCTTCATGAAGTCAGGTTCATTAGCTGTTAAAATGAGAACTGGAATACAAAATGGCAGAAACTTGACTGGCATCAAGTGCTATTACACCTGGAGGATGTTTATGAAGTTTTGTTATGAAAAATAAGTCATCTCACAGGGAAGGACAGACAGCCAGGTTTAAGTAGCAATGAAATCAAGGTAAGGAACTTTCATTCTGACTCATAGGAAAGGAAAAAATGTCCACTATAATAGACAAACACTTTGCTTCCTTAAAAAATTTTGATGGTAATGTTTTCTGTAAAAGAGGTGAAAAATTCAAATCATCTGATTGAAAAGCCAAAATATCAGTTTTATCTAGGGTTTTATTCAGTAATTTTTAAAATGTTGAGGGCACTTCCATAGTGGTCCAGTAGCTAAGACCCTACAGTCCCAGTACAGAGGACCTGGGTTCAGTCTCTGTCGGGGAACTAGATCCCACAAGCCCCAGAGCTCACATACTGCGCGCTGTGACCCAAGGGTCACATCTAAGACCTGGTGCAGTCAAATATTTTTTTAAATGATGGAAAAAAAAATTTTACTTTGATGTTTTTGCCAGTTAATAATGGGAAGGAAGGGGTGGGGTAGAGAGAAAAGGAAAGAGAGGGAATGTAAGGAAGAGAAAGAAGTAGCTAAATAGCCACAATTAGGAGAAAAAGAATAAATGAAAGAAAATGACTGCTTTAGATCATTTTCTAAAGCATTGCTTGAGTGTATTTTTGTCACGTTTCCTTGTATTCTTGGGCTACAAGTACTGCAGCGTCTTTTCACCTTTTGAAGCTCTCAGTGGTATGAGCCACGATTTTTCATCTCTTGATTATTGCAGTTCCCACAATGTTTTCACTTTAATGTAGGATGATTTTATAAACGAAAAAAGAAATCAAAGTTCTCTTGGTTAAGGATGCATATTTAAATATTGTATCAGTAAAAAATTGATGGACTCATTTGAAATTTACCTAAAATTAAATTTGGGGTTTCCTTATAGGTTTCATTTATTTTAAACTGTCTTTTATCATTGCACTTTATCATTTCTCATTTTTTTTTTTTTTTTTTGCTTTTAAGATCCTAAATTCTGAGGATCAGCCGTTTCTCATTTCCCTGCCATCTTTCAATTTTATTTTTATTTTTCTTCTTACACATCTGGCTTTTTTTTTCCCTCTTCTTAGACCTCATGGACATTCATTCATGCATTTATACATTCCTCAAATACTTGGCCACATTTGTATAGATCTCCACAGGTTTTATTTTTAAAAAGCAGATGCTTCCACTTGTCCCTTGGCCTAGCAGTTCTGAGACTGTTATTATTTAACCCTGCTTGCCAGAGACAAAACTTAAACTTAATTGAAGCAAAACTGAAGCTTATCCAAGCTCATGCAGTCAACAAGCTGTGGACCAGTACTTGCACAGATTCTGAATTTCAGCCTTTTTCTAGTACAGTTCTGTGGGATTTTTGTTGTTAGATTCTGGACATGAATGTGTTTGGAGAGAAAATTATTTTTTCTGACGCTGACTGTTGCTCCTTTAACAACAAAGGCCGATTACCCTGAGGATGCTGGACAAATAGCTGAAATAGGTGGAGATGGTGACTAACTTATTATGCCCCTTTCCCTAGTTTCTGAGTTTGAAAAGCCCATCTTTCCTTCATGCCACCGTAGTTTATCTCTCTGGGATAGAACTTAAGTCTGCTCAGAAGACCCAGAAATTCAAGATATCAGAATAAGGGATACATGTATAGTCTGCTGGCCAAAATCTTGAGAAAATTGTTATCAGTTGTGTTGTTTCTTAAATTAATCTTTTTTCATTAAGTGTGAATGAACCTTACTTATAATTAATAGTCTCGTATTTCCTTCCTGGATTATCTTTTGAGTGTCTTGAGGAATGATGATATTTAATTCTTCTCTCTGATACTTTTGGGGGCCTGAGAAAGGCTTAGCATCTGAAAATCATCTTTTCAGTCCTGAAAGTATCAAAAGCAGAGGATGGGAAGGAGTGTTGAGGAAGCCTGTAGTGCTCTGCATCTGTCTGATGCCTGTCCCCTCCTCTGTTTGAAGGGTCAACAGTAGAGTCCCTCTGTGATGACCTCGTCTCCGTGCTCACCGTTCTGTGTGAGAAGCTCCAAGCCGCCATCAAGTAAGTGCCTTCAACACTGATGCTCTGGTCTGCTCAGGGCCTATTTCTGAAGGAACTTTTGCCCACAGCATCGCTTAGATTTGCAGGGTATAGGGACAGTGGTTCCCCCTCTGCTCCGCCCCCACCGTTGGTAAATTCACTGTCATTCCTGAGACGTGTATTCAGTGATCTTGGGCAAGCCCACCTGGTCAAACATGATTACTGAAGGATGCAATTGTCTAATGGAGGTTAGTGGAGAGAATGTTGGCTAAGAGCTAGTTGATGTGAGGGCTAGTCCTAACCTGGCTCGTCCCAGGTGTAAGACTTTAAATGAGCTTTCATCAAACTATTGTGCCTTTCTCCGCTGCTAAATGACAGGATTGGCCTGGGTGGTCATTTTCTATTTTTTTTCTGACATCTCCTGAGCCTGTGAGCTCACACACTTATCTTTTAAAAGACTGTGTTATTCTGACTTTTATATACTTGTCACTTATTTGCATGCCAGTGTAATCAGTGGTATTAGGTTATCTGTGATATTCATTGCTCCAGCTCTCCAGGCAGTAAGTTGATAACTTATGCATCTGTGCTAAAGCCAAGTCATAAAAAGGCCAGATTTGCCAAGGTGAGATGAAGACCTCTACCAGATACACATATAATTAACTGCAACACAGTAGGATTCTGAAGTGCCCTTTGAAATGGAAAAGACACATTATTGTTTAATGAAAACTAGACATTTGATAATTCAGAATGTTTTGCTGTAAAATTTTATGTATTGTCATGAACTGGGAGAAACAGTCCCATTATAGAGACTCTTGAGAGTCCCCTGGACTGCAAGGAGATCCAGCCAGTCAGTTCTAAAGGAAATCAACCTGCATATTCATTGGAAGGACTGATGCTGAAGCTCCAACACTTTGGCCACCTGATGCGAGGAACTGACTCATTGGAAAAGACCCTGATGCTGGGAAAGATTGAAGGCAGGAGAAGGGAGTAACAGAGGATGAGATGGTTGGATGGCATCACCTACTCAATGAACAGGAGTTTGAGCAAACTCCAAGAGACAGTGAAGGACAGGGAAAACCAGGCATGCTGCAGTCCATGGGGTTGCAAAGAGTCTGACACAACTGAGTGACTAATACTATGATAAATCACAGTCTATTTACTATTGGTTCAACTGCATTATTTTTGTTGGATTGTGTGTTAGTCACTCAGTCATGTCTGACGCTGTGACCCCATGGACTGCAGCCCACCAGGCTCCTCTGTCCATGGAATTTTCCAGGCAAGAACACTGGAGTGGGTTGCCATTTCCTTCTCCAGTTTTGTTGGATTACTGGAGTTAAAAACCCATGTTTTGCCCCTTACTAGCTCTTGACTTTGATCAAAGATCTCAACCACCCTAAGCTTATATATCCTATAATTAGTTATCATATTATTTTATATTAATAATATGCCTAATAATAATATTGAAGTATACCATAATATTGTAATATTAGTAATATAATTTTAATATTAATATACTTAATGATTATAACATGGTTCAATATATTGTTAATTTGCATTATAATCATAATAGTAATATGTAATATTAGTAATAGAAAATATTCTAGGGTTTTTGTATGGATTGAGCCAGAAAATTAACCTAAAAGATTGTCAGTGCCCACCAAGATCAGAATAAACAGAATTAGGTTTATTAACTTGCTATAGCAAGGGAGCCTGTACACTATGAGGAATGATGGGGCATCCAGTAAAAGGGTGGGTGTTAGGAATTATTATAGGATTTGTACCTGAGTTGGGTAGTATCAGGTGGATTAAAGGACTTGGATGTTCTATTCAAGAACTGGGTACTGTCAGAAAGCGAGGGGCAATTCTAGCATTGAACATCCTGTTGAGTTGGCCAAAAAGTTCCCTTGGGTTTTTCCATAAAATCTTACAGGAAAACCCATATGAACTTTTTGGCCAACCCAGTTGTTGTCATCTAGACAAGAGGGCTAGATGGGAACTAGAGTTGTCACTGGAAAATCAGCAAGGGTCGCTTACAGGGAAGGGTGATATTTGGTCATTTTTGTAATTGTACAGATTTTTTTTAAATTTCTGTTCAGATATGATTATAGATTACTTTCATCTTGTTCCATCACCATCTTAGAGAGTCCTCATCTGATATTAACATTCTGTGCAAATGTTGATGTTTCCCAGGGGAACACACAGCTGGCTATTGCCAGCTGTCAAGGATTCTTCTCATCCCACCCCCGCTCAGGTCTTAGCATTGTCAGAAAATAAACCAAAGACCACCAAAACTTTGAAAATATGAAGGCTATGTTCATTACTGAGCTGCCAAGGGAAAACAAAGAAGTTAAGCTTTTTTCCCTGAGTAGTTTGCTAAGGGAAAAATCTAAGAATTTTAAGTGCTACACTCAAGGTAATTATGCCATTAATATATTTAAAAATCATCATCAAGATAAGTGAGAATGAATCTATGGGTCTATAAATGATACCATTGTTTGTTGGTCCGGAATGAGCTTCTAGCAAAGCCCAGTAAGGATCTGCCTGGCATCTGGGATTCAGTTTGTGTTCTTTAAAACCTGAACAGCTCTGATGTCACCTACAGGGACCCCTCCCTGTAGGACAACCATATGACCTAGTTTACCTTAAACAGTCCTAAGTAATGCTTATTGTGTAATTATTATTAAAGATATTCAGATCGCTATCTTCTAGGAAGTACTAGTGTAAGTGGAATCTTTTTTGCTGCACAGCACATAATAAATATTTGATAAATATTAGCTCTAAAAAGCTTGTTTGCTTTCAGAATTATAAGTGCTAATTCTAGTTTACAATGGATTTAGGAGTTTCTTACATTAGAAATTTGGACTGTAGATTGTTAGAAAAATATATTGCACAAACATCACCAATGTTCACACACGTGTATTAGAAACTAAAGGTCATACATTTCTATCAGTCACTGAAAAATGGAAACATGTATGAATCAGGTAACTAAATGATAGGCTTTAAATGGAAAAAAATAACTCATGTGACGCGCATATGGTTTTCTAGGATTTCTTACTGAATATTGGATCAAAGGTGGCTTTAGGCATATTGTTATAGAGTTTAATGATTTTTTTTTTAATAGGATTCTCATAGACTTGCTTGGTTTTTCAAAGCAATTTCTTTATCATAATTCTGCCTCTAGAGACTTGTTTGGTTACGGTCTTTCCCATTGTGATTGCACTGCCCTGCGACAGGGGTTCTGTTGCTATAGAAGCTGAGGTGTAGCAGGTTTAGTGCGGCTTCACTGGGAGAACTTTAGACCACCCGATCAGATGATACCATGCCCTTGGCTGCTGCACTCTGGTGATTCTATTCATTTTCTTTGTTAGGTTTTCACATCTGTATAGTTTCTTCTGATTTTATTGCTTTAAGTCCTTTTATTTTCTATTGGCTAATCTTGACACCTCTTCTAACTTCTAAATAGTTAGAAATCACGCTGTGGTCATTCAGTTCAGTTCAGTCACTCAGTTGTGTCCAACTCTTTGCAACCCCATGGACTGCAGCATGCCATGCTTCTGTCCATCACCAACTCCTGGAGCTTACTCAGACTCATGTCCATCGAGTCAGTGATGCCATCCAACCATCTCATCCTCTGTCGTCCTCTTCTCCTCCTGCCTTCAATCCTTCCCAACATCAGGGTCTTTCCCAATGAGTCAGTTCTTCGCATGAGATGGCCACAGTACTGGAGTTTCAGCTTCAGCTTCTATGGTCATTCCATTCAGTTCAGTTCAGTTGCTTAGTCGTGTCCGACTCTTTGCAACTCCATGAACCGCAGCACACCAGGCCTCCCTGTCCATCACCAACTGCCAGAGTCCACCCAAACCCATGTCCATTGAGTCGGTGATGCCATCCAACCATCTCATCCTCTGTCGTCCTCTTCTCCTCCTGCCCCCAGTCCCTCCCAGCATCAGGGTCTTTTCAAATGAGTCAGCTCTTCGCATCAGGTGGTCAAAGTATTGGAGTTTCAACTTCAACATCAGTCCTTCCAATGAACTCCCAGGACTGATCTCCTTTAGGATGGACTGGTTGGATCTCCTTGCAGTACAAGGGACTCTCAAGAGTCTTCTCCAACACCACAGTTCAAAAGCATCAATTCTTCGGCACTCAGCTTTCTTTATAGTCCAACTCTCACATCCATACATGACCACTGGAAAAACCATAGCCTTGACTAAACGGACCTTTATTGACAAAGTAATGCCTCTGCTTTTTAATATGCTGTCTAGGTTGGTCATAACTTTTTTTCCAAGGAGTAAGCGTCTTTTAATTTCATGGCTGCAGTCACCACCTGTAGTGATTTTGGAGCCCAGAAAAACAGTCAGCCACTGTTTCCACTGTTTCCCCATCTATTTCTGATGAAGTGATGAGACCAGATGCTATGATCTTAGTTTTCTGAATATTGAGCTTTAAGACAGCTTTTTCACTTTCCTCTTTCACTTTCATCAAGAGGCTCTTTAGTTCTTCTTCACTTTCTGTGATAAGGGTGGTCATCTGCATATCTGATGTTATTGATATTTCTCCCGGCAATCTTGATTCCAGCTTGTGCTTCCTCCACCCAACGTTTCTCATGATGTACTCTGCATATAAGTTAAATAAGCAGGGTGACAATATACAGCCTTGACGTACTCCTTTTCCTATTTGGAACCAGTCTGTTATTCCATGTCCAGTTCTAACTGTTGCTTCCTGACCTGCATACAGGTTTCTCAAGAGGCAGGTCATTACTTCCTCTCTCAATATCCATTTCCAAAATCAGTGCTTGTATACCTCCTGGGGCTTTAGCTCTGTAGGGGTATATACTCATGATATGTTCAGTCTCCTGGGAGTATTCAGAAAATTATTTCAGGCACACAGGTTAACTCACATGCCTTGGAGATACGGTATTAATAGAGCACTCTTACGCAGGTTGAGTTAGACAGTGCTGTTTAAATCCAAGACTTTGGGGGAGAATCACTGGGGTTAGGAATATATTTCTTCACTCTATGCTTGTTGGTCTCCCACACCTTCTCCCACTTCCCTGTCTTCCCAGAACAGAATGTCAGAGAGGAATCAGTGAGGCAAGGGTGACCTTCATATTGCACATTCTAATTCCATTCCACTCCTATGCAATTAACTCTCCCCCTTCCTTTTTCTAACTAAATTTGAATCTGTTCCTAAGGGAGTCAAAGTCAAAACAGCTCAAAACAAAACCAATTTTAAGAACTCCAGAGACTGAGGCTGTGGTGCCAGGTGGCCTTCACAGTAACCTTGCCAGACCCGCCCTGCTGCTTCTTCATGGACCCCTGTCACCTGCAAGAGCTGTTCTCTGTGGATCTTGAGCCTGGAGGAAATCCAGAGTCAAGCAAGGAGTGAGACCAGTAGATACTCAACCTGCTCCAACAAAAGGCCAGGCAGGGTGACTGGCAGGCCTCCTGAGCGGGCACGTGTTCCCTGTTGTGCGTTGACAGTCTTGGCTGGTTTCCAGGCTCCTTTCTGCCCTGTGAATTCCACAGATTCACCCATTGTCAGACAAATAGGAAACGTACACCCTGTGCATGCACGTCTGTGTGTCTAGTGAAGGGCCTGCGTGGAAGATGTGCCTCTAATGGTGTGACTCATGCCAGGCCACGAGTACTTCTTGTGCCAGACTGCAGCAGCCACAGAAAAGCTGCCGCCTTCAGTCTCCAAGGAGATTCCGGGCCGGTTTCCTTGGCAATGAGCGCTCTCTGTCATCGAGTCGGATACTTTGGGGTTGCTGTGTCGCTGCAGCACGCTTTGCTGATAGGTACTCGTGGGAAACTTGACTGCTTGTAACTTTTCTCTGGCTTTATTTCCAGTGATTTCAGAAGTTGAGACTTTTTATTGTCTGTAGTTATTTTAGTTTTGTGATGATCAACTGACGGTTTGAAAGATAAGACATTTTTTAATAGGGCATTTAATTATTTTTCTTAATAATCAGTCAAATGATTGGTCAGAAAGACAACCCACTTGGATTTTAACTTTCTAGTGGATTAGGCAGAAAATTTAGTCCATAGATAAAAGTGTGCATCTGAGATGCATATAAAGTTATATGCTTTTTAAAAATATCTGGTTCTAATGAAGAACTCTATAGTAATAACTATGAGAAAAATAATTTGTCCATTGAAAAACACTGGTGCTTTCAAAAAAAATAAAGAAGAAAAGCCAAATGCAAGTTAGTAAAGTATTAACCATCTAAAAGATATCATGGTACATAGTGTCTTGAAGAATTTAGACAATTAAATGTATTAAAATTTAGTATTTCTGGAGTAAAAGGTAGATTTAAGTCAATATATCAGTATTTGTTCTTTAATGGTAACTGTTAATTTGTTCTTTAATGGTAAGATGTTACTAATAGGATAAACCACATACAGGGTGGGTGAAATATGGTCACATTCTGTATGATGCTACATTTTTATATTAATCAAAACTTCTAAAAAGTCAAGTTTATTACAGAAAAATCATTTGGTTTGCTGGGGCTGCCAAAACAAAGTATCACAAACTGTGTATCGCAAAAAAGTGGCTTTAATAACAGAAATGCATTGTCTCATGGTTCTGGAGGCTGGAGATCAGAATGTCAGAGGGATTGGTTTCTTCTCAGTGCTGGGAAGCTTCATTCCTCATTTACTCCCCTTGTCTCTTCACATTGTCTTCCCTCCATATGTATTTCTGTGTCTGAATTTCCCTATTTTAAGAAGATGGTTGTTTAGTTCCTCAGTCATGTCCAACTCTTCAAGACCCCATGAACTGCAGCACGCCAGGCTTCCCTGTCCCTCACCATCTCCCACAGTTTGTTCAAACACATGTCCATTGAGTCAGTGATGCCATCCAACCATCTCATCCTCTGTCTTCCCCTTCTCCTCCTGCCATCAGTCTTTCCCAGCATCAGGGTCTTTCCCAATGAATTGGCTCTTTCCATCAGGTGGCCAAAGAATTAGAGCTTCAGCATCAGTCCTTTCAATGAATATTCAGGGTTGATTTCCTTTAGGGTTGACTAGTTTGATCTTGCTGTCCAAGAGATTCTGAAGAGTCTTCTCCAGCACCACAGTTTGAAAGGATCAATTCTTTGGCACTCAGCCTTCTTTCTATTTCCCTGGTGCCTCAGTCGGTAAAGAGTCTGCCTGCAATGCAGGAGACCCAGGTTCCATACCTGGATGGGGAGGATCCCCTGGAGAAGGAAATGGCCACCCACTCCAGTATTCCTGCTTGGAGAATCCCATGGACAGAAGAACCTGGTGGGCTACAGTCCATGGGGTCACAGAGAGTCAAACACGACTGAGTGACTCACACTTTCAGCCTTCTTTATGGTCCAGCTCTCACATCCGTACATGACTACTGGAAAAACCATAGGATACCAATCCTGTTGAGTTAGGATCTGCCCTCATGGCTTTGCTTTAACTTGGCTGCCTGTGTAAAGACCCCACCTCCAAATAAGACCATGTTTGAGGTACCAGGGATTAGGACCTCAAAGTGTGAAATGGAAGTGGGGGGAGCAGAAGGCAACCCATGACATTACCAATCTCCCCCCACATTAACACTCTGTGATGCCTAACATTTTCCCAAGTGTTTCCCACACGTCACCTCTTTAAAGTTCCCTCTGCTTTGGATGTGTTTGTGTGTTGGTTCTGTTCCCCCGCAGCGACAGCCAGCAGCTGCAGCTGCTCTACCTGGAGTGCATCCTGTCTGTGCTCACCAGCTCCTCCTCCTCCATGCAGCTGCACCGCGGCTTCACAGACCTCATCTGGTGAGTACCCGTCTGGACGCCCACCCTGGCTCTGCGCTCGGCCCGGGGGCTCGCTCCGTCCAGCTGGGTCTGTGGGTCTCTTCCCCTGGCATCTGTGCCTTTCTTGTTGTTCCATTTCTGTGTAAATGTATTAGAGGGAAAGTATGGAAGCTGCTTTGCTTATATGCACCAGACCAAGCTACAGAGAGTAAGGGATAATTATTTTAACCAACTGTGCCTCCCAGGGCCCACATGCATTTTATTTACATCATAGGGTCATGAAAGCCTATGTTCTAAATCGTATAAAGTCACCAGTGAATTGCAGAGGGGGGAGATAGTTCACCTTCACCATAACTGAACCTTCTTCTCAACCTCACCCTGGTACTCGCTGCATCTCAACCTGCACACTAGTCTCTAAATCACAGTCAGAGATTCACACAAATGACAGGGCCCTCAGGCAGCCAGCAAGTTGCTCCGGGTTTCTGGGCTAACCTGACAGGGAGAAAGTCGAGTGCTGTGTATCACTGTGATATGTGTCAGAATTTTAAATTAACTTCTCAAATGAGAAATAGAAGTAATTTCATTTTTTATAGTAAAATGAAACCTGATCACTAAGCCATTGAGCACTTTGAGTTCATTTTCTTCATAGAAGATGCTTTCTGATACTTCTCATGATAGTTTATGTAGTTAACCCCAGCTTGAATTATGAAGAAAAGTATCCTGTTGCTGTCCCCAGGAGTGATGGAGAGACAGGACACGCTGGGGCAGGAGGTAGCCAGAAAGGGGAGCAGTGAAGAGCCCAGCTCTTACTTGTCACTTTTGGGGCACCTGGTATTTACCCTCAGGATCGTATTCATGTTTTATCATCTGGCTTGAAGGGAAAGTGATCTTTCCTCTCGTGTCCTGTCAGGAAGAACCTTTGCCCGGCTCTCATCGTGATCCTGGGGAATCCGATTCACGATAAAACCATCACCTCTGCACACAGCAGCAGCATGAGCACCAGCATCGAGGCAGACTCTGCGTCTCCTGGGGTTTCCGACCACGGCCGGGGCTCGGGCTGCTCCTCCACGGCGCCGGCGCTGAGCGGGCCGGTGGCCCGCACCATCTACTACATCGCGGCGGAGCTGGTGCGGCTGGTGGGGCCGGTGGACTCCATGAAGCCGGTGCTGCAGTCCCTCTACCACCGCGTGCTGCTCTACCCGCCTCCCCAGCACCGCGTGGAGGCCATCAAGATCATGAAAGAGGTAGGGGGGCCGGGAAGGAGGCCCCCAGCCTTGTTGCTGGGGCTGAGCGCCACATCTTGCACACGGGAAGTACTTAGCAAGTGTTTGCCAGTCATCTGCTGGAGCTTCGTTGCTTCCAGGCAGTATCCAGTAATAGTTGGTTTAGCACTGGGGCATGTGCTGGGAGTTGGGCTAAGGGAGCGTTGATAAATGCTCACTGCAGCAAAGCCGTTGGATGATTGGAGCCGCATGCATCTGACTGGAACCCAGGCTAAACTTTGAGTTTGCTCCCTAAGATACTGTCTGTGCAGATGTATGTGTTTATTCACTTTTGCCAAAATTAGATTTCAAAATGATTTTATACTCAGGTTGTACATTGTCCAAAAATGGACTTTACTGATTTCTGATTTCTAAAAGGGACCCTGTTCCCCCCTCCTTCTTATGCCCTATTTCTCCCACATGTCATGAGACAAAGGATGTCCAGCTTAGGATATATGTCACAGTGAGCCACTTCATGATTTTGAGGAGGAATTGGAATTATTTTGAGGATACTTCAAGAATTCCTCTGCTTCTCAACTGAAAAGAAAAGTGATCAGCTTTTCTGTACCTGTAAACTTGTCCATGAAGGTTTAATCACACTGGGTTTTGGTACCTGACACCAGAAAAATCAGTGTAATGAAATTACCTTGAGCAGTATTGGTTACTCACCGGTTTTTAAAAAGCTTAATTTGAACAGCTTGCTGATGTTGTTTTCATGAGATTTGACTGTAATCAATAATGGAAATTCTGACTCAGTGTTTCCAGAAATGAAGGAGCAATCCACATTTAATTGCTAATTAAGAAAACTTATGGACCCACAGTAGTAATGACCATTTTTTCTTTATGCCAATATTTAACATATACTATCTTTAATATTCATAATAACTTTGTGAGGTTATATACCAGTGAAGAATGTTTTCCCTAACAGAGCCTCAGGCAAGGGAGATCCAAGGGTCAGCTTTGATATGGGTCAGCTATCCGATCACCACTCGGGTGATGAACACAATACAGCTTTGGAGGCCAGTGAGACTGGAAGCATTTGGTGGTTTAGTCACTAAGTCGTGTCCAACTCTTGTGACCCCTTGGGCTGTAGCTGTCCATGGGATTCTCCAGGCAAGAATACTAGAGTGGGTAGCCGTTTCCTTCTCCAAGGGATCTTCCCAACCCAGGGATTGAACGCAGGTCTCCTGCCTTGCAGGCGGATTCTTTACGGACTGAGTTACCAGGGGCCACCACCCAAACAACCGTCCCCTAGGAACCTGCCCCCGCCCCTGTGAAGCTTGTTGTCTGGAGGAACAGGGTGGATTTTCTTTGAATTGGCCGATCTCCAGGAAGAGGAGAGTGGAAGGGGCCACCACACATGCCCATCTGTTTCTCCTGACTTCACCAGTCAGAGCAACCAATCCCCCTTCACTGGGAAGAATGTTATTCCACTGGGTGTTCCTGCCCATAGAAACATGAAGGCAGGAAGAAGGAATTTTCCCTCCCACAAAGAAACTACTTCAAGGGGTCAAATGATTTGCCCAGGGTCAAAAGAAAGAGAAAAGGTGGGCACTTCCCTGGTGGACCAGACTCTGACTTCCAGTAAGGGGATGTGGGTTCTATTGCTGGTTAGGGAAGTAAGATCCCACATCCCAAGGGGCAATGATGAGCCCACATGCTACAACTAAGACCCTATGCAACCAAATAAACAAAAATAAAATTAACTTTTTTAAAAAAGAGAAAGGGTACAAATCTCCATCTGAACCCAAGCCCCTGGTCTTTCCCTACACACACTTATCACTGGACTGGACTTTCATATTACAATGCAGATGATTCCAGCAGCTCTTTTCGTGGCACTGGTTCAGCTACCCCTTCCATGAGCTTGGGTCTGAGTCAAGATTTGAATCCCCTTCTCTGCCACTCATCAGCTAGATACCATAGCTAAATCATTTAACTCTGAACCTAGCAGTTTATTATCTGTACATAGTGACAGTATTCCAAAGGTTGCCAGTTCACAATGCCATGAAGTTTGTATAAGTACTTTGTGAGTATTTAAAGTGATAAACAAATATGTGGTGCATTTATGAGCTTCCCTCATGGTTCAGATGGTAAAGAATCTGCCTGCACTGCAGGAGACCCGGGTTCGATCCCTAGATCAGGAAGATCCCCTGGAGAAAGGAATGGCAACCAACTCTAGAATTCTTGCCTGGAGAATTCCACGGACAGGGGAGCCTGGAGGGCTTCAGTCCGTGGGGTCGCAACGAATCAGACAAAACTTAGCAACTGAACAACAGCATAAGGATGAGAAAAACATACAGAGGGCTAAAAATAGCAGGTCCTCATCACCTCCTGCCTGAAGCACTGAATCCTTCAAGTTGGTCTCCTTGCCTCTTGCCTGTGTTTTTCTCCCTTTTATTTTCCTGGATGGGCTTCCCAGGTGACTCAGATGGTAAAGAATCTACCTGCAATGCAGGAGACTCTGGTTTGATCCCTGGGTCAGGAAGCTCCCCTGGAGAAGGGAATGACTATCCATTCCAGTATTCTTGCCTGGAGAATTCCATGGACAAAGGAGCCCAGCAGACTACCATCTGTGGGGTCGCAAAGAGTTAGACATGACTGAGCACCTAGCACATTTCACTATATTTGTAAATGGCCCCTGTTAATTTTTCCACTCTCTGGTGGCGCATGTTGCCTCTCCCATCAAGTCTAAAATACTCTGCCCAGTTTCCAGACCCTTCTATCATCATTCTCATTTCCCATCATTTGCCAGGATGCACCCTCATTTCCATCCTGCTTTGTTCAGTTTCTACTTTCCTGCTTCTATTCCAGCTCCCCTCCCCTATGCCCATTGGCCACTTTCACTTAACATAGTAAAGTGATGGATCCCAATAAGCTAGACAGACACTGCTGGGCACTTCACATTAGCTTATTTATAGACTTCTTTAGGGAGATAATTTTGCACCCATTTTCCAGATAGGGATACTGAGGCTTCATGAGAAGAGGTTTACTTGCTCAAAGTCCTTGTGAGCAATATGACTAAAACATAAACCCAGATGTTCTAATTACAATTGCCTCTCTGTCAAAATCCTTCTCCTTTATGGCTCTGCTTCCTCAGACCAGTGATTTCGCTCTTCTCTAAATCCTGTTCCACCATTTAGCAGTTGCTTGTAATGTCTCATCACACTGACTGCTTCACAATACAATGTGGAACAAGCGTCTTGTCTCCCTAAACATGGTATTGTATACATTGTTTTTGTGTGTTTCCTCCAGTATCTAACACTACAGTCCTTGAAGAAGAATAAGTGTTCAATACATTTTGATATTCAAGTGTTCGATATTCTGACCTGAAGACAGAATATCTGCAGAGGGTGTTCTGAAGCCACAGCATCCTTTCTTTCCCCCTCATAACTTCCCAGGTCATGTTAGCAATAATCAATCTGCCTGCCAATGCAGGAGATGCAAGAGATGAGAATTAGATCCCTTGGGTTGGGAAGATCCCCTGGAGAAGAAAATGGCAACCCACACCAGTATTCTCGCCTATAAAATCCCATGGACAGAGGAGCCTGGTGGGCTCCCGTCCATGGGGTGGCAAAGAGTCAGACATGACTAAGTGACTGAGCATGCAGGTACACAGAGATGACAGTCATGGAGTTACTGACACTTGACAACTGAATGCTAAGTAAATACCTTGCCTACGAGGTGTGTAGGTCTCAATGCACTTTCTGTAACAGCAAAGGAAATTAGTCCTGTGTTCCCCTCCGCATGGATTTGCTAGCTCCCCACGGTCACTTTGCTAAGTGAGGCTGAAATTGACACCAGGGTAGTGTGTCCAGGCCGTGCCGCCCCGCGGAGCAAGACACACTCACGTGGGCCAGGTTGTTCTCACGAGCATCGCCTCCACTTACTGTGGCAACACCAGTAATTTGGGAAGGCTGGTAACCTAGATACCAAAATGTGCAGGGCTCACGCGCACAAAGGAAGCCGCTGGGCACCCAGGATGTTTGCTTACTCTTTGTATCGTGAACGCCTGGCATGTTATTTGCCATTCTCTCTCTAATTTGTCTTCCTGCTGTATGTGCTCTGTGCTTATTAATCAAAGGCATACAGGACATTTTGTTTTTCAAAAGACATTTTTTTTTTTGCTTCTACTCCCCCCGCCCAAAACATTTCATAGCCAAAAAGAACACCTTGCTTCCTTTTCTCTCTCCCACGTTTCAGCTTTAGAAGGAAGCGCTAGTCTTTATCAGACCTGTGACACCCTAGCCACTGACACCAATTCCTCATTCCCACCAGAGGAAGCTGAAATTAAACAAGTCTCGCTTTTCTTTAAGTATTTGTTGAGAGTTCTCCAAAACTCTATTTCCGTTCCCTCCAGACTCTGAAGCACCTGAGAAATAAACACCAGATTAATGTGAGAATTCAAATATGTCATCTGATTTATTCCTGGTAAAGTTGGATTAGGGAATGTAATGGGATCCCAAGAGAGAGTCAGATTTCCCACTCTTGTGCCCCTGAAAGGCGCTTATGCTTCTAACAAGAGATGGGACAGCTAGAGGCTCAGAGGCATAGCCACTTCACGTGGCTGCAGGTCTGTCAGGCAGACAGATGGAGAGAGAGAGAAACTGCCTTGATCTCTGGTAATATCGCTCCTTTCTTAATGTCAAAAAAAGTAGAAGCTTCATGTTTGTGCCTCCAAGAGAGAAGTTCCCAATTTCTGGCAGAAGAAAGGAATTTTGAAGAAGAAAAACATGTAAATTTTTCTACTTAATATACTTTATCTTGCAAATATAAGTCATTTTGAAAATAATAGTAGGATGTCTGCTTCAATGTACTTGATTAATCAATCAATATTAGCCTCAAATTGAAATTTTCTGTACAGATGTCTACCATATAGAAACAAAACTTAGTTTGAACCAAAAAATTATGAAAATCCTATGCATGAGAACTTGTGAGATATAGCCAAAACAGTGCATGAAAGGATATTTATGGCTTCAATGACTTACCTCAAAAAATAGAAAGTCTAAAATTAATGTTCTAATTCTCCAACTTAGGTAGTTTGGAAAAGAAGAGCTTAAATTTTTTAAAAAGTCAAAAGGAAGGCAAGGATTGTTGTTCAGTAGCTAAGTCCTGTCCAACTCTTTGCCATCTCAAGAACTGCAGTACATACATCCTACACTATCTTACAGTTTGCTCAAATGCATGTCCATTGAGTCGATGATCCCATCCAATCATCTCACCTTTCTGTTGTCCCCTTCTCCTCTTGCCCTAAATCTTTCCCAGCATCAGAGTCTTTTCCAATGAGTTGGCTCTTTGCATCAGGTGGACAAAGTATTGGAGCTTCAGCATCAGTCCTTCTAATGAATATTCAGGATTGATTGCCTTTAGGATTGACTGGTTTCACCTCCTTGCTGTCCACGGGACTCCGAAGAGTCTTCTCCAGCACCACAGTTCAAAAGCATCAATTCTTCAGCACTCAGCCTACTTTATGGTCCAACTCTTACATCCGTATGTGACCACTGGGAAAACTATAGCTTTGACTATATGGACCTTTACCAGCAAAGTGATGTCTCTGCTTTTTAATATGCTGTCTAGGTTTGACATGGCTTTTCTTCCAAGGAGCAAGCATCCTTTAATTTCATGGCTACAGTCACTGTCCACAGTGATTTTGGAGCCCAAGAAAATAAAATCTGTCACTGTTTCCACTTTTTCCCTATTTGCCATGAAGTGATGGGACTACATGCCATGATCTTAGTTTTATGAGTGTTGAGTTTTAAGCCAGCTTTTTCAGTTCCTCTTTCACCTTGATCAAGAGGTTCTTTAATTCCTCTTCACTTTCTGCCATTAGAGTGGTTTTATCTGCATATCTGAGGTTGTTGATATTTCTCCTGGCAGTCTTGATTCCAGCTTGTGATTCATCCAGCCCAGCATTTTGCATTGTGTACTCTGCATATAAGTTAATAAGCAGGATGATAATATACAGTGTTGACATACTCCTTTCCCAATTTTGAACCAGTCTGTTGTTCCATGTCTGGTTCTAGCTACTGCTGCTTGACCTACATACAGGTTTCTCAGGAGACTGGTAAGCTGGTTTGTTATTCCCATCTCTTTAAGAATTTTCCAGTTTGTTGTGATCCACACAGTCAAAGGTTTTAGCATGGTCAACGAAACAACAGTACATGTTTTTCTGGAATTCCCTTGTTTTTTCTGTGATCCAATGGATGTTGGCTATTTGATCTTTGGTTCCTCTGCCTTTTCTAAATCCAGCTTGTACATCTGGAATTTCTCAGTTCACATACTGTTGAAGCCTAGCTTGAAGGATTTTGAGCATGACATTGCTAGCATGTGAAATGAGCACAATTGTATGGTAGTTTGAACATTCTTTCACATTGCCTTTCTTTGGGATTGTAATGAAAACTGACCTTTTCTAGTCCTGTGGCCACTGCTGAGTTTTCCAAATTTTAGCATATTGAGTGCAGCACTTTCATAGCGTTATCTTTTAGGATTTTAAATAGCTCAGCTGGAATTCTATCACCTCCACTAGCTTTGTTCATAGTAATGCTTCATAAGGCCCACTTGACTTCACATTCCAGGATGTCTGGCTCTAGGTGAGTGACCACATCATTGTGGTTATTCAGGTCATTAAGACATTTTTGTAGAGTTCTTCTGTGTATTCTTGCCACCTCTTCCTAATCTTTTCTGCTTCTGTTAGGTCTCTGCCATTTCTGTCCTTTATTGTGCCCATCTTGCATGAAATGTTCCCTTGGCGTCTCCAGTTTTCTTGAAGAGATTGCTAGTCTTCCCCTTTCTATTGTTTTCCTCTATTTCTTTGCATTGTTCACTTAAGAAGCCTTTCTTATCTCTCCTTGCTATTCTCTGGAATTCTGCATTTGGTTGGGTATATCTTTCCCTTTCTCCTTTACTTTTCACTTTTCTTCTTTTCTCAGCTATTTGTAAGGCCTCATCAGATAACCACTTTGCCCTTTTGCATTAAGTAATGTGATTAAAAGCAAACACAATATAGTGAACCAATAAAGTAAAACATGCCAGGACTATGAAAAGACTAATAAAATCAAATAACTTGCAAAAAAGAATTCAAAATTCTAAAATAGGTAAAAATAGAAATAAGAATTTTTAAAAGGGCATATGACCATAGATGTTACAAATGTTAAAGAAATTAACAAAGGTATTAAGGCAACTTTAGGCCATTAAATTTGAAAACTTAGATAAAATAGATAAGTCCCTAGGAAAAATGCAACTTTTAAAAAAAATTGAAAGAGAGACCTAAGTAGTCTTACCATCTTTAAAGAAATTGAATCAGTAGTTAAAATCTTTCCACTCAGAAGAAATTAGTGGCCCCATACAGCTTGAGAAACAAGTTATACCAACATTCAAAGAACAGGTAGTTCTAATAATATATGAACTTTCCCAGGTAATAGAAAGGTATATTTCTTAATTCAGTTTTTGAAGCTAGTCAGTTTCATAGCAAAATAAGGCAGGGAAAGGATAGAAAAGTTAAATTATAGGCCAGTCTTACTAAAGAACATAGGCATAGGTGCTTTCTAGTTTTGTGATAAAAAACTTTGAAGCACTCCCTCAAGGGATATTCTTTGTCTAAGCTGGTCCTGAACTGGGGAGCTGGGGACCCAGTGGGTATTCCAAGTCAAGGAGAACACTAAAGTCAGATTTATTAAGAGTTGAATTTCAAATTGTGTTTTCTCCGTAGACCATATCACTCAAGAGAGAATGTATATGTTTATTTGATCTCACAGTTCTTGTGCTTTTTTATGACGTTCACTTTTCTGTTATTTTTTCCCCTTATGCTTAAAGCTACTTGGGAGCCCAAAGCGTCTCTGTGATTTGGCAGGACCCAGCTCCACTGAACCTGAATCGAGAAAAAGATCAATTTCAAAAAGAAAGTCTCACCTGGATCTTCTCAAACTGTATGATACGTTCTCCTTTTGGATCTTTATTGCTTGGTGAAGACTGCTTCTCTGAATATTCTTAACGTTTCTAAGTTCCTGAAATTATATGAATCTATTATATGAGATATGACTATGTAGTAATGTACCTGCAAGCCAGAGGAGAAGTCTTATCTCAGTTTATTATAATCATATAACTTTCCATATTTTCATATTGACTTAGAGAAAAGCCAGTGTACAAATTGTACAGAAATTCTTCATTGGGCTTATTTTGGGGAAAAACTTTTTGACTTAATATGTTACAGCTATGTGATTCCTTTCCAGAGTCCCTCGGAAATGGAATATTATCCGATTTGTAATAGTTGTAGTCACATGCATCTCTTCAGAAATACATTTCTTGAATAAGGAAGGTCCATACTATCCTAGAGGCATTATAAATGTTTTCTGTTTGGAAAACTGAACATGTTACAAAAGTGAGATTATTCTATGCCTGTCCTTGTGAAGATTATAAATTTGCATCAAAATCTTTATTTGTACCTAAATAAACCAGGCAACCTAAAGAGTGTGGTTCAAAGTGGGCCACCTTCCAGCCTGAGCACATTTGTTTCCTTTATTGTTCATTTTATTCTTTTTGCCCAGATAATTTGATTTCGTGTGAATCAAGAGTATCTCTTTTGAATACCTAAGTGTTCACTTGTCTAACAAATCTTGTTCATTTTGTAGCATTTTCCCATGTTTCCTGTACTGATGCCCTCTGCTCCTTTGAACACTTTCAGCATCATGGACGGCATGACCGAGGCGTGCGTCAAGGGCGGCATTGAGGCCTGCTACGCCGCCGTGTCCTGCGTCTGCACCTTGCTGGGGGCCTTGGAAGAGCTCAGTCAGGGCAGGGGCTTGAGCGAAAGTCAGGTCCAGCTGCTGCTGCTGCGCCTGGAAGAGCTGAAGGATGGGGCCGAGTCCAGCCGCGACTCCATGGAGATCAATGAGGCCGACTTCCGCTGGCAGCGGCGAGTCCTGTCCTCGGAACACACACCCTGGGAGTTGGGGAATGAGCGGAGCCTTGACATCAGCATCAGCGTTACCACGGACACGGGCCAGACCACCTTGGAGGCAGAGTTGGGTCAGACCACACCCGAGGACCACTCAGAAAACCCCAAGAATGGCCTCAAGTCGCCAGCCGTCCAGGAGGGCAAGGAGACTCTGAGTAAAGTGTCAGAACTGGAAGCCGTGGACCAGCCAGACGTGGTTCAAAGGAGCCACACGGTTGCCTACCCGGATATAACCAACTTCCTGTCGGTCGACTGCAGGATGAGGTCCTACGGATCCAGATACAGTGAGAGCAACTTCAGCGTGGACGACCAGGACCTCTCTCGGACAGAGTTTGACTCCTGCGACCAGTACTCCATGGCAGCTGAAAAGGACTCCGGGAGGTCGGACGTGTCGGACATTGGGTCCGACAACTGTTCTCTAGCTGATGAGGAGCAGACCCCACGGGACTGCCTGGGCCACAGGTCCCTGCGGACCGCGGCTCTGTCCCTCAAGCTGCTGAAGAACCAGGAGGCCGACCAGCACAGCGCCCGGCTGTTCGTGCAGTCGCTGGAGGGTCTCCTGCCACGCCTCCTGGCCCTGCCCAGCGTGGAAGAGGTGGACTCAGCCCTGCAGAACTTTGTCTCTACCTTCTGCTCAGGTTTGTAATTCATTTTTTGCTACGCAGTCCACTAGAATATTCATAGCATTTTGTTTAATGGGCAGTTACCAGCATGCATGGAGTTTGAAGTGCTCAGAGCATCTTGATGAATCTTTGGGTTTCTTAGAGCCAAGGACTGACTGGTGGTGGTTTGTTCCAATTGTGCAGCAGCCGATAGCTGGAATACACTGGGAGGCGCATAAATGTGTGTGTGCAGAGGGTAAGAGGTAGGTGCCTGCTAGAAAGCTGCTGCTGACGGAAACAAATGGCAGTCTGTGATTCTCAGAACACTGAATTCTTCCTGTGCTTCTACACTTTGATATCTTAAAATCCTAGAGGGCTGCACTTCTGGTTTGTTGACATGTAAATTATTTCAGATGAGGTCTTGGAGCAGATGCAGGCTGTCCTACCACTACATCCTGAATTCCCCTGAACTCCCCATGGTGTGGGATGCTCCAGTGTTCTGTGGCAGCATCGCATTCTCCAGTCTCAGCCCCTTCTGTCTGCTGAATGTCAACTTTGTGACCCAGACCGTGTTCAAACAGGAGTGTCGTGGGCTGTCTTGGCCAGTATGCCAGAGAGTTATACTAGTTTTGCTGAAGGGCTGAAAATCATCACCTAGGATTTTGATGGAGAATGGAGGTAAAGAATACAGGGAAGCAGCATTTAACACAGGGAATAATCAATTTAGATCATTTTCTTGAAAGGTATTTGTAGAGGGAGCATGCAGCTTTTTCCTTCACATGTAGAGAAAAACCCAGTTCTTCCCTACAGTGCTTCTTCCCTCTTTTACGAGTCACAGAGCACTGTACTTCTGACTCTTGGTCACCAAATGTGTGAAAGTTTTCCTCTCAAACAACAAGCAAACCTCAGACAGCAGCTGAGTTTCTTACAATATAACTCAGTTCTGATGCTACCTACCCCCAACTACAGATGCCAGCTGCAAGCACAGGCTGTCACCTGTGCTTCTAACCGACTGGCTGTGAAGAGCCTCTCATGACCGCCTCCTTAGGTGCACTTAATTTGTTAGAATAGCTCACAGAACTCAGGGAAATACTCACGTTTGCTTACCAGTTTACTAAAGGATCTGATAAAGGATATAGACGAATGGCCAGATGAAGAGATACACAGAGTGAGGTCTGAGAGGGTCCCGAGTTCAGGAGCTTCTGTCTCCATAGAGTTGAAGTGGAAACCCAAAGACACATCCCGGTGTGGATGTGTCCACCAACCTGGAATCTCCCCAAACCCCTTACTGCTGGGATTTATGGAGGCTTCCTTATGTAGGTGTGATCAATTATTAACTCCATTTCCAGCTTCTCTTCTCTCTCTTGAGGATGGCATGGTGGGAGTGGAGCCAAAAATTCTTTGCTCCTATCAAGGAGTGGTCCAGGAGCCCACCCAGAGTCACCTCTTTGAAACAGAGATGGTCTTAGTGTTCTTATTACTTGGGAATTTGTGAGAGTTTTAGGAGCCCTGGGTCATGGATGAGATCAAAGACACTTATTAGAATAAGAGGTACTCCTAGTGTTCTTATCACTTAGAAAATCATAAGAGTTTTAGAAGCTCTGTGCCAGGAACTGGGAGCAGAGACCAATATATATATTTTCTATTATCCCTTAGTGCTACAGAAAGAAAGCAGTTAATGGGTGCAAAAAAATCTATAGCCTGAATAAATGATTGCCTCCCTCAGGGTGGTCAACTGTGCCTTCCCCTGAAATTCAAGGGTCTTTTGACCACAGAATATTGAAGTGGATGGGCCTCCCCGGGCCTGTGCTCAGAACTAGAAAGGACTGACCCTGAGGACCAACACAGAACTGTCAAAAGCCAAGACCATCACTTGCTCTTCCACCACTGAGCCTTGAACATGTGTCTGTCATGACACTTCCTGTATCTGTCATAGTTCTATGAGTTCATGCATCTAGCCTTCCCTTTCCAGACTTTCAGCTCCTTAGAAGCTACAACCATGTCTACCCCATCTTTGGTCTTCTAACAAATAACACATCACACACAATACAAAAAAATTCTAGCCCAGTTCTTGGAACTTGATAGAAGTGACTGCTGTGTTGTTAAGAGGGAGCTTAAGTATCTTAAGAAGCCAATCCGATTGTCCTTTGTCAAATCGATCCAGGTATATTTAAGGAAGAACATTTTTTAATATGAGAGTGATCCATAGTTACAGCATAAAGCACCAGCAGAAATACAGCACTTCTAATCCTGGACTACTCAGTAACTCTCTAATGTAGCTAGTGGTTAGAAAGAGATGCATATAATTTCTCAACATTCATAACTGCATTGCCATTTTTGTTAAGGCAATAAAATATCAATTTCTAACACTACCCAACATTTTTCTCAATATTTTTCTTTGAAGAATTAGATATAAAAATAGTTGGGATATTTAATTTGTGTGAAGGAATACACACACACACAAAATCATGTTTCCTTTCATTTTAAAAATGTTTCTAGTCATTGAAATACTAGAAAAATGTATAAATACTCTTCTTAAACATTGTATTTCTCCCTAATACCTTATGTGCACCATCATTAAATGTTACGTTCTTTTATTGAACATTCCTAGTGTGTGTGTGTTCCGTGTGTGTCTCTCTCTTCTGTCTCTTTATCTCTGTTTCTCTCACACACACACATGTGCACCCACACACACAAATGCTTCTTCAGTCAACATTTATAGAGAAACTTCACTGTGCTGTGTCCTAAGGATGCAAAGATATGCATGATTTATCCTCAGTAAATATTTATTGACTGTAAATTGGTGAACTTGCTTTTTGATCCCTAAAGATGTGAATAGTTATGTGCCGGAGGAGTAAAGCCTGAGTTGGAAGGGGTTTGATAGGCTCTCTGAACCTGTGCCTCTTCCCATCTGGAAGCATTCTCGGGAGGAGGAGCTTGGCAATGTCTCCAACCAGCTTGGTGTCCCTGGTGACAAGGCAGAGAGTCTGGCAGCCATCAGTGATCCCCCAAAACAGCTGTGTATCAGATCACAGCACTGCCCCTGCTTGCACTGATGATGGCCTTGAGTGATCAAGAAATGGTAAAATTATGTTTAGGCCCTTCTATGTAGAATTAAAATTATCCATACAAAATAACAGCTGCAGAAGTTTCAGCGTTTAAGAATGTGAGATTTAGCTCTCAGATAAATTCATGTTTACAAACAACATCCCCTAGTAATTAAAAGACACTTACTCCTTGGAAGAAAAGCTATGACAAACTTAGACAGCGTAATAAAAAGCAGAGACATCACTTTGCCAACAAAGGTCTATATAGGCAAGGCTGCAGTTTTTCAGTAGTCATGTACCATTGCAAGATTTGGACCATAAAGAAGGCTGAGCACGGAAGAGTTGATGCTTTCAAACTGTGGTGCTGGAGAAGACTCTTGAGAGCCCCTTGGACATCAAGGAGATCAAACCAGTCAGTTCTAAAGGAAATCAATCCTGAATATTCATTGGAAGGATTGATACTGAAGCTTCAATACTTTGTCTACCTGATGCAAAGAGCTGACTCATTGAAAAAGATCCTGATGCTGGGAAAGATTGAGGACAGGAAGAGAAGGAGATGACAAAAGATAAGATGGTTGGATGGCATCACCGATTCAATGGACATGAGTTTGGGCAAACTCTGGGAGATGGTAAAGGACAGGGAAGCCTGGTGTGCAGTAGTCCATGGGGACGCAAAGAGTTGGACACAACTGAGCAATGGAAAAACAACAACAAAGTAATTCCAGATTAAATGAGTTGTCACAGTGGTAAAGAATGACTTCCAAAAGCTCTACCTCCTTACCTAGGAGAATTGGGAAATATAATCCTAACAAAGTCTTTTACAAAATTTGAAGTAAACCTTCACATTTGTGTTTTTGTGTTTTTCAAATCAACTTATTTGTAGTGTGTGCAAAACGGCACTTGTGTGAATTTTATTTGACCCGAATGCAGCTCCATGAATGTTGCAAACTGCTTAAATTTTAGGTCTATAAAATGTCCCATCAGATCCAATATGTTGTGACATTAATTTTTACATGTAGAAATCAATATATTGAAATGAGACTTCAAAATCTTTTGGTTGTTTCTAAGTATAGCAGGTTTTTAAAAAAATTTTTTAATTGGAGGATAATTGCTTTATAATATTATGTTGGCTTCTGCCATACAAACGGTGTGAAACTGCCATAAGTATACATGTGTCCCCTCCCTATTAAACATCCCCCCCAACCCATCCCGTCCCTCTGGGTTTTCACAGGGTATTGAGTTGAGTTCCTGTGTTACACAGCAGCTTCCCATTAGATTCCTATTTTACATAAGGTAATATATATGTTTCAGTGCTACTGTCTCAGTTTATCCCACCTTCTTCTTCCCCTGCTGTGTCCAAGGCCTTTTCCGATGGATGAACCTAGAACCTGTTACACAGAGTGAAGTAAATCAGAAAAAAACAGACACTGTATATTAAGGCATATATATGAAATCTAGAAAAATGGTAATGATAAAACCAATGTAGTTTGTAGTGATTGTCTATAACCAAATTGTTGGTTATTTTTTTTTTATCCTGGTGACCTCCACAGCACTTTTACCAATTAGGAATTGGTCTCTGTATCTGAATTACAGACTCATCACACTGTGGTCCTGCTGCCAGTAAACTGGTTCTCGTCAGGTACTGCGTTTAGTGGTTCAGTGGATCCCGCTGACGGTTGCTGTGGGTCAGCTGAAGCTGCTGGGTACTGGGCTGGGTCCACGTCTGGCCTGAGGCAGAGTGCTCCTTCCAAGATGAGAGACGATTGAAAGAGAAACATCTGTGAGACAGAGGAATGGCCAGTTTCCTTTGTTCACCGAGAGAAAGTTAGGAAAGCAAAAACAGGAGAAGGGGAGAAAGAGTCTCCTGGAGTCATAACCCAGATATTTTACTCATTATTTCCTTCTGTGTCAAAAGCTTCAAACCTTATTTTCCCCAAAACTCCCATCAAACATTTGTCCCTGACTGGTTATCAGGGTCCACCCTCCTGGCTGAGGCGAGCCTCGCTTGGTGTTTCTCAGGGCCCCCTCTTCTCCAGTACTTAAACATACAGTTAAAATATCTCCTTAATTCTGCATGATTCAAGGGCCTTTTTCTTTGAAAGAAATTAAAGTTTTTTGGGGCAGGATTGGGGGGTAGTTTGCAAACATCCAGACAAACCTGGGTTTCGTTGAGCTATTAATATCTTTAATAGACTACTGGAGTGGGTAGCCTGTCCCTTCTTCATTGGATCTTCCCAACCCAGGAATCAAACTGGCATCTCCTGCATTACAGGCGGATTCTTTACCAGCTGAGCTACCAGGGAGGCCCATCTTTAATAGAAAACTGGTATTGAATGTGAGCCCTGACAGCTGCCGAAATGCCTCTGATCCTCCATAGAAGAAAATGGCGCCTGTATACAGCCTCCTCGGGGGTGAAAAAGCAACAGCCGGCCTCCCCCAGCCACTGACAGAGGGGCATGCTCACAGGCTCTGAGATTGCTGTTCCTCAGACCAGTGGTGTTTGGTTGGAATCTGGAGGCTCACTGTGACCAAGTGTGAGCTTATTGCAAACACCCTAGTATTTATCAAGTGCCAAATTTCAGAAAAGGTAATCTAGATAATGAAAGGAAAAGTGTTAGTCACTCAGTCATGTCCAGCTCTTTGTGACCGCATGGACTACATAGCCCACCGGGGTCCTCTGTCCATGGAATTCTCCAGGCAAGAATTCCTGGTAGCCATCCCTTTCTCCAGGGGATCTTCCCGACCCAGGGATCAAACCCAAGTCTCCCACGTTGCAGGCAGATTCTTTACTGTCTGAGCCGCCGGGGAAGTCCAGTATAACTGGTTTGAATTTCAACTGTGCAAGAAATATGTATGTCTTTACATTAAAACAGATTTGACTCCTGACCTGCAACATGTCTAGCTGGCTAGACGTTTGATCTCTGCTAGCCCTCAGGGCCCCATGCCAGGGTAAGTCTAGAAGCAGGAGCTTGTGTGGGGTCTGGAGAGGGAGGCCCCTCACCTCGCTTGTCACTGGTGAGCCCTCATTGTACCACTCCACAGGCTTTCTGGGGGTCCTGTGATTTTGCTGCCTCCCTGCCAGCGTGGGGCCTGGAATGCTCAGGCAAGGCCAGGAGGCCCTGTGCGTATCCTTCGTCCTCTTCCAGGGTCCTGCCAACCTCCAGGTGCTGCCAGGCAGCAGACCTCCAACCCCTGCCCAGCCAGGGAGTGTCCCTTCTCTTCCTTGCTGCTTTCTCTTTTCATCACCTCTGGGTGCATGTCATTTGCATGCACATATTTAGGATAGACTGTTTCACCTACATCCCTAAATCCATCCTCAGAGTGTTTGGAGGAGCAAATGTAGAATTGGGGCAAACATGGTATCTGATGAAGAGAAGTGGACTTGGGTATGTTTTGTCACCCCAAGCTCTTTCTGACACCAGCTCTCTCTGGCTGAATGAGACCATCTTTAGAGCATGAGCTTTCATTGGTTTTTGTTTTTCCAGTTAATTTGTAAAAAACAAAAACAAAATATAGGTACCTTTCAAAATGAAAAGCATACTATGAAATGTAAAAGAATGTTTTGAAAAAATAGTTGGAGGAAACCAATAACTTTCTTTATACATATATTTGAAACTGTTTCCTCATTTGTTAATAGCTTTTATGTTTTAATTAATTTATTTTAATTGAAGGATAATTACTTTACAATATTGTGATGGTTTTTGCCATACATCAACGAGTCGGACATAGGCACACATGTGCCCCCCCATCTCAAACGCCCTCCCACGCCCCTCCCACCCCATCCCTCTAGGTTGTCCCAGAGCACTGGCTTTGGGTGCCTTCCTTCATGCATCAAACTTGCACTGGTTATCTGTTTTACACACGGTGATGTATGTTTCAATGCTATTCTCTCAAATCATCCCCACCCTCTCCTCCCACTGAGTCCAGAAGCCTGTTCTTTACATCTGTTACTCCCTTGTGTTAACAGCTCTTATTGAGATATAATTCACATACTATGCAATGCACCCTTTTCAAGTGCCTAATTCAAAGGGATTTTTCTAATATATTACATTATTATTTGTGTTAGTTGCTGCAGCAAATATTAACATATAGATATGTGTTCAAATTCCTGTTTTCAGTTCTCCTGGTATACCCCTAAGAGTGCTGAATTGCTGGGTCATATGGTAATTATGTGTCTAGCTTTTGAGGAACATTATTACTTTTAGAAAGAAGTGAAGTGAAATGAAAGTCACTCAGTCGTGTCCGACTCTTCGAGACCGATGGACTGTAGTCTGCCAGCCTCTCCTGTCCATGGAATTCTCCAGGCAAGAACACTGGAGTGGGTAGCCATTCTCTTCTCCAGGGGATCTTTCCAACCCAGGGATTGAATCCAAGTCTCCCACATTGCAGGTGGATTCTTTACCGTCTGAACCACCAGGAAAGCCCACTTTTAGAAAAGTTTGTGCTTATGAGTTACTGCACTAAGCCTCTTAAATGTTTTGCATCTAGTTGCCAAGGTGGACTTGTTTATTCACTTTCATTCATTCGGCAAATAATTTTAAAGAATCTACTATGTATTAGACTCTGTTCTAGGCACTGGTGTTATCGTGAAAAGAACTGACAAAATCTCTCCCTCTCATAGGTCTTATATAATAGTAGTAATAGCAGACAGTAAGCAAAAATCTATTATTAAATGCCATTAAGGCAATGAATAAAATGCCTGGTGAGGAGGAATATTGCAGAGGATGAGGGTAGTGGGCCAGATGCTATTTTAGATGGAATTAAACGAGAATATCTGTGACAAGCTAGCGCTTGAGCAGAGCCCTGGAAGAATGAAGGAGGCAGCAAATCATCCAGAGATCTTGGGAGACTACTGTGGGCTAGGTGTGGAGGGGACAGAAATGTGAATGCCCTGAGGCGTGTCCAGGTTTGGTGAGGTCAAGGAACAGCAGACAGTTAGGGGTGACTGAGGGGAATAAGAGGAGGTGGGGGGAATGTCAGGTTTTTTTAATATTGTGATTTGGAGAGTTTGAGCAGTGAAAGTGAAGTCGCTCAGTCGTGTCCGACTCTTTGTGACCCCATGGACTGTAGCCTACCAGGCTCCTCCGTCCATGGGATTTTCCAGGCAATAGTACTGGAGTGGATTGCCATTTCCTTCTCCAGGGGATCTTCCCAACCCAGGGATCGAACCCGGGTCTCCCACGTTGTAGACAGTAGCTTTACTGTCTGAGCTACCAGGGAAGTCTTGAGCAGGGACGTTTGAGCAGTAGGTAGAGGTGATCAGTTATTTTGCCCATCTCTAGGTAAAGAAGGGTTTAAGTGATTTTACCAAAGCTCCTGGGGTGTAACCAACAAGGTTTTCCCGAGTAGGGTCACTCTGGAGTGCATGCTCTTCCCCACCAGGCTAGGGCGCACACCTGCCCTGACGCTGTTCCTCGCTGGCTGCTGTCCTCCGAGACGTCCCCGTGCCTGGGACTGGTCGGCGGCTCCACGGAGCAGTCAGCAGTGTCTGCCCAGCGTGCTGTGTGAGGTCTCTGGGTTTCCTCCCGTAGGCATGATGCACTCACCCGGGTTTGACGGGAACAGCAGCCTGGGCCTGCAGATGCTGATGAACGCGGACAGCCTGTACTCGGCGGCACACTGCGCTCTGCTGCTCAACCTGAAGCTCTCCCACGGCGACTACTACCGCAAGCGGCCCGCCCTGGCGCCCAGCACCATGGTGAGTGTGCGTCTCCCCCGCCCAGGCCTGCCCAGGGCCAACGCAGCCTCTGGGCTGGCACCCACCACCGCGGGCCAGAGAGGGCTGGCTAGGCTGTGCCCGAGGGCTGGCTCGGCTGTGCTCGTTGGGCTATGGAGCGCGGGCACTCAGCATCCACAGGAGCCTTCGTGCAGGTTGCACACAGCAGTGGACCACAGAACTGCCCGCTTGGGTCCAAGAGCAAAGACCGTGTCCCCGGCACTGGCTGCCTGCCAGTGGCCCGTAACTCCATTGGGTGGCATTAAACACACGTGTATAAGACACATTCAAAAACGTGATCGGCTTGTTAAGTAAGCACAGGCAAGCTGGCTGATGCTGATAACAAAGCCTCTCTGCAAGGCGATGAGAGTGGTGGGAGGGCCTTTCATGGTTGGCTCCCTGGCATGAGCAGGCCCCTCCATAATGGACCCTAGTACCAGTTCAAGAGCCTGGAGCCATGAAGCTGCCTGAAGGGATCATTTGCCTGATAAACGATTGACAGATTGTACACTTCTGAGGGTGAGTGGTGGCTATATATGTATATCTATGAGTGTCAGGTATCTCATGAGACATATGTCCTTCAGGGAGGACAGGCCACCTCTGGTGCTGATGGGGTGGTGAGAAGGAGGTGCTTTGAAACTTCTCTGTGCAGTTTCTAATCCTCCCACACATCAGAGAGTAAAAATATCAAGTGCAGTATCTCTGCTGCTTCTATTGTTGTTCAGTCGCTCAGTCGTGTCCTACTCTTTGCGATCCCATGGCCTGTAGCCCACCAGGCTCCTCTGTCCATGGGATTTCCCCAGGCAAGAATACTGGAAGCAGGTAGACATTTCCTTCTCCAGGGGATCTTCCCACTCAGGGACTGAACCCACATCTCCTGCATTGGCAGGAGGATTCTTCCCCACTGAGCCACCAGGGAAGCCCACTCCTGCTGTAGGTTCCTTAAAAGGATCAGGCAAGTGAAAGGACCTTCATGAAGTCTGTGACCTTTCCACCGCAGTTTCCCCTTCCCTCACCACCTCCTGAGCCCAATCAGCAGAGTCGTGTTTTTCCTGTAAGCAGTGACTCCAGGGACGTGGGAGCCTGTTGTTTGCAGGGGGTCATATTTGGTCGTTTTCTCCTGTGATCTTCTCTGCAGAAAGAGTTCATGAAGCAGGTCCAGACCAGTGGGGTGCTGATGGTCTTCTCCCAGGCCTGGATTGAGGAACTTTACCACCAGGTTCTCGACAGAAACATGCTCGGAGAAGCCGGCTACTGGGGCAGCCCTGAGGATAACAGCCTCCCCCTCATCACCATGCTGACGGGTCAGTGGCTGCTTGCAGGACTCCATGGCACTCGGGGGTGGGAGAGCTCAGGCTTTGAAGCAGCACCCACAAAGCCTCCCTGGCCACTGGTGACTGTTCCTGGGAAGTGTTATGAATTCACCTCACTATAGCTTCTGTCCTTCTTCCGTGTGGGACTATGCAGGCTCACTGTGCCCCATTAGATTAGGAATTAAAAGTGAAAGTCCCTTCAGTATGTCCAGCTCTTTGCGACCCCATGGTCTGTAGCCCGCCAGACTTCTCTGTGCGTGGAATTCTCCAGGCCAGAATACTGGAGCGGGTCGCCATTCCCTTCTCCAGGGTATCTTCCCAACCCAGGGATCGAACCCAGGGTCTCCCACATTGCAGGCGGATTCTTTACCATCTGAACCACCAGGGAAGCCTAGATTATGAATTACTTAGCATCCATGTCCATTGGGATCAAACCATAAACCTTTGCTGGGGATATGAAGTACTGTCTGGGCGCAAAGCCCAGAGTTATTCCTGGAAACTCTTATAATAGATACCCTGTATCATTCAGTGCTCCTGGGAATTTGCCAGCAATGTAAAATGATTGATTTTAAACTTGGCTTCATCCCTATTTCTTGTCCGTATCACAGGTCTTCCCTTATTATTTTAATATTTTTAAATAATTATTTAAAAAATTTTTTAAATAAACATTTTAAATAATATTTAACCAGAGTTAAAAATAATGCAGGAAGAGATAAATTGGAAGATTGGATTGATGTGCACACACTACTATATATAAAATAGGTAACTAATAAGGACCTTGTGTATAGCACAGGGAACTCTATTCAATACTCTGTAGTGGCATATATGGGAAAAGAATCTAAAAAAGAGTGCCTGTATGTATAACTGATTGACTTTGCTCTATAGCAGAAACTAACACAGCATTGTAAATCAACTATATTCCAATACATTTTTCTTAAAAACCATGACGGGGCAGTTGATTAAAGTTGAATATGGATTTGAACTACAAAATAACATTTTATCAGTGTTAGATTTCTTAACTTAAATGATACTGTATTTATGGGTAAAAGGACTGGATGTTTCCACTTATTCTAAATTGGTTAAGAATATATATATACATGTATATACACAATACAGATACATACACAGAGAATTGTGGAATAAATGGGGCAAGATGAATGTAACTGGTGGATCTATGATATATATGTGTGTGTGATGTCACATATCAATAATACACACATGTATTAATAATGTCTCATACTTAATACATACATTCAAGGAGAGTTCCTTGTACTATTCTTGTAACTTCTGAAATTTGAAATTAAAAGTTAGAAAAATATTAGATAAAAAAAGAATGCAAGATAGTTGCCCAGAATCTGTGTCTTTAGCATCCAGAGTTTTAATATCTATTAGAAATTTTTGGAAGCAGTTTGGGATGTGGTCATAAGGCAACATTTTGGCAAAAGCAGCCCTTCTTGGCTTTACATGGTATAACCAGGATGTCAGGTCAAGATCAGGGGTTGCTCAAAAGTTTGGAGTGGTTATCAGGAACCTTAATAAATTAGATCTCCAGGCTTGTCCTATATTTGATCTGAGTTCCTAGACTGGTTCCTGATCTGAGTGATTATCTTATGGCTTCTGCTGACAGGATAAGTAGAGCGTGGCCCTACACAGAGACTATTTATTTTATTAATTGTGATAATATTTACATCAATTTAAAAAATAGGAATTCATATTTATGAAGACATTTACGAGACATTTAGTCAGTCTGCCTATAAGCAATGCTTGTTTTCCATCTGACTGCACAAACTCCCTTCAGACTGAGATTACAGTCCTGCCCAGAGCTTCTGAGTGCCTTGGAATTTAAATGAGGATCCTAAACCTGCCAGTCTTAATTTTCAAATACCATCCTTTCTGCCAAAATTAATCTCTGAATTTCTTCCCTGAACCTTAGTACAAGGAGTCATTTAGTACATGTAAAAATGAACAAATACCAGGCTATTCACAGGAGCCATTTTCATTGGTCATCACTGTTAATCAGCTGTCTCTTTTATAATGGAACAATAAGTTCAATTGCTTCATCCATAGAAAAGTTATCTAGCTTTAGATGAATGATAGAAAATCAGAAGCTTTTCATAAGAATTCTACAGATTTAGTTTCTGTGATTCTTTGTAACAAATTTCAAGTATGAAAAGACAAGTGAATTTGCAGCAATTAACCTAGAGCTTAGAAACGTCCATCTGGTCTTTTCCTTTTTGTGCACGGAAAAGCAATAGCAGCGATCTGGTGATCAGCGCTCTACTACCTGTGGCCATCCCGTATGTCATGTCAAGTCAGAGTGTTCTGTACAACTGGGGATTTTAGCACTTGGATAAGCTTTGTGTTACTTGAATTAATCAGTTCATTACTTAGCACGCAGGAGACAAAACTGTGTTACATGGCAGTTTCTAGGGTGTCCTTAGACCACTTGCCCATCAGTCAAATTAATTCAGTGAAACTAGTCTATTCCTACTGTAGTGGTCAGAAATTTCTCACTGCCTTCCCCCCACCCAGTTTTACTGAGATATAACTGACACATAACACTGTATGAAGAATGTGAATACTAAGTCCGATTTCTTCCTTTGCCAGCCTCATAACCTTGGGCAATTTACTTACTTTGAAAACTTATTTCCTCCTCTGTGAAATATCAATAGGAAAAATAATACCTACCCTGCCTGCCTACTTTGGAGTTGTTGGGAAGATCTAATAAAAAAAAAGTTAAGTGAAAACACTTTGAAAATGGTACAGTGTTATTAGTAAGGTACTGTGCTTTCCAAGGGCTTCCCTGATAGCGCAGTTGGTAAAGAATCTGCCTGCAATGCAGGAGGCCCTGGTTCGATTCCTAGGTAGGGAAGATCTGCTGGAGAAGGGATAGGCTATCCACTCCAGTATTCTTGGGCTTCCCTTGTGGTGGGTGCTTTCCAATCAGGTTATATGATAATCTTACCAAAGAGACTTATCCTCCTCTTAATTTTTATGAGGAAGTACTGAAAGATCCATGTTGGAGTAACCTGGTACGAATAAACTGTGGGAATAATGCCCTGGTTTGTAATGAAAGGGAGTATTCGAAGGTCAGAATATTCTAAATCAATAGATTTTCTAATAACAGAGATAGCAGAATTTATTTTTTCAAAGACAAAATAGGCATATGCATCAGCCTAACAGAAGAAAGCTCTAGCAATGAAAGAAAACTGTACTGAATGGATAAAACAAAAATTTTTGACATTCTGATAAAAGCTTGTTATATACTTGGTACATAATGGATCTCATGGCTATTCATTGGGGGAAAATGAATATTGTGGTAGCTGTTTGTTTTTGACTAGAGTGTTCTTTAAAAAGGGGGGGAAACACCTTGCCCTTTTTCCTGGCAGATATCGATGGCTTAGAGAGCAGTGCAATTGGAGGGCAGCTGATGGCCTCAGCTTCGATGGAGTCTCCTTTCACCCAGGGCAGGAGAATCGATGACTCCACGGTGGCAGGTAGTGACTTGGGTCTTGGGTTTATGAATATGCATCCATTGTGTGTGCTATCATCTATTAAGTTATTATGCGGCAGCTTTTTGTGCTAACATAAATGAATTAGGATTTTGGTCTTGGCAGGAAAATACCTGATGGAAGTTACTGGCATCACCCAGCTGCTGATGCCACATTCATTATTTATAAGCATAAACTGATATCCATTCCATTGTATTTCCTGTAGTAAAATTGCATATCCCTCAGTAGTGCTAATGGGATGGCCAGAGAATCCCATGACATTCATCACCAGGTCATTTTTGTCTCCGGAAGGTAACCCACGCCCCTTCACATTCTAGGTGTGGCGTTTGCTCGTTATATTCTGATTGGCTGCTGGAAGAACTTGATCGACACTTTATCAACCCCCCTGACGGGCCGAATGGCCGGCAGCTCCAAAGGGCTGGCCTTCATCTTGGGAGCCGAAGGCATCAAAGAACAGAACCAAAAAGAACGTGATGCCATCTGCATGAGCCTTGATGGGCTGCGGAAAGCCGCGCGGCTGAGCTGCGCTCTAGGTAGGCAGGTGGAGTATTCCTGACCCGTGGCCCTGGTGGACAAGTCTTTTAGAAGTAGATCTGCCAGATGAACGGCTAGAGAATAAAGTCAGTTAAAGGGTGATTTGTTTGTTTTCTCTAAAGGAGTTGCAGCCAACTGTGCTTCAGCCCTCGCCCAGATGGCAGCTGCCTCTTGTGTCCAGGAGGAGAAAGAGGAGAAGGAAACCCAGGAACCCACTGATGCCATAGCACAAGGTAGGGGCAGAAGGGCCAGAGTCCACCTGGGACCTCTGTGAGGTCTGCACACACAAGCAGACACACTCCCCACTGTTGCACATGTGACACACGGCGCATTGTATACACCGCTGATGACGAGGCCCTGCCCGACCACAGACTGGGGTCTGCTTTATGGGCTGATCCTCCAGACGCTCAGTAAATCCCTGTGAAGATAAGAGATATACTGGCCCCTGGTGACTAAGAAAGTGCATGTGGCTGCTAGCCAGAGGCCCCCCGACTCAGAACTAAACACCTCTGGCGTTCTCTGACCGCTGGCTTTGGACCTTCCTAGGGCGCACATTTGAGGACCCCTCAGGCTAACAGGGGGAGGGCAGAAGAGCCTGTGTTCTGAAGCGGGGATCGCACTGACGGAGGACTCCCGAGAGGAGGCTCAGGAAGACTTTGCTCTTGTTGGAGAAAACCCGAGCTTTGTGAACTCAGGAAAGAGTTGATTTTGAACTTGATAAAATCAGTTCATCAGTGAAGCAGATGGTTATCTAGATAAGAGAATAGCCTTTCCCATAGCAATGGAAGATGAATGGCAGGCAGCAAACAAGGAAAAATTGGGAACTTGGTCTGACTTAAGCTAACAGTGTATCAGGTACAGAAAATAAGTAGTCACAGAAAGAGTTGGCATATTTTTAGCTGAGAAAATACAGGTTAGGTTGGTGTTCCTCGAACTTGAGTAATAGAGACCCATGTGAAAGCAGACCAACTCCCGCACATCCCCACTGTTAACAGCAAAAGGCTATCACACTTGCACTTAAAATGTACAACTATAAGTTACATAAAGCCACTTAAAGATCTTCAAAAACCATTAAACCAGAGCTAATATTTGAATTATAAGCAAAAAATTAGTATCACATCCAGGAGACAAATGATACTTTACTAAAGATCAGTTTGCCCCTTACAGTAGGAGCATGGTTTGGCTTCCTCTGAAGTGAGCATGCTGTGTTTCTGGATTCTGGACTCGGTTATCTCACTAGACCCATCTTCTAGTAACTGGACACCTTGGTTTGTGGAGGATACTCTCATTTGTCCCTTCCTTGGCATTTTGCATAATTGACCTTTTCAGTCACCTTCTACATCCTTTCTCATGCATTATCTACAATTTTTAAAGTATTATTTGAAGATCACAAGTATAAATGTAAACTCTGGGAGTAAAATGTGTGCATTTTCAGTTATAAAGCAATCATCATGGTACTCAGAGTGTACATGCATGTTGTTTTAGATGATCATCATTGTGAACACCTAACAATAAATAGACCTCAGAGAGGACTTGCTGGCTTCCAGAAATCCTTTCTTATTTTCAGTATGAGTACACAAGGGCGGATGGCTCTGGGCACAGACAGCTTTAGCTGGGATTGGCACTCAAAGCCCATCCTCGCTGCTGTGACTGACCCAGATCCCAGCTTGAATCCTTGACTCCATCCACTTCTGAAACTGCAGAGCTGGTGTCACCAGTGTCTGTGGGCCTGTGGGCTAGGTAGTTTGTATGATGAGCCTCAGGGACATGTCATTGAAGATTTCACTGCCAGTGACCTATAGTGACATCTCCGATTTCCTGTTGTCCGTGCACAAGCACCTGTTCTTTCCTTTGCCTCCATTCTCCCTCCCCTTCTGTCTTCCTCACTTGGACTGGACTGTAATGAATGTCTTTCTGATGCAGTGAAACTAAAAGTGGAGCAGAAACTGGAGCAGATCGGGAAGCTGCAGGGGGTGTGGCTGCACACAGCCCACGTCCTGTGTATGGACGCCATCCTCAGTGTCGGCCTGGAGATGGGCAGCCACAACCCCGACTGCTGGCCACATGTGTTCAGGTGCGTGATGGGATCCCCGCCCTGCAGGCCTGGCACCTGCCTGCCATGAGGGTGGGGAAGGGGGTGCTGCATGGAAGGAGTAGACTCCATGCCTGCCAGCACTTCCATGGTGCTCAGTCACTAAGTCATGTTCAGCTCCTTGCAGCGCCATGGACTGTGGCCCACCAAGCTGCTCTGTCCATGGGATTTCCCAGGCAAGGATACTGGAGTGGTTGCCATGCCTTCCTCCAGGGATCTTCCTGACCCCAGGATCAAACCCATATCCCCTGCATTGGCAGGTGGGTTCTTTACCACTAAGGTACCAGGAAAGCCCCTATAGATTACAGTAAGTCACAGAGTTTGGATAAACCCTAAATGAGAGATTAAAAAGAGAAGAGAGAATAAGGGCCCAACTGAATGTATATATTGAAGAACAGAGTGACAGAACTGAATTTAGAAAACAGTGAATTATCACTTGACACTGTCTGAGAGGCAGATGTGTTATCCCAGGGAAGAAAAACTGATTCTTAAATAGAGTCTGGTAAAAGACCACATAAGTTAGGTGAATAAGGCATATCTAAAAGTTGGTCATGTGTCAGTAACATAACATTCCTGTATGTTTAGTAATGTCTTTATTGAAAGGACTTTTGATAACTTACACGGATACGTAATAAGTACAGCTTTTGATTTAGCTAAACAAAGAAAAACAGGGAGTAGCCTTTTGTGCCAAAATTGGCCAAAAATTTGGCTCTTAGCTTTGTAGTATCAAAATAAAAAGAACCTCCCACGACACCTGTAAAATAAAGGAAGAATGCTACAGTCCTCCCACGACCAAGAAGAAAATCCTTCCTCCCCCATCACTGGCAATCAGCCAGACCTGCGACAAAAGAAGGACTGCCGTCCCCCAGCAGCAGGCACGGGGCGCCGGCCCACCTTCTTACCCTTCTCCTCGGCACATCCCCACCACCTCCAGCTCAGTTCTGGCCGAGCAGTGGAGGGGCACCCGGTAGCAGGATGACGGCCCCACAGCCGGGCTCAGGCATCCTGATCTTGCCCAGGTCAGTGGCCTAACCTAGGTTCTGTTTATTGTCCTCAAAGCAAATCCAGCCTTGAGTGAGCTTGGTCGACTTTTGAAGATCCTTCTAGGGTTGAAAAGCCCACAGGAGGCTTTTGTGGAGAGGAGCGTGTGAAAGGGCCAGGACGAGTCGGTCTGGAGCACAGTGGGTTCTACTGTGGGGGCTGGTGACCTGATGTTCTCCATCGCTCTCACAAGCAAACAGGGAAAAGATTTAAATTGCACCTGAACAATTTATTTGGATCAAAAAAATTGCCCAATTATGGAACATCAGAGTAGATTATCCAAAGTAGTCTTTCCTAGTAGCTGGACTTATCCTGGGATGAGGGGTCTCCAGTCCCACGTCCTATTGGGGAACAGTTTGTTTGGAAGCTGAAGATTGTACTATGTTGTGTCTTTTCTCTGAGTTGACTGTGATCAGGTGACTACTCCACCCCAGTGGGGGTTACGTGGAGCTGTCAGGACCCAGTGGGACAAAGCTGGGTGGAATCCCTGAAATGAGGGTCCACTGTGGCCAGAGAGCCAGTCCACCGTATGCATATTCATTCTGGGATCTCAGAGAAAGGAGATGTTTCCCAAATCCTGACTAGAGCACAAGACAGAGAAGGAAGAGGACCCTTTGGGAAAATGCGTTCAAATAGCCCAAGTCCTGATAAGCCAGTATCTGGACAGGACAGACTGAGATGAACAGAGTTTTGTTCCCATACTTTCCTGGAGGAATCCTACCCCACCCCCCTCACTCCCACCTCCACTGCCACCTCCAGGCTGTCTGGTCCAACTCAAAATAAATGTATATAGTGAGGAGAGAGGGAGTGGGGAGCGGGGAGGGACGCGGCCTTCACTGGAGGGGGAAGGATTCAGGAGGGCCGTGAGGCTGGTCCAGCTCCTTCAAATCTCCTTGTGGGGCTGACCATGCTAGCCTGGCTGGCTGCAACTCAGCAGCTGCTTATGTTTGACTCTCTGCAGGGTGTGTGAGTACGTGGGCACCTTGGAACACACCCACTTCAGCGACGGCACCTCTCAGCCCCCGCTAACCATCAGCCAGCCCCAGAAGGCCCCCAGGGGCGGACTCCTTGGGGACCCGGAGAGTGAGGGCTCACCCCAGGAGCAGAGCCTGGAGCAGGAGAGCTCCCTGAGTGCGGCCCCCGTCATCCAGCCGCTCTCCATCCAGGAGCTCGTCCGAGAAGGCAGCCGAGGCCGGGCCTCCGACTTCCGTGGGGGCAGCCTCATGACGGGCAGCAGTGCCGCCAAGGTGGTGCTCACGCTCTCCACGCAGGCTGACAGGTGCGTGCCATTCCCAACACAGCCGGGGCAGTGGGAGAAAGGAAGGCCCCTCCCCTCCCCTCCCCTCCCCTCCCCTCCCCTCCCCTCCCCTCCCCTCCCCTCCCCTCCCCTCCCCTCCCCTGCTCCCCTCCCCCTCCCCTTCCCCTTCCCTTCCCCCTGACCCCCAGAGCACCCTTCCCCTGCTGACCACACCACATCCTTCTCTTCTGCTCACAAAATCATTCCCAGGACAACTTGATTTGTTAGCCGGTCATGGAAGCCTCTTGTCATTTTTTTCAAGCCCGCCTCTGTCTCTCTTGTCTAGTAACAATGGCTGGAGGCTTTTGAGCGGAGGGCAGGCTACCCAGGGCAAAGGCTCTGCACTTACTTTGTGTCCACAGGCAGCATCCTCTCCCTGGGCCCTGATTTCTCATAGCAAAAATAGAGTCATAAAGTAACTCATAGGGTAGCCAGTTTGAAGCAGCTAGAACAGAGCTTGGCAAATAGTAAACGTTCACTATTTTTTGATGGTAATATTTTAAAATCCTATACCCAAGAGTATGATCTATTCTAAATTGATGCCCAGCAACCACGTTCGGGTGAAGAGAGAGAAATCACAGTCATTCCAGCTGTTGAGTGGCCCTTCTTGATGTGGACAGTGCTTTGGTCACCTTCACCTGGAGACCACCCCGCTTTACTCCCCATACTTGGTAGTTCTGCCCCAGACCGCCCGGTACAGGTACAGTGCGGTTCCCATGGGAACAGAGAGATGTAGGAAGGGCATTGCTGGCTGGGCTCAGAAGACCTGAATCCGTTCCTGGCTTTGATATCATCCAACGGGAAAGTCATGTCTGTGTAAATAGTTGCACTGAGACTCAGTTTCTTCATCCACTAACTCAAGACAATAATCCGTTTTTCCTGTTTAACCATTAAGGTGGCTTTGACAGTGTTTTGGAATCTGGAAAGTGGTATACAGGTGTCAGGTGGGATGTAATATTCTTCCCACTAGGAAAGAAGAAAAAGAAATAACTAAGATATAGAAACCAAACCGTATTGAAATTACAGACCACAATAAAGATGTATTTGTTTCAATAATTTACAAATGATTAATCCACTGATTCCCACCTTAAAACCATGTGCCTCATGTCACTTCTTCAGGGCCTTGTTACTCAACTTCTGTTGGAGACACTCACCCTTTCACAGCACATGGCACCCCACAGGGCTGCTTGGCCGTCTGGTGTCATCATGGATTTGGAGGTCGGGCATCGGGTTGACTCCAGAGCAGAGGGAGGCTGACTCGCCTCATTCCTTAAGTGCCAAATAAACCAGTGTTTGGTCCATCTTTCTGAGGTCCAGTGAGCCTCTGATCCTCCTGTGAGCCCTGCTACCTGCCTTCCCTTCCTTCTCCCTAACTCCTTCTAGAAATGTCTGTGCCCAACAGAGTGGAAAACAAGAAATTACAAGGTCCATCATGTTAGGGAATATTCATTATTGCAGTAGATGCTTGAGCGTTACCATGTCCAAGGCTCTGGGTATGATTAAGAAAGTCATTTCCTGCCCCAGGGGGCGTACAGATCAAGTTGACCCTGCTTCTGAATCCTCCTCAGGGCCAAGTCCAACAATACACTCCTCAATTGAAGCCCAACAAAAGCCTTGATTAATTTACTGGGATTTTCTTTAGTATAGTTTATGAAATTGAAGTTAATTGTTAGGATTCCATTCCCAGTTGGCCTCTGTGAGTGATGCTTTGCCATCTTTCAATTTCTTGCCAAACATTTAATGAGTGCTCATCTCAGCTGAGTTATGCCATGGGGTGACAAAGATTTTTTTTTTTTAGGATACTCTGTGCCCCTCAGATTAAAATCTTGTAAGTAGAGCAGACTTGTACTCAGTAATAATAGATATAACAATACCATACATTTCTTTATAGTGTTTACACAACATTTTCATTAATCACATTTAAGAAAATTACCATAATCATTCTGCATAAAGACTTTGCTGAATTGTTTCCAAGTAACAAGTCTTTTTGTGTGTGTTTCATCCAGGCTCTTTGAAGATGCTACTGATAAACTGAACCTCATGGCTCTGGGAGGTTTTCTTTACCAGCTGAAGAAAGCATCGCAGTCCCAGCTTTTCCATTCTGTTACAGAAACAGTTGACTACTCACTGGCAATGCCAGGTAATTCTTTCCCTGCAGAAACTGTGCCATGAAGCTAGCGGCAGACAGTCCAGATCTCTGATGCCAACAGCCTGCCTGAAGACTTGAACCCCCATTCCTTTCACACACGGTCACCCTGCCTAAGTTCAAGTGCAGATTTGTCACTTAGAGTTGAGACATGATCCGTGTGGACATTGCTGGTAGGGCGTTGGTTATTATCCTTTGTAAATGGAAATGTTGCTGCCGTCACAGTTGCAGGTATTGCCACTGGTGGTTCTGCTAAGTTTTGCTCGTGGTGTAGAAATGGTGTGGTAACTCAGGGTATAGATAGCTTCTCATGCAGGTAGAAACTTTTCTCTGTATCACAAAGCCCACACCTGCCTTAGTCCAGCCAACTTGCAGAAACAGCTTCAAATTCTAGAAAGGCCTGGGAGAGAAAAATGGAACATTCAACAGAAGCCTCAGGCCGCTCTTAGGAAAACTGCCCCTGGGGCATGACCCTTTAATGGTGGGTCAGAATCACGGGGCTTCCCAGGTAGCTGGCTTAGTGGTAAAGACTCCATGTGCCACGCAGGAGATGCAGTTTCAATCTCTGAGCCAGGAAGACCCCATGGAGTAGGAAATGGCAACCCACCCCAGTATTCTTGCCTGGGAAATCCCACGGACAGAGGCGCCTGGTGGGCTACAGTCCATTGGGTTGCAGAGAATTAGGACATGACTTAGCAACTAAATAGCAACAGAATCACAGTCTTCATGGATGACACCAGGTGATACACCCTCTTGCAGGCCAACATGGGGGAGAGTGAGTAGAGCTGTGTTGAATCGCCCGCGAGTGGGTCCCAAGTAAGTGGCGGGTTTTGCTCACAAACACACCTGTCCATCGACAGCCAGGTGGCTGTGCTGTTAACAGTGAGCACCTTGTTCCCAGAAATTGAGGCAGAGGCAGAGCCGTGGGCTAGGATCACACTGGTGGTGGCAGGTTGAAGGGCACAGCCTCGGAGGTCCCTTCCACCATTAGGAATTTTGACTCTTACTACAGATTCTAATTTGAGAACCACAGTGCTTTCCTGTGAGCTTTTAATAGACTTTAAAACCTTAGCTATATAAAGCCAACTTTCCAGACCCAGCCAACTGCCAGAGAATCTGAGCCCAGGGGCAACCATCAAAGTATTTTGCATGGAGAAATCAGCAGACTCTGAGCTTACAAAAAAAGAGCTGTGAGGGGCAAGGAAGCGTTGACTTTCAAATCAATCAGATCCAAGTTAAAACGCTGCCTTAAGTTAAAACACTGCCTTAAGTTAAAACACTTACCAGCTGTCAGTTTAGGCAAGTCAGTTCACCTTTCTGATCCTCAGTTTTCTAATCTCTCTGTAGCAATAGTTGCATTTACTTCTTCAGGTTTGCTTTTAAAATTAAAGTGATCACAGAGAACAGGTTTGTGGTTGCCAAGGGGGAAGAGAGGTGAGGGGAGATGGACTGGGAGTTTGGGGTTAGCAGATGCAAACTGTTATATATAAGATAAACAACAAAGTCCTATTGTAGAGCATAGGGAACTATATTCAATATCCTGTGATAAACTATTGGAAAATAATATTTTAAAAGTATACATATGTATGTATATATGTATACCCGAATTACCTTGCTGTACAGTAGAAATTAGCGCATTGTAAAGTAACTATGCTTCAATAAAATAAAAGTGATTAAAGACACAAAGAACCAACACAATGTCTCATGCAGGGTAAACATTCAGTAAATGTCAGTGATTTTTGTTACTGTCATTTTGAAGTTTGTATGATATGGCCAGGCTAATTAGAAAGGCACATTCTGGTTGGTTGAGGTGGTTGTGATCAACATTTTGTGGGCATTGTGGAAGGAGCAGGAGGACATGAGCAAGAAGAGTGAAGAAGACTAAGGTGGCAGAGTAGTAGCAGGAAATCAGAGCAAGCAAGGATTGTACAGAAGCAAGACAGAGCAGGTTAGAGCGCGTGTTACTGGGCGGCAAAGGGGCCTGACCTGCATGGCAAAGGCTTCAGGTGGTGGTGTTAAGGACAAAAAGGGGACAGTGGCTGTGAACAATGGGACGATAACCGCAGCCACTGTTGCTAAGAGTGGAGGGCAGGTAGTCTGTGCCAGGCCTGTGCTGAGTACTTTTGAGTATTAATCATATTTCATCCTTGAAGTAACTTTAAGGAGAAGGCACTGTTATCCCACTTTTACAATGAGAAACAGTGAATTAGAAAGGTAAACTTCCGGTCCATCATAACTCAGCTGTTAAATGATGGAGCCAGGATTTGGGCCTGGGCAGCCGATGCCCTAACCTTTCTATTGATAATCATTCCTCCTTTTCACAAGCATTGTTCACGCTTGTCACAGCAGGCACTAGGGATGCTGTAGTGAGCAGATGGGTGGGCTCTGATCTTGTTGACCGAACTCCTGTTCATTCTTGAATCCGGGCTCCTTTCCTATCGTCACAAATTCGCACCAAACAATCCTACTTATCAAGTGTGACTCCTTGATTTTCATCCTCTAGCCATGCTTGGACAGGTCAAACTATTTCTGAGTTTGGGGTTGATGGCTTTTATGGTCTTGCCTTCTTGTAGGAGAAGTGAAGTCCACCCAAGACCGCAAAAGTGCCCTGCACCTGTTCCGCCTCGGGGACGCCATGCTAAGGATCGTGCGGAGCAGAGCGAGGCCCCTGCTCCACGTGATGCGCTGCTGGAGCCTCGTGGCCCCACACCTGGTGGAGGTGAGCGCCCTAGAAGGGGGAGGCCCGGGGAATCCAGGCAGGGTGGGGACAAGGGCCCTGTGGCCACATCACCTGGTCACAAGCATCATCGTTCTCTGATGACACCTTATGGCTCCTATCACCCCAAGGCTGGCACCGCCCTGGTCTCGCTCTGACCCTTCTTTATACTCACGTGACTTAGCTGGGCACCTCACACAGCCAGTTTCCTATTCCTCATGGTCTGCTACCAGCCTGGGTCTGGCACTTCTTCTTCTTTTTTTTTTTTTTTTCATTTATTTTTATTAGTTGGAGGCTAATTACTTTACAATATTGTAGTGGTTTTTGCCATACATTGACATGAATCAGCCATGGATTTACATGTGTTCCCCATCCTGAACCCACCTCCCTCCCCATCCCATCGCTCTGGCTCGTCCCAGTGCACCAGCCCCAAGCACTTGTCTCATGCATCCAACCTAACCCTATATGCAAGACAGAAAAAGAGACACAGATGTATAGAACAGACTTTTGGACTCTTTGGGAGAAGGCGAGGGCGGGATGATCTGAGAGAACAGCATCGAACCATGTATTTTATCAAGTGGCACTTCTTTTTTGTACGCAAACATAACAATGTCTTTTGTTCCTGCCAGGCTCCCTTTTCTAATAGCTAAATATATTCCCCCTACACAGGGGAGCCACACATCCTGGTTTTCTCAGCTGAATTAACACTCCTAGGACCTCTTTGACTTACCAAAGGAAAGCAGTTTATTTGATAAATTATATGGAACTCCACCTAAATATCTCAATACATGATGACTGGCTACCTCTAAGTTGATGGGGAAATTGTTGCCGTGTTTGACAGTGGTAGCTAGTCCGTAGAGCCCTTTAGCATTTAATCTGGTAGAGCTATACCATAGCTCATCTGGTCTGTCCTCTAGCCGACTAGCCCTGGCTTGTTCACATGGAATTCTTAGGATTCCAAAGAAAGCAAGAAGGCAAATCCCAAATCAGAATTATTTATTCAGTTCTTTACTTATATAATGCTTGCTATCAAATATTATGTAAGCAAAGTTTATATAATATCAAATACTATATAAACAAAGCAAGTCACACATCCAAGCCCAGGGTCCGTGTGGGAGAGGACTCCTAAAGGTCACAGATACAATGATGTGAGTCAATTAATTCATTATTGGTGCAGTCACCCCATATCCCCGAGGGACAAAGGACTCATCTGATCTTCATACGTTTGAAGCACACCTAGCAAGGATACCATGGGCAGTTTCCAGACAAGGTTCCAGTGTATTTAGTCAGCGTGTTCTACAGTACACCACAAAAATATCACATTACTGGGAAAAACAAAAAGAAGAAATTATTGTACTGTGTGTGTGTTAGGTGCTCCGTCGTGCCTGACTCTTCGCAACCCTATGGACTGTAGCCCGCCACGCTCCTCTCTCCATGGGACTCTCCAGGCAAGAATACTGGGGTGGGGTGCCATGCTCTCCTCCAGGGGATCTTCCCAGGGATTGAACCCCCCGGTCTCCTGCATTGCAGGCAGACTCTTTATGGTCTGAGCCACCAGGGAAGCCTGGTTATTAGAAACTCTTATTTTTCTAGAAACTTCAAAGTGAAACTGAAGATGTGCCTGATCAGTTGGTTAAATTATTTAAAATGCAGTTTAGTGTGCTGTTCACTGACGCTTATCCTTGAAATCTTTCACTTTAGCGGAGCTGCTGCTTCCACCTCCCTCCAGGAAGGTGGGTTAGGAAAAGCTTCAGGAACCAGGTTCTTAGTTGCCTGAAGTCCTGAGGGTGTTGGACTCTCCCGTGAATTTTGCAGGCTGCCTGCCATAAGGAAAGACATGTGTCTCAGAAGGCGGTTTCCTTCATCCATGATATACTGACGGAGGTGCTCACGGACTGGAACGAGCCACCTCATTTCCACTTTAACGAAGCTCTGTTCCGGCCGTTCGAGCGTATCATGCAGCTGGAGTTGTGCGACGAGGACGTCCAGGACCAGGTGAGTGTGTAACCATCACAGCGCCGGCCCTCACTGGGTGCGCCCGCAGGACTGCTGTGTGAACGCTGCGGATTCCATCTTTCCAGTACTGCGAGCCCACATGAAATCTGGGGCCAGAAGAGGTTAAGCAGCTTAGCCAAGGATATGTGATTAGTGATGGGTGGAGCTTGAATTTGAACCAGGCACCCTGGCCATACTAGTCTATACTCTCATACCCACACTGAACTCAATCCACTGTCCTGCCCTCTACGGAAAGACAAATGGTAAAGAAACTAGAGACTTCTTTCTTATGATGATCTAGGAATACAGATCCTCTGTCCCTGCAATCTACTAAAAATGTTAAATAAGGGCTAAGCTTTTTATTTTAAAAACACTGACACACAGGCAAGAAAGTAAGGAATGCTAAGATGCCCAAAACTAAGTAACGGTGGGAAGCCAGAGAAGCAGGCTCTGAGACTGGATTGGCCAAGAGCAAACTGACCATCAGGTAAAGCTAAATGTCTGCCTTCAGTCAAAAATAACTGACTCGTTAGGAAATAATATGTCATGAATACAGAAAGAAAAGCAAACCATCAAAATAGACACATACACCCTCCCCAGCTCCCCACCAGGGATCCAGATATTGTTGTTATCAGAGACTGACTTTAAAATAACTGTGTTTATTAAAATTCTAAACAATCATTTAGAACAGGAGAGATTTTGGCTATGGTGGCATAAAGAAGTTAATGAATCCTTTCCATAAAAATTTAGTCTACAAAAAGAAAAAGTTGTCAAAAGCATCCATTGCAGGGCTCTTGAAATTGACCACAGGCAGATGACAAATTGAGTAGCGTTTATGCTGAAAAATAGTTCTTGCCAGAACTTTGGTTAAGGACAGTGGGAGCCTGTGACCTTCTTATTGAAGGTGGAAGTCATCACTTAAAAGCTATTCATAAGAATAGTAATTTGACCAGTGTAAGCTGACTGGGAAAATTAGCCTTTCTGCTTAAGAGACAGACTTGGTTTGAAGAAGACTACTGGTTTGTGCACTAGAAAATATAGATTTGGTAGGAAATAAGCAATAGAATACTACAGTGTTGCTGGCCTAAGGTTGCAGTGGTGAACCAGTAACGAATGTAATGTGAGATTCCGGAAACCAGAGATTTCATAGAAGGACAAGGTAAATTCCTGATGCATCGCTAGCTGACTGAAATATGGACATATATAGGATAGACTGTCTAGATCCCATCAGAAAGCAAAACACCAGAGAGAGTTACAAACTGGCTGAACTTTGAATATTCTCCCCAGCCTGGTTGACAGAGGGCAGTCTCCTTAAAGGCTCAAAGTATTTGAGCAAAATCTCTGCCTACTTCATCAGCTGATGACTAACCTATGCAGACTTGAAGACAGCACTAGGAAGTCAGGCTGAAAAATAAAAATAAAGAAATTTAGTAGAGATACTGGTGCCTTATACCACAGGAAGAGCAGAGATAGGGTCTACAGTATAAGTCCGAGCAATTTAGCATTAAAAAAAAAAAAAAAACCCTCAAGAATAAATCAGAACCCAGCACTGCTATATTATCGAAAATGTCCAATGTTCAGCAAAAAAAAGTATGAGATAGTCAAAGAAATAAGCAGCAATGATGTATGCTCTCGGGTGGGGGGAGGGGCAGACAATAAGACCAGATGTTGTATTAAGCTCAACCCAGGATTATTTAGATCCAAAACTCTTATTTGGAGGTGGGCAGGCAGATAGACACAGGATCTAGAAGAGGTGGTGACCCTTACCAGTCATGCCTTCATGGTAGAAATTATGGAATATTTAGCCAAAGAAGTTCAGCGCATGTGGTGGGGAAAGGGCTTTGTTCACTGTGTCCTGGCCGTGGCTTGGGATGTTGAATTAGGGGACAGAGACTTTGAAGCAGCTACTATAAGTATGTTCAAAGCATTATGTTCAAAGATAACAATGTCTGAAAAATAGAGAATCTACATAAAGAAATAGAAACAGAAGGAATACAAATTCTAGAGTTGATGACAACAAATGAAAAATCCACTAAATAGGCTTACCAGCAAGATTTGAGATGGTAGAGGAAAGAATCAGTGCAAGATTGGTTTAACAGCTCAAAAATCAGTCATGTATCTTTTTAGTAGAATAAAGGATTAAAACCCTATGGTCATCTTAATAGACACAGAGAAAACATTTTACAAAATCCATCACTCATTTTAAATAAAAAAAAAACTTTCAAGAAATGAGAAATAGAAAGGAGTTCACTAATTGGATGAAAGGAGTATTTGAGAATCAAATATCAAACTTCACACAATGCTCAACTGAATACTTTTTCCCAATAATTGGGAACAACGCAAAGATTTCCGCCTTTGCCAATTCTGTTCAACATTATAAATTTTACTCACTGTACCAAAAAATTAATGCCATCCAGTTTTTTAAAAACAAAATTGTCTTAGTTCATAGACAACATGGTCTTATATATAGAACATCCTAAGGAATTTATTTGTTTTTATTTTTTATTTTTTTTGAATTTTAGTTATCTTTGTCTCAAACTTTATTCTTAGGCTTCTTCAGCTTCATTAGCTGCAAAGAATGAATTGTATATAAGCAAAAACTGAAAAGAGCTGCAGTGTCCAGGGGCTTAGGCTTAAAAATATTATAGATCTAGATTTTATCAGATCCATAAACAAAATTTTAAAAAGCAGTCAAAATATAAAATAGCAGCTCCCAGTAACTTCTTCAAGATTTATCTTCTTCAGAAGTTAACTCAATTCAGTTTGCTTCATTCTTGGAAGCCTCATCAAAATTCTCCACAAGACCTGGAGCTTCATTATCTTCCTCCTCTCCAGTGGAAAGTGGTGCTTGCCAAACAATCCACGGAGTGTTTGGGCAGAGCTTCAGCCAATCTTCTTAAACTGGTCAGACTGTCAGCACCAAGCTGGTTTAAGATGCTGGGGAGCAGTTCTGTCAGTTGCTTTGTCTCAGCGTGGCCTGTAATGGTGCAAGTGTTTGCTGCCAGAGATGCCTGAACTTTAGGGTTGTTAAAGTGGATCACTGTTCCTTGATTTGTGAACATATTCACCTCTTCAATACCAGAGATATTGTTTACCCCTAACTTCTTTAAAGAGAACTGAAGTTTTTTGTCATCTGCTGTGGCTGTTCTATGAACCACCTTCTTCTTTCTGCGAGCAGTTCCTTTCCCACCAATGTGCACTTGTGCCTGCAGTTTGGCAAGTTTCTCCTGGTTCATGTTAGTTTCTTTCATCTTGTTGGAGTGGAAGTGGGGCCGAGCAGGGGAATAGGGTTGGCGTTCAGGTGGTCTCGGGCAGACCGGCTGAGGTTAGGCGCACACACAGGGGGACGCAGATGGCAGCTAGAGGGATTTATTTTTTAAATTGCTAGAATTAATAGTGAGTTTAGCTAGGTTACTGGCTATAAAAACAACACATTAAAGTCACTTGCATTCCTGTATCCAAGATGTAAGTTATCAAAAATTGAAATTGCAAACAATTCCATTTACAAGAGCATCAAAAACAATATATTTAGGAATTTAGCAAAAGATGTTAAATACCTGTATGCTGAAAGCTACAAAATGTTGCTGAGAAAAAAATAGAATATTCAAACAAATTATGAAAGATGCTACATTCATGGATTGAAAGACAGTGTTTTTAAATGGCAGATTTCCCCAAGTTGATATATAGATTCAGTGCAATTCCTATCAAAATCTCAGCAGACTTTTTTGAAGAAATTGGGAAGATGTTTCTCAAGTTTATACACAAGTTCAAAGGATCTAGAATAGAGAAAACACATTTGAAAAAGAACAGCAAATTTGGAGAATTTACACTACCCAATTTCAAAACTTAAGGAATCTACACCGTGGAATATTGGTATAAGGACAGAATTATTGATCAGGGGAACTGAATAGAAAGTATAGAAATAAATTCTCACATCTATGGTCAATTTTTGACAAAGATGTCATTGCGATTCAATAGAGGGACAGGATATTCCTTTAGCAAATGGTGCTTGAACATATGCAGTAAAAAATAACTCAAAATGGGTCATAGGCTTAAATAAGTGCAAAGCCCATAAAAGCTTCCACAGAAAGCATAGGAGACCACCTTGGGTTAGGCAGAGATTCCTTAGAAATGACACAACAGGATCTGTAAAAAGAAAAATTGATGATTTGGACTTAATAAAATGTAAAACTTTTGTTCTTCAAAAGACACCATTTAGGGGCTTCCCTGGTAGCTCGGTGGTGAGGAGTCTGCCTGCCAATTTGAGGTGCGTGGGTTCAACCACTGGCCCTGGAGGATCCCATGTGCAACGGCTTGGCCTATTCGCCGCAACTATGGAGCCTGTCCTCTAGAGCCCAGAAACCACAACTCCTGAGCCCACATGCCATGCCACTGAAGCCCACGTTCTGCAAAAAGAGAACCCACCACAGTGAGAAGCCCCCACGCCACAACTAGAGAAAGCCCATGCACAATAGTAAAGACCCAGCACAGCCAAAAAATAAATGAATTTTTTTTTTAAAAGAGAGACCATTTAAAAATAAAAAGGCAAGCCCAAAGCTATGAAAAAGAATTTGCAAACCATGTGTCTTGGAATGCATTTAGAATGCATGAAGAACCCAATGATTTAAAGACAGTAATGAAAAGATAAAAACCTAACTTCAAAAACAGCAAAATATTTACAAATAGCATGTGAAAAGTTGCTTAGTGGCACTTAGTAAAATGCAAATTAATGCAGTATGGTTGCTTATTTAGAAGACTTTTGAGTGAGTTTGTCTAGGTTTTGATTTTTCTCTTGCACTAAAATTAACCCAGAAATAGGGAGCCGGGAAGCACATCCATCTTCCCAGAAACTCGCCTGCTTCTTGGAAGGAAAAGGCGCCAAGGGCCACCCCCTTTGCCTCTGCAGGTTGTCACGTCCATCGGGGAGCTGGTTGAAGTGTGTTCCACCCAAATCCAGTCAGGGTGGAGGCCCTTGTTCAGCGCCCTGGAAACCGTGCACAGTGGGAACAAGTCTGAGGTGAAGGAGTACCTGGTGGGCGACTATTCCATGGGTAAGGCTGTGTGCTGATTTTGCATCCTGAAACTTGTTTGTTAGTTCTACGTTCTGATGACTGTAGTTCTATGTCTTTTGGTGGAATCTTGAAGACCTTGTATACATAAGATCATATCATCATCAAAAAGAGGCCATGTTACTTTCCGATTTGGATGCATTCTATTTCTCCTCTTGCCTGATTGCTCCGGCTAGGGCTTCCGGTTCTGTGTTGAATGGGAGTGCTGATTTTGGCGGTGGGGCAATAGCTCTTCATGTCAAGCTCCATGCTATCAAAAGAAGTTGGAGAACAGGGAAGACTGGCGTTCCGCTGTTTTATCAGCAGGAAATGGTGTAGCAGGAACACAAGTTCTGAGTTCTGCCGGCAGGTCGAGAACCTTGAGCGTTTCCAGGCCCTGCTCTCAGTGACAGAGAAGGCTGAAGGCTGAGAGACTTAGGTCATTTCACTGACACATGTCTGTGTTGAGTTCATTCATAAAACCAAAAGGAAAAAATGTTATCCACTATCTAGGAAGAAGCAGAAAATATCCAAATAACAGGGAATTCGAATTAGGGAGATGGGGTCTGGCTGGAAATAGATGGGCAGCCATACAGCAGGCCTGGTGACCAGGGATGTTGGGTCAGGGACCTCCAAGACTAACCTTGCATTTAGAGACCCAGCAGAAGGACTCATGGGACTCAGCATGTAGTTATGCCAAGATTTATTACATAGCTCAAACTTATTAATGGCTCGTGGCTGAGGTTTATTACAGTGACATGGTAAGGACAAGCCAGATCCTAAGGGGAAAACAGACTCCTTGTGCAGGCCTCCCTGAGCTCTCGCCCTCCCTTGAGGGTCCCACAGAGCACTTCACCTCCAGTGTGGAAAATGCAGCAGTTTATATGACCAGGGGCAGTGTGTGAGCCTTTCTACCCAGGGAAGCCCATTAGAGACCCAGTTAAGGGCTGGTCACTTAGGTACCCTCTGCCAAAATCCGCACTTCCAAAATCCATACTTCCTGGAGGGGGAGGGGAAGGTGTTCAGATCAGACTGTGTTCTTTGCGCCAACCATCCAGGCAGAGTAAACCATCCAATTAACGGACTATTCGGTGAGCCAGGTTCCCAGACCAGCCAAGAGCCAACCCTTGAGGCAGGCCTTTCTGAGGATAGCAGCCTCTGAGCCTTCTATGTTAGCTCTTTTCAGCACAGGTATGAGTAAGTTAGTGTGTGCCATCAGGGGGTTACCTAAACCTTCCCATATCTATGACTGTGTGCAGAATTCCAAAGGACCACATGTTTAATGGCCCTGTGTAGACCTACACATTGCTCAACCCTGCGTTCAGCCGGCTTTGCCCTCATTTGTCTACTAAGCTCTCCTCACAGCCATCCTACAGCTCCCCCTGCAGGCAAAGCTGTTCTCAGCACGGGAGCCAAGCCAGTTATCCAGTCAAAAGACCTGGGCTTTGCTCTAATAGATATATATTTTTTAATGCTCTTTGGAAGGTGCTGGGAGTATGGGCAACCTGAAGGGTAGACACCTAACTTTCTTAAAACTCTATAACCTTCCTCCTTCAGGAAAAGGCCAGGCGCCAGTGTTTGATGTATTTGAAGCTTTTCTCAATACCGACAACATCCAGGTCTTTGCTAACGCAGCCACTAGTTACATCATGTGCCTTATGAAGTTTGTCAAAGGACTGGGTAAGTGGAGCCCCCCCTTCCTGCCTCCTGACAGCTGGAGACCCTTATCCTTATGGCTCTGTAAGCATTGGGTGCAGGCATCCTGGGAGAGAAGCAGACGGCGCTATGCTGTGTGCTCAGGAGCACACAGCTTGGATTCTGTCCAGGGTTGATATTTTTCACAGTGTTCATGGAATAATTTTATAATGAAGTGTCTTCATATATTATTTTACTCCAACTTCTTTTTTTGAATCTTAAAATGTTCAATATTATGTTTAGTAATTGCTTTTATGCAGAAAACTGCTGTCCTTAGTGTCACATAATTAATGAGCCTAATTAGAGTTTGAGTTCCCAGCTCTTAAGCAAAAGTTAAGATGCCTTCCCCCAGACTATATTGATTACAAAATGTAGTTTGAAAGTGTAGGAGTCACCTTTCCTTGAGATTTCGTGTGTTTCAGGAAATACCTACCTGATTTTTAGGCTTAATTTGGAAATATTTTAACACAGTAGAGTGCTCATTGGAAAAGACCCCAATGCTGGGAAAGATTGAGGGCAGGAGGAGAAGAGGACGACGGAGGATGAGATGGTTGGATGGCATCACCGACTCCATGGACATGAGTCCAAGCAAGTTCCGGGAGTTGGTGATGGACAGGGAAGCCTGGCGTCCTGCAGTCCATGGGGTCGCAAAGATTCATATACCACTGAGGGATGAGCTGATATAGCATGACTTACTGTTGGTATAGCTCAGTTTTATCTGCGGTGAAAGTGAAAGGGAGTGGCAGGTTAGTTAAATGAAAAGTTTAGAAGAAACTTCAAGTTTTGAGACTTTCACCCTGGACATCTCTTAGATATGGAGCCTTGAGAACCTTTTAAATGAAACTATAAGGCCAATCCTTATAAAAATATAAAGGATATCAGCCCTGAATATTCACTGGAAGGACTAATGCTGAAGCTCAAGCTCCAGTACTTTGGCCACCTGATGCAAAGAACTGACTGAGGATGATCGGATGGTATCACCAATTCAATGGACATGAGTTTGAGCAAGCTCAGGAGATAGTGAAGGACAAGGAAGCCTGGTATGCTACAGTTCATGCGGTTGCAAAGAGTTGGACACGACTTAGTGACTGAACAACAACAATAAAAATTATTTTGTATTCTTGCAAAATAACTGACAATTTATTTGCAAAAGAAAATAGGACATGGAGAAGCTAGGTGATTGCATCCATGTTCCCCTTATTTTGGAGCAGGAATAAAATGCAAGTTTCAAAAAAGAGGCTGGAGGCCATAGGTCTGATCCGTAGACCATCCTTGTTACATTGTGTTCTTATATACACATTCTGTTTTTCTCTGGGAAGTAAAGGGCTGAACTGAGGGAACATGAATGCCCCTCACTTATCCACTATACATGCTGGGCTTCAGAGGAGGATTTCTTTGAACAGAGTACGATTTTACTCTTTTTAAACTCTTTTGTTGTTGTTCATTTGCTAAGTTGTGTCCGACTCTTTGCGACCCCATGGACTGCAGCACGCCAGGCCTCCCTGTCCCTCACTATCTCCCAGAGTTTGCCCAAGTTCATGTCTGTTGAATGGGTAATGCCATCCAACCATCTCATCCTCTTTTCAAACTCTGTCCTACATTAAATAGAAAGCAAATAGTTTAGTATCTTAATCATAAGAATACCTTAAAGCATGAGGTAATCTCTACATGAGATAGTAAAAAATCCAGTGCTTATTTAGAAAAAAACTCTTCCTCCTATGCTTCTTTACTCTCTCAAGTACTATCCCACTCACCAGAGTTCTGATACCAGATGTGCCTGGGGTTTGTTCCCACACCAAGCAGTCCTCTGTGACACCAGCCAGGTTCCCTACAGGTCAATTCAATTCTGACACTAACCAGAGTTAGCACAGGTTAAGGGCTCAGTCCTGTGTGACTGCCCCCCCCCCCCATTTCAACTGACAGTTGCAAGTAGTGGGTCCCCAAGTTACTCACAACTCTGTCCATCTTGGCTACAACTCAGAAGTTCCCATGATCCCCCGCCCCTTGGATTTGATGATTTGTTAGAGCAGCTCACAGAAGAGAGGGAAATACATTCACCAGTTTATTATATAATAATGCATATGATAAATTATACAGATGAGCAGTCAGGTGAAGAGATAATACAAGGTGAAGTCAAGAAGAGTCCCAAGCTCAGGAGCTTTTGTCCCCATGGAGCTGGGGTACACCCTCCTCCCAGCATATAGATGTGTTGACCTTTGCAGAGGCTCTCTGAACCCCATACTTTGGGGACTTTTTTATGGAGGCATCATCATGTGGGCATGATCAATCATTAACTCAATTTCCAACCCCTCTCTTTCCCCATGGTCTTTCTGGTAACCAGCCCCCATCCAGGAGCTCAACAAGCTTTGCCTCATGGGAACAAAAATGCTGTCACCTAGGAAATTCCAAGTGGTTTGGGAGTTCAGCATCAGGAGCTGGAGTCAAAGATCAAGTATCAGAACAAAAGATGCTCCTAGGATCTTTATCATTTGGGAAATTAGGGTTTTAGGAGCTCTGTGCCAGGAACTGGGGCAGAGACTAAAATATTTTCTAGTGTTCCACAGTCTTACATTTTTTATAAGAATCATCATCAGTGGTAATGCCGGAGATGTGGGTTCCATCCCTGGGTCAGAAAGATCCCCTGGAGGAGGAAATGGCAACCCACTTCAGTATGCTTGCCTGGGAAATCCCATGAACAGAGGAGCCTGGCAGGCTGCAGTCCCTGAGGTTGCAGAGAGTCAGACACGACTGAGCACACACGTGCACGAACACACACACACGTGCAACACTACAGAACAGTATTGGTATTCTGTTGTTCAGTGAACAGTCCAGTGCCTGCTACACTGGCACAGTGAATAAAACGTGCTTCCTGCCTGTGAGAGGTTTGCTGCCTCTTCTGGGAAACAGACACATAAATCATCACAGTTCAGTAGTAATAATACTTTCATAGATGCTAGTTTTGTTTTGTTTTTTTAAGTGAGTTAAGCTGAGATAAGCGAGCTGCTGAGACAGGGTGCTGGTAGTAGACCCCATGCAGGCTTCACGGGAGAACTGACCTTTGAACTTGGTGGAGTGAGCTGTAGGCTTACTTTTCTAAAAGCTGGGTACATTGCAGGTACCCACAGAGGAGGGATCCTGGGTGATGAGTTGGAATGGGCCCTGCAGGCCACATGAGGGGACTGAGAATGTGTGGGGAAGGTTTCGAAACTGAACTCCGGCAGGGACGTGTTCTGTGGGTGAGGGTAAGAGGCTGCAGGCAGAGACCAGTGGGCAGTAGTTTGGGAGCGAGCAGAGAACACAGAATCGAGGACATTGGCGAGGTGGGATCCACAGGGCTCGGACTGCTGTGATGCGGGGCCGGAAAAGAGGAGGAACTCGGGCTGACTCCCTCTCCTCAAACTCCCTGTCAGAACTGACGTTACTCAGAATCTGGATGTCCCAAAGGAGCGGAGGAGAGGGGGATGTCATGAATACTGTCTTTGGGCATTTGTACACGTTAAGTTTCTATGAAATATTCAAGTGGAGATGTCAGAATTCTGAGATCTTCTCTTGAGGAGGGAGTTGGGGCCTGAAAGTAGAGCTGCAGAATTGTCACTGTGCAGCTGAGGATATTTAAAACCAAAAGGTTCTAATTTTTCTGTGAATTATGAGGCAGTTACTTGTCTGTGGCTCTGGGTCAGTGGGACACCTGTTGTTGTTCAGGCACTCAATGTGTCCGACTCTTTGCGGCCCCGTGGAATGCAGCACTCCAGTCTCCCCTGTCCTTCACCATCTCCCAGAGTGTACTCCAATTCACATCCATCGAGCTGATGATGCCATTCAGCCTTCTGAGGCCCCAGGATAGCCACACTGGCTGTGTCCTGCCCATCTCCAGGGGGCACAGACTTTGACATGTAACACAGAAGCCTGGATAAAAAATCTTTGGAACATTCGCTGTGGTTAACAAGATAGGAAATGGATTTATTTGTTTTGGGTTTTTTTTTGGGGGGGGTGGGGTGTTTTTTTACTTTTTATTTCACATTGGGGTATACCTGCTCAGTCGCTTCAGTCATGTCCAGCTCTGCCCGTGGGATTCTCCAGGCAAGAACACTGGAGCAGGTTGCCACACCCTCTTCCAGGGGATCTTCCTGACCCTGGGATCGAGCCCGCATCTCCTGGACTGCAGGCAGATTCTTCATCCACTGAGCCACTTGGGAACCCCTTATTGGGGCATATCCAATTAATAAACAATGTTCTGATATCAGCCATATACGTACATGTATCCATTCTCCCCCAAACTCCCCTCCCATCCAGGCTGCCACATAACATTGAACAGAGGTCCATGTGCTATACAGTAGGTCCTTGTTGGTTATCCATTTTAAGGGTAGCAGGGTGTACATTACAAGAAATGAATTTTTTTTTTTGAATTTATTTTTAATTCCCACTTGGTTATTTCAACATGAACTGCTCTGTGTTTTTATACCATGAGGTATGTTACTCTAACCAGGAATTAGCAAACTATGGCCCACGGGCCAATCCCATCCACTCAGAGTTTTTAATCAATAAAACTTTATTGAAACACAGCCATGGTTGTTTGTCCGTGGCTGTTTTGTGCTCCAATGACAGAGTTGAGAAGTTGCAGCAAAGACAGTGTGATCTGCAAAGCCTAAAATATTTATATATAAAAGAAGTTTGCCAATCCCTGATCTAAAACATAAGAAATGGTTTTCTCTTCTTTGTTGAGAAACATGCCTCTTTATCTTTTAAACTTCAGCAAATGCCTAGTAATTATGTATGTTTACCTGCAGGGAGGGTGCTGGTTACTACAATTGTAGACAATTAGAAACAGTTACGGTACTATGGTGTGATTTTATTAAAAAGTGTAGGAATAGATTCATCATGCAAGAAGAAAAATAGTAATTCTGAACTACTTATTTACCTATAGACTATCTAGATGTCCTCTACAGATCTGTTCCATTTCTAGATATATACACAAAAAATATATCATTTCAGCTCAGTTATGTAGTCGCCACCCCCAAGCTGCAGATGTTTCGAATCCTCCCAGTCTTCATTTATGATCACGGTTTAGTGCTGAGTGCTGGCAGCAAACGAGGTCCTTCTCTAGACGGAGTGGGGCCTAGTGCTTCATCCCAACCCAGCACATGGCTGGTCTCTCAGGATCATCCTCTGTCCTCAAAGCTTCAGAAGTCAGAGCATCAGCAGCAGGCCCAGGAAAGTGAATTACAGTTACAGAGTGCCCAGGCACACACACCCTCCAGCCACTGAAAGGACTGTGGCAGGATACGGAATTGGAAAAGACCCCGATGCTGGGAAAGATTGAGGGCGGGAGGAGAAGGGGACAACAGAGGATGAGATGGTTGGATGGCATCACCGACTTGATGGACGTGAGTTTGAGTAAACTCTGGGAGTCGGTGATGGACAGGGAGGCCTGGCATGCTGCAGTCCATGGGGTCACAAAGAGTTGGACGCGACTGAGCGACTGAACTGAACTGACAAGTGAAAAGAGGAGTTACAGAAGAGAATAATTTCAACAAGGTATGATGTGTACTATTTGACCCCCAGCCGTATTTAATGTGTACACGTGTAGGGGGAAATTTGACTGAAAGGGCTTTTCTCAGGGTTGTATACTTTTTCTTTTCTGTTTTAGTAGCCCTTTGGTGAGCAAATGCTGAGTGACTAAGTAGGTCTTCTGTTAGGAGGGGATAAACACTGTTTGTTTCTGTCTCTCCCCGCTGCCCCCAGGGGAGGTGGACTGTAAGGAGATCGGAGACTGTGTCCCAGGACCCGGAGCCGCGTCCCCAGACCTGTGTCTCCCCGCCCTGCACTACCTCCGGCGCTGTTCTCAGGTACCCAGACCCCCAAACCTGCCTCTGAAGATGCTCACAAAATATGCACAGGTGTCTTTGTGAAGCCCAGGAACAACACTTTCTGCTGTCTCTGAGGAGAGTGGGGCTTACATCTGGAGTATAAATTTTGGTCCCCACACCTTCTACAAAGGAGAGAAAGAAAGTCATGAGAATATACTAGAACACACAACTGGGTTTTGAGGTCTCTGAAACTTCTCATTTATACCCGATGAAAGGACTACCGTCATCTCTCTCTGTCAGGCTAAGACATCTTGGGAAATCTTCCTGATGAGACCGAAACCTGGACAGTAGGCTGCACACAGTGAAGAGAGACGTAAAAAAAGTAAGAGGCTGGTATGCAGCCAGGATCTAGTAAAGAAACCAGTGAAACATCACTTGCCAGTGTGAACAGTGACCTCCCTTTTGTCAAGTCCAGTTCTTAAACCCGTGTCACATGCCAGCGGAACAATCCGATGCTCCTTCCCCAAAGCCCTTCCTCTTCAGCGACACCCTCTCTCCATAGCTCGTCTCTCGTCTCCTCAGGTGTGTCCCCCGGCCTCCTCTTGTCTGTCTGTAACCCCTCCCTTGGCGGGGGTTGACAGCATTAAGCCCCAGGTCTTTAGAAAGGATGCCCCGCTCTGACTTCCTCCTCCATACGCTTCCATAAGGCCCATGTGACCTGACCTCGCTCCCCTACGGCCTCAGCTCCTTCCCTCTCTCTCACTGTGCTCCGCCACGCTCCCTTTCTCGCCCTCAGACATTCCTGACTTGTTAGTGCTCGGGGCCATTGCTGTTCCCTCTGCCTGGAATTTTCTCTCCTCGGATCTCTGTATGGGCATCGCTCCTTACTGTCCAATCTCATCTGAGACATCACCTCCTCAGGGAGACCAGGGCTTAAGTATCTACCTACTTTCTGCCTACATTCCCCACCCATCTGGTCACCCTTTCTCAGAGCCCCCTGTCTAAATTTTTCCTGTAACCTGTCAGAAATATTATTTGTGAAAGGAGTATGTCTGTAAGACACACACGGCTGGATCTCTGTCTGTCTCGCTCACAGTTGTTTCCCTAGCTTCTAAAATAGTCCAGGCACAATTCTAATTTGTGAAGTACAGGGTTTCTTGTGAGTTTGTCCCAGTGACAGCAGGGAGTCAGGACAATAGCAGTGAGACAGGAGTGAAGAGCCCAGGGCAGCCATTAGCTCTTCTTCTCATGCCTTCATCTTGCCCACCCGCCCCTCAGATTCCTCCATCCTCAGGGGCCCCATATTTCTTTGATGTTGAGTCAGGGGAAGGGGAATAAGAGTCTGATAGCTCATTTGCCTAAAGACTCTCTTCTCAGTGCTCCCCATAGAACAACTCACCCACAGGCAAAAATTCTTAACGTGTTTCATGATTCCCTTCATAGGTTTGTGGGAGTCTATAAGACTCCTGTGCCACTGAGATACTGAAAAGGTATCCACAGAATCTTCTTCTAACTTTTTGTTACCATTGACTCTTATTTTATCTGCTTCACAGGATCAATGCCTCTTGTGGGCTGCCTTATGCTTTCAAATCACAACCAAGTTTAAAACTTTCCTAGACTGGGAGCTTTTCTGCTTTTCTCTCCACCTTTTCTTACCTGTATATAGTTTTGTTGTGATTTAATAGAGTGCAGCTTTTTCCAGTATATAATTGCAGCTTGATTTTTTTTTTTTATGTAGTTGTTGGCCAAAATCTACAAGATGCCCTTGAAGCCGATATTCCTTAGTGGGCGACTTGCTAGCTTGCCCCGAAGACTTCAGGAGCAGTCTGCAAGCAGTGAGGATGGAATTGAGTCAGTCTTGTCTGACTTTGATGACGACACTGGTAAGTTAACTGACTGAGCTAAACTGGGTTCTTTGCTATATGTGTGTATTTCCAAAAGCTGAAGTCAAGAATTCAGTAGCTCACAGATCATAAATGACCATCCACTTTCATTGTTATTATTTATAATTCTAACAGAACAAGCCTACCTTAAGTTTCCATGGACTCTGCAAAAACATTTTACAATCAAGGTCTCAAACCCATCCTTTTTAGATGGGGGTGTGTGTGTGTGTGTGTGTGTGTGTGTGTATTAGTTGCTCAGTCATGTCTGACTCTTTGTAATCCCATGGACTGTAGCCCACCAGGCTCCTCTGTCCATGGGATTCTCCAGGCAAGAATACTGCAGTGGGATGCCACCCCCTTCTCCAGGGGATCTTCCTGAGCCAGGGATTGAACCCAGGTCTCCTGCATTGCAGGCAGATTCTTTACTGTCTGAGCTATCAGGGAAGCCCCCCTTTTAGATGAATACCTCCATCTAAAACCAGTGTCGATTTACAGATTCCACTAAATAAAGTTTCTAACTCCAAGTTCTCTTGAATTTAGCAAATTGGGTTGTGGTTGCATTTGGTGCATTGGTACTTAAAATGCCTGGTAATTGCCTTTAATACCTATAAACACAGTCATTATATAATTACTTCCTATAGGACTGTTTGGTTAGAGACTGGGGAAATTAGGCCATTACGAAAGAGAGAATGTTTGTGACTGGGTGAAGCTGAAGACTCATTAAAAGAATAAGTTTAAAGAATGTTTCAAATTAGTTCCTGTGTAGTTTCTTATGAATTCCAGTTCAAACTAGTAATGATAATTTTCAGATTGGTTCACTCATGTTCACTTTTGCTATCTTCTAATCCAGGTTACTCTGTCCTGTTTCTAGACCTACAAATGGAAATGATATCCTTCTAGGGATCTAATATCTGGGCATATCAAACCCTTGTAAAAGGACTTTTGGGGAAAGATTTTTTAATTTACTTTTTGTTTTTAATTCTTTTATTTTTCAGATACAAATTCATTTATGGGGATGTCTAGAAATTTTCCAGTTTTGCATAGGGATCATTAACAGTGAAACCTTACAATTTCAGACAAGTTGTTAGGAAAATTATAGAAACGAATAAATATCTAATGTAGAGAACAAGTAGATATTAGAAATTGGCTAGGTGTTGCCTGATAGAGGCTTCACTTCAATGATTAGGTAAGAATTTTTACTTAGCATCTTAAACCTCCAACCCAGAAAATTAAAAGCTTATTTTGCTTGTCTATAATACAGTCTTTAAAGCAGTTGTAAACCATTTGTACAAGGAACAGTGAGCATTCCCTTCCCATTTTTGCAAATTGCTAATCTTTTTTTTTCCTAGGCAGCCCACCCAAGAAAATAAATCAAGTTTAGCCAAGCACCAATCTAAGGTTTCCTACAGTGTAAATTCATTAAGGGCTTTAAAATTATATATATAACATATCAGAGAAAAGAATAAAAGCTTTAAGTTGGTGTTAAAAATTACTCCTTATCATTGGTATGTTTAGATATTCTTTCTCTTGTTTCTGAAGGCAAATAACTGCTTTTCCATTTTCCTATGTAAATTTCAAACACATATAAAACTAGACAGGATGGTATAAGGAACCTTCTTATACCCATCACCCAACCAATTTGCCAGTTTTCTTATATATATCAGTTAACTTTCGTAATTCACGTGAGCTCTGCATTACATGTTTGCTCCATTTCTTAAATTCCTGTCAATCTATAGATCTTCCTCTTCAAGTTTATTTGTTGAAGGAGTGACGTTTTTGTCCTGTAGAGTTTTCCTCTTGGATTTTATTGGTTGCACCCCTCATAGTGATGTTTAACATGTTTTTCTGTCCTCTGCATATCCTATTAATTAGTTTATCCACCCATGCTTATATTTTTAGGTTCATGAGAATTTTTTATCACCTAGTTTTTTTATACTTATTGTCCATGACTTTGTTTTTGCCTCCTATTAACAGGGATATTCAAAATTAGGGAAGTAGTTTTTTTAGTGGGAATATTTAAAAACTGCGACTTCTCACAGTTTTCTTTTGCTGAACAATTAGATGTATTAAAACAAAACATAGAATGAGCTGTTTTGTATAGTCTACTTTAGATACTTTTGTACCTTGACAAACAAAATGTGGTGTATACATACAATGGAATACAATTCATCCATTAAAAAGTTATGAGATTATAATGCATGCTACAACATGGGTGTGCCTTGAATACATTATCTTAAGTAAAATAAGCCAGACACAGGTTACCAGGGGCTGGAGTGAGGGGGAAAATGCAGAGTTATTGTTACCAGTTACTGAAGTAGTGAAAAAGTTTTGGAAATTAATGGTAATGATGGTTGCAGTAATACCACTGAATTGTACATGTTAAAATGACAACTTTTTGTTTATACATATATCTATTATAAATTTTTAAAGGATTAAGGTGATGGAACTAAACGGATGAATCACTTGTATCATCAACTCCCAACAAATATAATTATTTCATTTAGCAGAATTTACATACCACATCACCTTCTTCCTGAAGGGGAATAAGGAAGAAATGTGAACAGTATTTCTTTTCCTTTGACTTTGTCAGAGTAGGAAATCAATTTGTCCATATTTACAGGCACTGAAGTCTGCCTTACAAGGTGACGGCTTACATCCGTATAGCTTGGCAGTTTACAGAAGCCTTTTACATACATTGCTCACTGTGATCTTGTGATGATTCTGTATTCGACTGAATTTCACAGAGGTCTGCTTTCGGCTTCCAGGTCTGATAGAAGTCTGGATCATCCTCTTGGAGCAGCTCACAGCAGCTGTATCCAACTGTCCTCGGCAGCACCAGCCCCCCACTTTGGATTTACTTTTTGAGCTGTTGAGAGATGTTACCAAAACACCTGGTAAGTATTTCTATGTCTGTCTTTTCGGGGCGTTTTTATATGTGTAACTTTTTCCAGAAAGGTATTTCTGTGTCTATTTCACTGCTGTAACGCTAGACAGCATAACAGATGCTCAATACATATATTTTTAATGACTGCAACATAGTGACTTTTAAGACATGTCCTCGTACTATTTATGGGTTTGCCACCAGGCCATTTATAAATAATGGGTGGTGGCCAGCTAGTTGAATGTGTTGAACCCCCACAATATTCAAGCCACAGCTCTGGTATCAGTGTTCCCTTGAACCAGCTAACTTTGCTCTGTTCCGTGGTTCCAGCCTTCCTCTTTGGCCGGGTCACACATGCTCTTGGCCCCAGGGCGTCAGTAAGGCTCACCAGATACACCACTGATGTGAACCAGCCACTCAGATGTATATATAATATAAAGATAGCAATATCTTAATTGTATAAGGGGAATCGATGATTAGATTTAGGGAAAGACATGTAGTGATTACCCTGATAGTACAGGGGAAAAGTGGCCCTTGGGAATTTATTTCTTGTAATGAGTTAGTTAGGGCTAGCATGCGCACTGAACCAGCCACATTTTCCCAAGATCAAAGAAATCTTTTATAGAGATTTTAGTTTTCACCAATAGAACCACAAATGAAACCACCAGTTTAATTCCATAGTAATAAGAGGAGCTTTGTATTCAACATAAATTGATGATGACCTGATAATTGATACTATTTTAAGATCTATAACAAAATTTGTATTAGAATTATTTTTAGGAAAACCATTATGAATACTCCTATGCATTAAAAAGTTAAAGATTTTCTATCTAAGAATAAGCAGATATTTTATTGGCCAGCACCATTTTCTTCTAAGTGTGGGTGAAGTAGCCCAATAATTCTACTTCTAAAAATCTATTAAAGGAAATTAATAGTAATAAAGAAAAATCTATACATAATGAAAATTGCTGAAGCATCTTGAATACCAAAATAATTATGAACATAAATGAGTTAAGTAAATTATGATAAAAGCATGTAATAATCTATAAGCATTAAAAATATTTGTGAATAGTATGTAATGACATGAATAATTATTTATAAGGCACTATGTTAAAATATATATAGTGTGTAAGCACAATCTCAACTTTGTGATGCATTCATAAATACAGATACCCAAACATACATACATTCAAAAAGTACTAGAAGGAAACACATCAAAATATTATTTTCTTCTCCTTTGTATTCTCATGTGTTTTCTGTGTTTATGACAAAAAGCATACCTTGCTTTTATAATCAGAATTTTAAAAATCTATCAACATTTCCACAAAGACTCTTATTATGGCTTTGTTCATAAAGCAAAATATAGAAACCTCTTAAATGTCCATTAGTAAGGGAATGGATAAGTAAACTAATGCATATACAGTTTGAATAACTTGGAACAGAATGTAGTAACAAAAATGAAGAATATCTAAATTTGCTGACAAAGAATAATCTCTAACATATACTGTTAAGGGCAAAATAATCATACAAACGAAGGTTTACAATATCCCATTTATAAAAAGTAATAAAACTATATTCCTCTTTTCATATAAACATATGTACTTACAGTTTAAAGGGTACAAACCATATGCATGTGTGTATTGTATGTTTATTTATGCCTGGGGACTAAGGAACTGATCACGTGGTGCTTTAGCTTCATCAGCATTACTTGAATTTGTAGTGAGTATATTTGTGTATTCCTTGTGTAATTAAAATCATGCAGAAACAAAAAAGAAAAATGTCACTGAAGACCATATATTCATTCCCCAGTCAGTGGTCAGTTCCTTTCCCCTGATCCTTCTCAGACAATGGAGAGCTCCTTCCAAAGAGATAGGCAGGGCCAAGAGATGGCAGAGAGCTTCCCTTTTACTGCAGGAGAGCTGCTAAGCTCACATTCTGACACTGGCTTTTCTTTTTCAGGACCAGGGTTTGGCATCTATGCAGTTGTTCACCTTCTCCTTCCTGTGATGTCTCTTTGGCTCCGCCGTAGCCATAAAGACCATTCTTACTGGGACGTGGCCTCGGCTAACTTCAAGCATGCCATCGGTCTGTCCTGTGAGCTGGTGGTGGAGCACATTCAGAGCTTTATCCACTCAGGTATCTGTGGTGCCAGAGCAGCTCACACTGAGTCATTGTTTAGTAGTCAACATTGTTGTCTAACAGTGTCTAGTAAAGACCAGTGCGTGATTTTTGTCCTGGAAATTATTAAGATAGAATTACATGGTCATTGCCAGCCTTCTAACAGGAGCTTGTCAAAAAGAAAAGCGGTACCCATGTGTCCTCTAGAAAATTATCAAACAATTCTTAAAATACATGTGTGAATAAAAGGTGGCACTAGCAGTAAAGAACCTGCCTACCTAATGCAGGAGACATGGGTTTGACCCCTGGGTCAGGGCATAGCAACCCACTCCAGTATTCTTGCCTGTCCTCCTCGGACAGAGGAGCCGGGCAGGCTACCATCCATGGGGTGACAAAGAGTTGGACACAATTTAGCACGCACGCAAAAGATAAAACACCTAATAAGGTCTAGGATATCTATGCATTAGGAGAGGGAAGGCACGTTCAAGTACTGATATGTAAGAAATTTAAATATCTGTATAGCCTAGGGGTAAGGGAGGGATATATCCCATTATGTGTTGCATCTGGGGAGGCTGGGTTTTAGGAAAGGCTCAAATTATGGGCAGGAAGTTATGTAACAGATAAGGAGTGAAGAGAGAGGTCTTAATATCAGTGGCACTTTGGAAAAGATTTGGAAGTGTGGGGTGGATAATATGTTGAAGTCAGCAGGTGGAGAGGGCGCTAGAGGCAGGAGAAATATGTCAGTTGTCATACCAATGGAATAATATTTGTGAAATACGGACTCTTGTTCATGATTCTTGCCGTGGAAAGATCTGGAAATGTGGGAAAAGGAGAAATCTTGCTGCTAGCCCTAGAGGTTATAGGGGAAAGGTGCTGTACAGAAGTATAAAGGAAGAGGTAAGGTTAGAGAAACTCATGAGAACTTGACCCCAAGGGAGGGTCAGAAAGCAAAGGTAAGAAATGAGGTCTCTGCTAAGCACAAAACACGACTGAAGAGAAACACTTGCAGCCACTAACCGCATCGCTAGGGGGCAGTGTTTCCGTCCCGGTCAGGGCTTTGCCCAGATCAGGGTCCTTGCAGATTCTACCAAGAATTGGTTGTGTTGCATCGCAAATACTTTGTGGAAAACAGAATGTGATTTTGGAAGGTCTTATTTTCTTTATTCTGGGGACAGTATGCAGACTGAAGCCAAACTGAAAAGGTTCAAGAAGTGGTAGTTAATACAAGATGTTTTGTTTACTAAGAGCATTTAATTAAATATTATTAATAATTCAACTAGCAACAGTAAGGAATGTTCATTTTATCTTTCCCTTTAAGAATTAACATTTTTTACTACTTAGTATTCAATCTATATAATAGTATCGGAGAAGGCAATGGCAACCTACTCCAGTACTCTTGCCTGGAAAATCCCAGGGACGGGGGAGCCTGGTGGGCTGCAGTCTATGGGGTCACACAGAGTTGGACACGACTGAAGCAACTTAGCAGCAGCATATAATAGTATATGTTCTATTCTGCTTAAGTAGATGAATTATATACTTTGAAAAGTCAGCCTCATGCATTTCATCTTGATATACCTAGCAATGGATGGAACAAGCCAAAACTAGATAAAATCCAAGAAAATCTGTGTTGTAATGGGTGTTTTATTTTGGCTATGGCCATTTTTCTCGTTGTTCTGTTTTCTTGATATTTCTCTGTTGTTCATGCTCGGCCTTCCCTCTTTTGCCCTTCGGCCCCCTCCTTTGCCCTCCCATTGCATGCTCAGCCTTCCCTCCTTTGCCGTCCCATTGAGCGCAGCCTCACTTTGATCTCCCTGTAGACATCAGGTATGAGAGCATGATCAACACCATGCTGAAGGATCTCTTCGAGCTGCTGGTAGCATGTGTGGCCAAGCCCACGGAAACCATCTCCCGAGTGGGCTGCTCCTGTATTAGGTGAGAAAAAGGTTTCCTGGCTCTCTACAGGTTTTATTATGACGTCTAGGGAAATTGAATTCTTTTGTGGTAGCAATCTACTTTCTATAAATAAAAATGACTATGCTACTAATTCTTCATTTCTTTCAATCAGCAAATATATATTGTGGAAGTCGTTAAACAGGGTGCTCTATTCCCTAGAAGGTGATGTGACCAAGGTCCCTCCCCTTAGGGAGCAGGGCAGGAGCTTTTTGTGGTAACAATACTTGGTCAGAGCTCCCTAGGTGGGTGAGCTTCTGATCGGTGGTGACTTTGTAAGCAGAGGAAAAGCATTACAAGTGACAAGGGGGTTTTATCTTGCTATATGTAGAGGAGTCGTGGAAAAATGGGGCTGGAATGGGAAAATCAGTATAGAATATACATATAGTCTTTGCACACAAACCTAAAGTTTAAACATTGGCCTGTTTGTAATGGGGGGTCCATTTTTATATCCAGTGGGTTAGGAAATAGTGTCAGGACAATGGCATACCAGATGGGCAGAGAGCCCAAAACCCAATGACAAAAGATAGCGAGTCTTATAGGGAAACTGTAGACTACATCTAGGCACTTGCTGGGAAGGGCCTACCTTTTGTGACAATAAAATGTCTGAATGCAAGACTTGTCCTCCCGGCAGGTACGTCCTGGTGACAGCGGGCCCCGTGTTCACGGAGGAGATGTGGAGGCTGGCCTGCTGCGCCCTGCAGGATGCCTTCTCGGCCACGCTCAAGCCAGTGAAGGTAAGCCGCTCAGAGGCGAGGGCAGGGCGCCGCCTCCTAGGAGGCGGTCTCAGTGGGTGAGAACAAGGTAGCCACGTCAGTACCTCGCCCCGACTCTGCGACCGTGTCGGATCCACGGCAGGGCCGGGAGCCATGCGCACCCAGCAAACAACCACTGTGTTGCTCCCTAGGACCTGCTGGGCTGCTTCCACAGCGGCACCGAGAGCTTCAGCGGGGAAGGCTGCCAGGTGAGGGTGGCCGCCCCGTCCTCCTCCCCGAGTGCCGAGGCCGAGTACTGGCGCATCCGAGCCATGGCCCAGCAGGTAAGGCCGGGGGCTTTAGATCTCAGGGCCTCAGCAAGCTTGCGATATTGTTGGAGGGCCTTCCTGAAGGCTGTGCATCACCACACTGCCTCTCTTTCCCTTGGGGACATAAGCATCCTGGTTCTGACCTCTGACCAGTGCTGATCTTTACTAGGAACAACTCGAACCCAATCAACAGCATTCAGGGCCTCTCACCATCTCTAGCTTGCTACATCCTCCAGCGTCCTGATCACATGGGGTCCTTTTCCACCTGGACACTGCACTCCATATATAATTTGCTTGCCCTGCTTATAAATATTTACTGCAATAGTGTTGTTAATCCTCGACTGTGAGTGCTTAAGTTAGGATGGCAAACTTGTTTGTTTTTTCCTGTATCTCCCATAAGGAGCATTGAGCTTAACATTCAACTCAAATTTATTAAGCAACTTGTAAATGTTAACAACTCAGTAAAATTAAAATGTACCTGTCCATGCAGGAATCACCATGTACCAGTGACTTTTTCTTCCTGACACATGACAGAACTCATAAATATTGGTTGTAAGCCAAGCCAGGAGCAGAGAACATAGTCTGTATATTTTTCTTGGCAGTCCTAGAGCAGGGCAGATAGAAGGCACTTATTAAATGTTTGTTGGGTCAGTGTATCACAGAAGGCCTTACAGCTTTATCATGGGCCACCGATACGCACTCAAAAATTTAAGTGACCTGTCAATCTGCCTCTAAGAAACCCTGCATGGGGCTTTCATCAGTAGTGTGCCTTAATTCATGTATATTCGTAACAGTTCTAGTCATAATAGCAGAAGAATTCCAAACCACTATTGATTGGCTAAATTCTATCATGAATTAGTAACAGACATATTTGAATTATGTTTTCCTATGCAGAAGATAATTTACATATACACGTTTAAAATATTAAGCAGTTTTTATAAACGTGTATGCACTGGGAAAATGAAGTGAGTTGGGGTTTATCTTCAAAAGTTCCCTTTCTCTACAAAATCTATTTAACTTCTTAAGAGAATCTCCCCTCATCACACTGATAGTCAGGGCATCCTGGGTCATCAATCAGTGTGAAGAACTCAGTCACATTCGCATTGTCAGAGGCGAAGTCTCTTGTCTGAGAAGTCTCTCCTCAGAGCGTGGGACAAGAACCTCCCACCTTCAGCTTCTCTTTCATCTGCTGAGCACATCCCTCCCCTCAGCCGTGCGTATGACCAGGAACCATAAGGGAAGGCAAGAGGGTGGTGGGCCTCCAGAGGGGTGGCTTCTTCAAGTAGGAAACCATCCCGGCTGGCTAGATGAGGAATTTTCCTATGGGCCTCCAATGGTCTTTTCAACCACATCCTACCACATCGCGAGAAAATAGAATCCTGTTCTGGAATAGATTATTAATGGAGAAGAACAGCTAGTGAATCTTCTCATTTCCTAATATTTTTCTTCTTCAGTCATAAACCTTCCTCCCATATTCACTCTTCAAACCCAACATTCAATTAAACAAAATTTGGGGCTTCCCTCGTAGCTCAGTTGGTAAAGAATCTGCCTGCAATGCAGGAGACCCAGGTTCGATTCCTGGGCCCAGAAGATTCCCTGGAGAAGGAAATGGCAACCGACTCTAGTATTCTTGCCTGGAAAATCCCATGGACAGAGGAGCCTGGCTGGCTACAGTCCATGGGGTCACAAGAGTCAGACACGACTCAGTGACTAAACCACCACCACCAAAATTTGGAAAAAGAAAGTTCTTTAAAAACACTCATTTTTAACTCCAGTACATGTAACTCCATGGCTGATTCATGTCAATGTATGACAAAACCCACTGCAATGTTGTGAAGTAATTAGCCTCCAACTAATAAAAATAAATGGAAAAAAAATTTTTTTAACTTTAATACTAAAAAAAACCCACTCATTTTCAAAGGTAAGTCATGAAAGTGGATTAAATAACATCAGATGAATTCATTTAGATCAGAATCCAAGCAGTGGTCACTATTTTCTAAGTCACTTCTCCCAGTGTCTAATAGAGTAACATGGCCACATCGCTGTCCTAAAAGGAGAGATCCCAATTAATTTCCCATTCCTGCATAGGATAGGTGTACCAAACAGACATCTAAACCAGAGAAGATCGCTCGCAAACATAGCCCCTCTTTATTTACTCTTAATTAATATTAAATGTCAGTCCTTGCTGTTTGGAATGTAATGACTTGTCATGTGGTAGAAGCAGAATTATTATTACTATTAGTGCCAGCAGGTAACATTTATTGAATATTTACTCTTCTAGTTCTCTGCATGTGTTAATACACTTAATAATTCATTTAATTCAACAAACATACCAAGCAGGAAACCATCACTGACCTCATTTTAGAGGTGAGAAAATGAGTAGAAAGAGGACGCCTCTGGCCAAGGGTCATCCACCCAGCTGATCCCTGGCAGAGGCAGGTCAAGGGTGGTGGTCCTCTGCATTGTACCTTTGTCTACCTGTGCAGGTATTTATGTTGGATACCCAGTGCTCACCAAAGACTCCAAACAACTTCGATCATGCTCAGTCCTGTCAGCTCATTATTGAACTGCCTCCTGATGAGAAGCCAAATGGACACGCCAAGAAAAGGTAAGCAGCTAAACTTCCACCGGGAGAGCACGTACAAACAGGAAAGTTCATTTATTCCCAGCTCTTGTTCATTGTAATTCAGTCTTCAGCCAAGAATGCTGAAAACAACTGTGGAATCACTTAGCAAAGGTTTTCATACAAAACTGTTAATTTCCCACATTTCACATGTATTAGCTTGCTAGGACTGCCATAACAAAGTACCGGGTGGCTTAAACAATAGAAATTTGATTTCTCACAGTTCTGGAGGCTGAAAGTTCAAGATCAAGGTGTCGGCAGCGCTGGTCTCTTTGGAGGCCTCCTTCCTTGACTTCTAGATGAATGCCTGCTCCCTGTGCCTTCCCGTGGTCTCTCCTCTGTGTCTATGCCCAGATTTCCTCTTCCGATAGGGACGCCAGTCGCTTGGATTAGGGTCCATCCTAATGCCCTCAGTTTAACTTAATTGCTTCTTTAAAGATCCTTTTTCCAAGTACATATTCTGTGATGTTAGGACTTCTATGAATTTGGAAAGGATACAACTCAGTGTATGTATAGCATCATACATATTTTAATCCTTTTTTTCCCCCTACTTTTTGTGGCTGGTTTTTTTTTTAATAATCCTTTTTGAAAAAGTAATTTGAGGCCTGATCCATACTATTTCAGTGAGAAATATTTCTCATGAGCAGTACAGTTGTTAGGATAGAGAAAGATCTGTGTGTGCCGCAAGAAACTTGCCTTTTTAAATACTGTCATCCTGCCTAAAAACCATTGTTCCTAGAGCTCAGGATGAAGCCAGTGACAAAGTTTCCATTTTTAAACTTCTGGCGAGGAAACATTCATGGAGACTGCAGAGCAGGAAACCCAAAATCAAAGCCAGGTCTGGCCAAGTGCAGTACCTGTGTCCTTTCCCATTTTATAGAAAGAGTGTGATTTTTTCAGAAGTTACAGCAGTTAATTCAGCAGTTTGATTAAACACCTAATTTGGGTAAAATTTATAGGTACTGATTTTTTAGTCAAGCATGTATGGTACATACAAAAGACTATGTGGAAGGTTCGTAAGTTATAGACCATGAATAAAAAGTGAGATAACTCATGAACCTGCCACTGAACTTCAGACGTAGAAGTTTACCGATGTCCCATGTGCTTCGCCCAATTCTACACCTGCTTCCCTCCACTGCAGGTCACTGTTCGACGTACTGAGGCTGTGTACTCCTTTCCACATCTTTAGGCCCCAATCTACTTTTAAACTTTAGTTCTTTCTTTATATTTCCTAGTCCCTTCAGCCAATTATTCCTGCTAAAATAATTTTAGGAGAAAAAGGAGGGATAGAATAAGCTGAATTCACATTATAAATAAAACATAGAAAAAAAAACAGGATCACCTAATATTGCTGCCTTATTGGTTTAAAGGCTTTAACAGGTTAAGATTTAATAGACAATCACCCCCTCAGTGAAGTTTCAGCAAAACAGGAAAAGTGTATTAGCTTCTTCAGTAGAGACCACTATGCCTGAAAACATTCTCTAAAATTCTTTGAATATTTTGCATTGTTGGACTGGACTCACTCACAGGGGCAATTCTTAGCATAGAAGGTAGTAAACACTGAGTTAGATGTAAGAGAAGTTTGTGTATCTGATGGTTAGGTGCCTCCTAAGAGGTCCACATCGAAATCACCCATGGGAGGGAAAAAAAATAGATGAACTAAAACCAGATTGTAACATTTAAGAGAAATTTGGGTTTCATTTTTAAGTCATTTTGACATTGACAACCCCATGACATTTAAATAAGCCCCATAATCTTAATTTGAGCTTTATGATGTACTTTTAACTGTGAATCTGTTTATCTCTGCTACTGACATTAGCATGTTTTAAGTCAGCCACTTGTTAAGCAGTTCCCTCCGAATTACCCTGTCTGGAGGCTTGCTTGCCTGTACACCTTGCTTCAGAAGCAGGAAGGGAAGGTGTAAGTTTCTCCACTTCAAGGTTCCTGTCATAAAGGGTGTGCTGGAGAAAAATTGCCTGTTGATTTTTGTTTGCTCCAAATCTGTCTTGTCTCCTGTCAGCATAGATGACGATGAAGACTTGCAGATCTATAAAGAGTTATTTCACGGTTTCAATACTTTTCTGAAAGTTTGATCTCTTCAGCATTACTGCTTCTTCCCCATTGCTTTCTTATTGCTGCATTATGTGGCTTAAACCTAAGGGGGATTCTCTGTCCTTTTTAACATGTTCAGTTAGAAATTTATATCTTAAAGCATCAAAGGAAATACCTTGGTTGACAGGATGCTTTGACAGGGCTTTGATCAACTCTCTCTTTAGGCATTTGCTGGTAAAGGGCTTTGCATTTCTCAGGTAATAGGCAATATTCTCCTGAGCTAGGCTGCTTATACCTTCAGAAGTCTCGCACACACACTCCCTGGGTATGCGTCTCACTTCAGGAGTCCAGGCTGCCAGTGGAAAGGGGCTGAAGTGTCAGGGCCATTGCTCCTGGAGACTGTTTCCTCCGGGTGCCTACACTCCGGACTAACCTGGTTCTTCTTACTTTGAGCGTCTCTCTCACCATATACTTGCCCTGGAGCAAGAAGATGAGTAAGGCACTGCCTCGGCCCTTGAAGATTTATGGGGCAGTGGAGAGGCCGGATAAGTGACAGGATTTCCCTTGTTAGGGTCCTGGAGTTGCGGGCCTGAAGCACTAGACCAAACTGGTGGCTTTCACAGCTGCTGCTTCAGAAGAGTACATATTCAGGTCTCCTGATAACCTCAGATAACTTACCAAAAGTTACTTCTGTGGCGGGGAAGTTGGGAGGGATTGGGGAATTATTTTTTAATGGGTTCAGAGTTTGTTTGGGATGATGAAAGATGACATAGAAATAGATAGTGGTGATGATTACACAACATTGTATGTGTACTTAATGCCCATGAATTGAACTTTTAAAAATAGTTAAAATAGTACTTTAGGTTATATACATTTTACCACAAAAAAAGTTGCTTAAGTGATTTGTTAGAAGGGGTTATGTGAGTTCTTTGAACTTATTCCATTTTTGCTGAAAGTACAATGATGTCTCTGAGATACCACTATGCAAAGGGCAAAATCAGCCTTTCAAAAATGTATGGGAGGGTTTTTCTTCTTCTTTGCTAAGTTAAAATACTTTTCCTGCTAGTTATAAAAGTAATTTTTTAATTCATGGTGTAAAAAAAATGGCACAAATGAACTTATTTACAAAACAGGAAGAGTCACAGATGTAGAGAACAAACGGTGGGGAGGGAAAAATGAGGAGATTGTTATTAACATATATGCACTACTGTATATGAAATAATCATTGATAACAAACTACTGTATAGCACAGCTGTACTCAATACTCTAATGACCTGTGTGGAAAAAGAATACTTAAATCCACTCTTTTTTAGATATGTGTAACTGATGCACTGGCTATACACCTGAAACCAACACAACATTGTAAATCAACTGTATTCCAATAAAACTTTAGAAAGAATAAAGCAAAAAATATGAACAGATTTATAGCATGAATGAGTTATAATAATGGTTATGAGTTGTAATATTATATAATCCAGTTATATAATAACTAGATAATAAGTCTTTATCCAGTTATGAGAATTAGTTTGCAACATGATCTAAGCTAGTTTCATGAAATTCTAAGAGCAATGAAAAGAATGAGAAACCATAAACCCAAAGCCACATTGATGGATTAAAATATTTTCTTAGTACAGGCTTCCAACCAAACAAAAGGGGCTGAATCACCAAGTATTTGAGTATTCACTTGTAATGTCGCCTTATCAGGTCTTTGCCCTGATTAGGAAGTTGTCATGACTGGTGAGTTGCATCTGCTTTTTCAACCAGGAGATCTGGTCAGATGTCTAGAGAGTATTCTTTCTCTCCCACTTCCCCCAAGTGCACATCCAAGGTCCACAAACGAGTCCCACGTCATTGCTGACAGAAAAGGATGCAAGGAAGGAATTAGCCTGTTCTGAGCAAATGCTTTCTCCTTTTGGTTTGCTTTAGAATGATGCAAATTAAATTACCAATTTTTCTTTGAAAATGTTAGCCTATAATACCTCTAAAGTTAAACCTTTTCAGTGTTTGGATCTCTTCTATCACACGCTGGAAGAAATAAAGCTTTTATACATATGCATCTAAAGCATGAACATTTTTAGTCCTGGAAAATTGGTTTGGTGCCTACAAACCAACTTCAATAAGATTCTAAAACTGGGTTTAAAGATGGCAGAGTAGAAGGACGTCAGCTCACCTCTTCCTCCAGGAACCCAAATCACAACTAACTGATGAACAACCATGGACCAAAAAAACACTAGAACCTGCCAAGAAAGATACCCTGCGTCCAAAGACAAATAAGCCACAAGAAGGCAGTAGGAGGGGCACAATCATGATAAAATTAAATCCCATACACACCAGGTGGGTGACCCGGAAGCCGGAATGGAAAACAGTTATACCACAGAAGTTCTCCCACAGGAGTAAAAGTTCTGAGCCCCAGAACTGAGACTCCCCAGCCTGGGGGTCTGGCAACAGAAGGATGAACTGATGAGCCCCCAGAAAATCTGGCCTTGAAGACAAGTGGGATTTGATCACAGGAATTCCACTAGACTGAAGAAAACAGAAATTCCACTCGGAGGGCGCACACGGGGCCTCAAGTGCACAGCAACCAGAGAAAAAAAGCAATGACCTCATATAAGAGAGAGGGCCAGACTTACCTGCTAGTATTGGAGCCTCTCCTGTGGAGGCGGCCGAGGGGGCAGGTGTGGCTCACGGCGGGGATGTGCACACTTGTGGCAGTCATTCTGGGCGAATACTCACTGGTGTGAGCCCTCGACGAAGACGCCAGCTGAGCAGCAAATGTTGAAGGAACTTCTGTAGGCAGAAAAGGCCACAACTAGAATTAAGAAAATTACGAATGGAAAAGCTCACTGGTAAAGGCAAACATGCAATAAAGGTAAGAAATCATCCAAACACAAATATGATATCGAAGTCGACAGTCCTGAGAACAGGAGAGCACAAATGCAAGATAACTGGAAATGCATTCAGAATTAAAACGCCAGCAGGACTTCCCTGATGAATCCGCCTGCCTGTGCAGGGGACACAGGCTCAATCCCTGATGTGGGAAGATTCCACATGCCGTGGAGATACTGGACTCATGTTCCACAACTAAGCCTGCCCAGCTCGATCCTGTGCTCTTCAACAAGGGAAGCCAAAGATCACTGAAACTCGAGAAAGACCCAATGTAGAAGTAAATAAATTAACATTAAAAAACAACCCAGCAATTTAAAGCAATCCTATTTATGTATAGACTGTTACAGTATCAAAACCTCATGATAACTACAAACCAAAAATCTACAATAGATACACACACACAAAAGTAAAAGGAATCCAGACACGATACTAAATTTAGTGATCAAATCACCAGAGGAGAAAAGAGGAAAGGAAGAAAAAAGATCTACAAAAAGAAATCCAAAACAATTAACCAAATGGCAATAAGAACATACACATGTGCGTGAGTGCTAAGTCGCTTCAGTCATGTCCGACTCTGTGTGACCCCATGGACTGTAGCCCGCCAGGCTCCTCTGTCCATAGGATTCTCCAGGTGAGAATACTGGAGTGGGTTGCCATGCCCTCCTCCAGGGGATCTCCCCAACCCAGGGATCAAACCCACGTCTCCTGTATCACAGGAGGATTCTTTACCGCTGAGCCACTGGGAAGCCCAAGAACATACATATAATTACCTTAAATGTAAAAGGATTAAATGTTCCAGCCAAAAGACATAGTCTAGTTGAATGGATACAAAAACAAGGCTTGTATACATGCTGTCTACAAGAGACCCATTTTAGATCTAGGGACACACAGAAAGTGAAGGGATAGAATAAAGTATTCCATGCAGATGGAAGTCAAAGCTGAGGTAGCAATACTCAAGTCAAACAAAATAGACTTTAAAATAAAGACTATTACAAGAGACAAATAAGGATACTACATAATGATCAGCAGGTCAATGAAAAAGATCTAACAATTGTAAACATATATGCACCCAACATAGGAACTATACAATACACTATCACATCCTGACTTTGTACTTTCAGAGGCTACCCCTGAACAAAATAAAATTATGCTTTTGGAGAAAAGAATCCTGTGGAATCTTGCAATTAGCTACTTCTTGGAATTCCCTAGATACGTAGGATAATAGAGGTTGTTAGCTCTTAAGCCTATCTTAGTGAAATAAAGACTTCATTCATAGATAGGCAGGAAAAAGTGAGACTGAGGAAAAGTAATGAACTCAAAGGTCGAAGCATAATGTTAACTATAACTTTTCTATTTATTAAAAATGCCTCAGCCAATACTTTAAAAATAATAAAAGCCTTGGGTTTAAGGAAAAATGCCAAAGAGTAGGCTAAAGGCCAATTAAAATTAGTATGTATCTGTGCGCCTAGTTGCTCAGTCATGTCCAACTCTTTGCAACCCCATGTATAAGCATGCAACCTGCCTGTCTATGGAATTTTCCGGGCAAGAATACTAGAGTTGCCATTTCCTCCTTCAGGGGATCTATGGACCCAGGGATCAAACCCACGTCTCTTGCATCTCCTGAATTGGCAGGCAGATTCTTTACCACTGGCGCCATCTGGGAAGCCTGAAATTAATATAACTCAACAGAAATTGTCTTTTCTTGATTTATTTACTACTCACAACTACAAAAGAAAACAGGTTACATACTGTAATTGTGCCTGTGTTAAAAAGTTTTTATAAAATCGCTCTGTTTCCCAAGGCTTGTTGACAATTGTTAACTCAGTATCATAACATTAATTCTATAGCTCCTAGATTTTTTTTGGGGGGGGGGGTCAGGAATTCCATTATTTATGATTAAAGCTGTCATCCTGTAATGTCGTCCAAAAAATTTGTCCTTTTTGAAGAAAGACATTAAAATACAAGTAGTTTGTAACTTTGTCTAGTCATTCTGGTTTTGCTTTAAGGTAACTCATATAAGGCAGCAGGCTGTTAACCAATGCCTTTTTTTTTTTTTTTTCTTTTTTTCATTTGAAGTGTTTCTTTCAGGGAAATTGTGGTGAGTTTACTATCCCATCAAGTGTTACTCCAGAACTTATATGATATCTTATTAGAAGAGTTTGTCAAAGGCCCCTCTCCTGGGGAGGAGAAGATCCAAGGGCCAGAAGCCAAGCTGGCTGGCTTCCTCAGATACATCTCCATGCAGAACTTGGCCGTCATCTTTGACCTCCTGCTGGATTCCTACAGGACGGCCAGAGAGTTTGACACCAGCCCGGGGCTGAAGTGCCTGCTGAAGAAAGTGTCTGGCATCGGGGGCGCTGCCAACCTGTACCGCCAGTCCGCCATGAGTTTCAACATTTATTTCCACGCGCTGGTCTGCGCCGTTCTCAGCAACCAAGAAACCATCACTGCTGAGCAGGTGAAGAAGGTCCTTTTTGAGGACGACGAGAGGAGCACAGACTCGTCCCAGCAGTGTTCATCGGAAGATGAAGACATTTTTGAGGAGACCGCGCAGGTGAGCCCGCCGAGGGGCAAAGAGAAGCGGCAGTGGAGGGCGCGGATGCCCTCGCTCAGCGTGCAGCCCGTCAGCAACGCCGACTGGGTGTGGCTGGTCAAGAGGCTTCACAAGCTGTGCATGGAGCTGTGTAACCACTACATCCAGATGCACCTGGACCTGGAGAACAGTGTGGAGGAGGCCCCGCTCTTCAGGAGCGACCCTTTCTTCATCCTTCCCTCCTTCCAGTCCGAGTCCTCCACCCCGTCCACCGGGGGCTTCTCGGGGAAGGACACGCCTTCCGAGGACGACCGCAGTCAGCCCCGGGACCACGCGGGCGAGCCGCTGGGCCTGAGGGGGACCGGCGGGGAGCTGCTGCTGCTGCCCCCGAGCCCCAAGGTGGAGAAGAAGGACCCCAGCCGCAAGAAAGAGTGGTGGGAGAACGCGGGCAACAAAATCTACACCATGGCGGCCGACAAGACCATCTCGAAGCTGATGACCGAGTACAAGAAGAGGAAACAGCAGCGCAGCTTGCCCGTTTTCCCCAAAGAGGGCAAGGTGGAGAAGAAGGGGGAGGCGCTGGGCGCCAGGGGCCAAGGCTCCCCGCTGCTCCAGCGGCCCCAGCACCTGGTGGACCAGGCGCAGATGCGGCACTCCTTCAGCGCCGGCCCGGAGCTGCTGCGCCAGGAGAAGAGGCCCCGCTCCGGCTCCACCGGCAGCTCGCGGAGTGTCTCCGCGAGGGACGCGGAAGCCCAGATCCAGGTGGGTCCGCGCTCGCCGGAGGATGCAGAGGGCTGCGCCCGGCCGTGCAGGAAGGTGGCTGGGTACCAGGGGTCCACCTGCCCCCCCTCAGGGAGCACTCAGACACGTCCTGAGCCTCCAGTGTATCCTTACGAAACTGAAATCTTATTCTCAGATAATTTCAGAAATTCTTTTTATGGGTTATAACAGATACTATCGAGAATTAGGACACCCGCCCCCGTGTAAATAAGATGACTCCAAAGCTTAGAAAATGAATGGACTTTAACTGGCATCGAGTCCTGAGTTTCTCCTTTGAAGTTAGCACTGAAGCAATTCTCTAGTTATGAAAAATTATATAAATGGAAAAGGCAAAGTGCATATTATGTGGTTATTCCAATGAATTGTTTTTCTAGCCCATCCTGAGCACAAAATTCTCGTTCTTCAGAGTGTTCCTATTCCTTTATATATTTAAAAATTGCAATTCTATGGTATATCCCAAAAATGAGCTTGAGAAGTAAAGAATAGTGGCACCATTTTGATCAGTTTAAGAAAAGAGGAGATGGGAAAAGAGAAATAGAAGGATCTAGACTTATCGAGGGCCCTTTAGAAATAATCTGGATGTTTATCTTAAATTGTAGATTTATGTTGCAGGCACAGTAAGTTAGGAGCAATTGGGCAGAATTCTGTAAGCCTATGCAGGAGTGTTTTCTTATAATGAACGTAAATTTGAAATTAGTATGCATCTTGCAAGCTACATGTTTGCACTGACGTATTTTGGACATAGAACTAAACTTCATAATTCAGAATCCACAAAAATTATCTTAAACTAGATTTGAAAAAGTATCCAGATTGAGATGTAAGTTTATTCTTTAACAGATGACATTTTTGACAAATAAATCTTAGTTGCTTTTTCATGTCTTGTAGATTTGCTTATAATGTTAGATGCTATGCTATGCCTGCACGCTTAGTCGTGTCTGACTCTGTGACATTTTGAACTGTAGCCTGCCAGGCTTCTCTGTCCATGGGCAGGAATGCTGGAGTGGGTTGCCATTTCTTTCTCCAGGGGACCTTCCTGACCCAGGGATTGAACCCACATTTCCTGTGTCTCCTGTGTAGGGGGATTCTTTATCTGCTGAGCCACTGGGGAAGCCCCATAATTTTAGAAGTTATCCTAAATTAAGGCAAAAAGTGAAAGTGTTAGTCACTTAGTCGTGTCTGACTCTTTGCGACCCCATGGACTGTAGCCCACCAGTCTCCTCTGTCCATGGAATTCTTCTGGCCAGAATACTGGAGTGGGTTGCCATTCCTTCTCCAAGGAATATTCCCAACTCAGCAGTCAAACCTGGGTCTCCTGCATTGCAGGCAAATTCTTTACCGTCTGAGCTACCAGGGAAGACCTCTTCCAAGTTTCCTAGGTATTATAGAGGCTACTGATTAAGTGTCTTGTGGCCAATGAAACTCATTATGAGAAGGCAAGAGATTTTTTAAACATCTGAAGAATAAGAATTTTGTACTTTGTAAAAACTGAAAATAAGATATTCCTAATGTTAAATGAGTCTCTGCTACCCTTTATCTATATTAACTTAAGCTGACATTTTATCATAAGCACATTAAAGTAAAGACTAACTTACTGAATGAAGCTGGAAGCCAGAGAAAACTCATTCGCAGATTAGCCATACTCAAGTGTACAAATGAAACCACTGGAGAAAACTGCTCACTTTCTTTAATTCATTTCTCTTAGGCATGGACCAACATGGTGCTAACAGTCCTCAATCAGATTCAGATCCTCCCAGACCAGACCTTCACAGCCCTCCAACCAGCAGTGTTTCCATGCATCAGCCAGCTCACCTGCCACGTGACTGATATCAGAGTTCGCCAGGCTGTGAGAGAGTGGCTCGGTAGAGTGGGCCGTGTCTATGACATCATTATGTAGAAGATCCACCTTCCAGGCTCAAGGACAAACACTCGGAGGGTTTAGAGTATGTCTGCCAATCCAACTGATAGCATTTTCCCCACCACCAGCCCCAGTGTCCCAGAGAACACCCCGTCCGTCCCTAACTAATCAGCACTAGGGCTAATCTGGATATTAAGGTTATACGTGGATGACATGAGTGATACTCTAATTTTGCAGAGCATTTCTGAAGAGTCTACATTCCTTGACACATTTCTAAATCTTATTTCCCAATGCATATACTGTTAGCCTGTACTGTTATCCCCAAATGGGTCACTTTCAAGGACCACTCCTATGAAAACACTACATTGATCCATTGATTATTTTTAAAAATGCAATAGCTAAAGAAATATCTGGTGGTAAGGCAAGCTGATGTACATGCAGACATCTCGTATCAGACATGATTAATTGGAGGAAGAACTATATTATGATTATGAGTTCGGCAGGGAAGAAACAGTTGGAAAAAATGTATTCTTGGGTGTCTGAATCAAGAAAGGGAAGATTCACTTCCTCTGTAAAATATTCCAGAATATTTCAAAATTGTTCCTAAGTTGTCAAGATTTTCTGGTTGGTATTTGCCAACTTCATGTAAGGTACTGTTGTGCCTTCATGTCCCTGCTTCTAAAGGAAGAAAGTTTTTTCCTGGCAGGGTTTTAAGTCTGTGGCATGGAAACCTTTGATGCATAGTACCCAGTGGTATTGGCTGATACAGTGCCAAATGACTTGACTGGCCACCCTAACGGTCCCACTAGTCTTTGCTTTTGCTCCCAAGGCAAGAAATGAAAAGGGAAAGAAAAATGGTGCCTTAGTTCCTTGTTGCACAGACATTTCTATGCTCCACAATAATCTGAATATAAGGTATAGCATTTGGTTTTTAAGAAAACAAAACAACTCGTTTTATATCAACGTGTTTGGAAAACAGGAACTCAAGAATTCGCCATCCAGTAAGCAGACTTCTCAGGGAAGGGGGCAGGAAGTATGGGGTAGGGGGACAGTTGGAAGGGGTGGGGAAAAAGATGATGAAACCATTTAAAGTCTGAAAATATTAGACAACAATCATATAAAATTATAGTGGCATTCATATATGCTATAGTCTCAAAATAACAAAATTACAGGAGAAAAGGTCATAGAATAAAGTTTAGAAAATAAAGTTTTTCAATTTAAAATATTTCTCCTCTCTGGCAAATAGATTGGCCATCTGTTTGAGACCTTTTTACTCAGGCCATTATTATAAGTGGATATTTATTTTCATAATTATCACTAAATTAAAAGTTTGGACTCTTTGTCTTATTATTTATAGTATATTTAATATTAAATTATACAAGTGATTGCAGTTCCTCAATCAAGCCCACTCATACACATTCTAAAGAGTTAGTTGCTAAGATATATGTCATAATTTTCCCAGCTCCTAATAATTATTGAAAATTGAACATCTTATCCCTAAAGCATCAACTCTCCAGTATGGAAGAAAGGATTTAAAACCGACAGCTTTATTCAGTGCTAGTATTTTAGACTTTATCTTCCATGGGAATATATAACTCTATACAGGTTAAGAGGAAGACAGGGCTCCCTGATTTATTTAGGCATTCTAAAGTAGAAAACCTTATCATTCGCTATGCCATCTAGAGATCACCACAGAATTCAGAAGACATGTTTCCAGTTCCACAAAACACTCCTTGCCTTCAGTTTTTGCTCATTAGACAATAATGCAGGTTTAGTGACAGATGAACAATTTGATCTTAACAGGCAATGACTTGTTGGGATAGCAGTGAGTTGTGTTCTGTACTTTTGACTTTGTGTATTTTTTTAAGTGGAATTCAAAGTTGGGTACTTTTTTTTTTTTTAAACAAAAGCCATACACCATGGTTGTTTTGTTTCTTTTTATAGCTTAGCTAAGGTTCATTTCCCAGTGAACCTGTGAGTATTCCACAAGCTATGGGAGTGAGAGAGGAGCTTCAGCAGAGCAGAGTATTAGCAAATTAATTACAAAACATTTATACCTAGCACTTTTTATAAAGTATAAAAGTTCTAAGGAAGCCAGTCTCAATTTATGAATGTCATGTCCTAGAAGTTGTTTACTGCTTAGAAATCAGAATTTATTCTCTATCACGGGATCCATGGCACGGTTATGAGAACAAGTTTACCCCACACTGTATTCAAACTCTGCTCTAGTACCAGCTTAATTACAGGTCCCAAGAATAAAAGATGCGAGAATGTACATCCATTCTCTACTTACAGTTTTGTCAGAGGGTCTCAGTCCCTTCACATCATCTTTTCTCTAGACCACCCCTAGGCCTATAGTGGTCTTCAGCCCATCTCCATTCCCAGCATGCACTGTGCACCACATCCATGTCAGATTTCAGCTGGAAAGTTAGCTAAGCCACAGTAATACTTTTCAGAGGTATCAGCAGTTTTCAAAAAGGACATTGCTTGATGCAAATAATCTCCAAAGAATAGTACTTCAGGTCACAGTGAGTCAGTCAAATCTTCACAGGGGTGGAGAAGAGAAAGAGATAATTAAAAACCCGTAGTTGAGTGGTCTCTCCCCAGAGTGCCCCCTCAGTCCATCCCTCTTCCTGGTGTTTCTGCCTTTCCCCATCTCTTTCATCCCCTCCCATGGTCTCCAAAAGACCAAGGTCAAGAAAAGCCTTTGTAGTTTCAACAGCTATAACCATATATTTTCAGATCTAAGCAGAATAAGATTTTGCACCTTGTTTTTAATTGCCTGTATTTACTGCCAAAAGTGTGTTACCCTATGGTTGAGATTTATTCTTTTTATAATATTTCGGTAAAGTGTTCATCTTTTCCAAAATGAAGGGACTTCCCTGGTGGCTCAGACGGTAAAGCGTCTGCCTACAATGCTGGAGACCCGGGTTCAATCCCTGGGTTGGGAAGATCTCCTGGAGAAGGAAATGGTAACCCACTCCAGTATTCCTGCCTGGAAAATCCCATGGATGGAGAAGCCTGGTAGGCTACAGTCCATGGGGTCGCAAAGAGTCGGACATGACTGAGTGACTTCACTCAGTGAAGAAAAGTGTTCATCTTTTCCAAAATGAAGAAGCACCTGTAAAACTCAAGTGCAAGAGAATTCCTGACTGAACAGGCCAGCCAGTTACACCACACTCTAGAACAGATTTCTCCTTTTCATGGGAGATTTGAGGGAGGGCCAATAAATTGCTCATGGCATCTCTCCTACTTTGTACATCTCCTGATCAGCTTTTACAGATGCTTAGGCTACCTCTTTACACCGTCCTGTCATCTCTCCCCTTATGATTATTTTTCTGCTTTCTCCATCAATACAAAACTAGGTCACCTTTCTACCACTTTGAGGCTATTTGACTGACCAACGTAGATACTAACATATATCAGCTCAGACTAAATCCAACATGACAAAATGTTAACATGATTCCATAATACCTTTAAATTGAAACTTCTTGGTACAATGATCACTAGGCTTTGCTGTTGTTCTTATTGTTCTAAGGAGAGGGCTTATACAAAGTCAGCTGAGAAAATCACATGGCCTTAACTATAAGAAGGTAATGCAATTATGTTAATAGACACTTTTGACTTCCCCAAATACATCACAGTATTGCTCATGTAGGAAAGTTTTCTCAGAAAGAAAAATGTATTCATGTCATCAGTCCCATCAGACTAAGCACATGAAGACCTTTGTTTGGAACTGATAATAGTAGCAAGAGGTTACCAACAGCAGGGGTTGGGGAGACATCACTGAGTACTTCTGAGACTGTGGACCTTAACCTAGATTACCATATTTAACTCCCACAATAACACTGTGAAACCAGTATTGTCCTCCTTTTTTCAGAAGAGGATGCAGACCCAGAGGTTCAGAAAACTTGTCCCAGATAACTCATAAAGGGTAAAGTTGGTTGCAAAAGAGATGTTTCTGAATCAAAGGCCAAGGTCTGTCTACAACACCATGTCTAAGTGCACAAACACTCCAGTGTTTCAGGAAATTAAACAGTTAAAATAAGGTGAAGATAGTTCATTGATGTCCCTATCTACAATGTTATAGAGATTTTTCAAATAGAATTTAAAAAAGAATAAAATAGTGTTTAGGCATAGTAAGGTCATATATAATATAAAGAAACCAAATCCAAACTTTTAAAGCAGATCCTCAGTGGAAATTTTTAAAACTCACCAAATTAGGTGGAAATGACGGAATAATATTGTCCATGGCCAGATGTTATACAGAAAAGCATGACAGTCTGTGTCTGGAATGAAAGGATCTGTTGACCTTTATCAGTTACCATTTAATCACTCAGAATAAAGTGCCCTGTAGCCAACAGTGCCTCTCTACTTCCCTAGAAGTATGTGGGACTAAATGGTAGGTCATCATCAAACTTTGGGAATATGCACAAAAAATGACCATTTTTCAAAACGCACGTTCTCTGAGGAGGAAACAACTAGTCAGACAAGATAGCTTAAAGATTCAGGTACTGTGGGCATCAGGTCACTATCCATAGTAACATACACTGTAACACCTAAATATTCTACTTGCTTCGTAGATAAGGAAACAGGCAAAAGGAAAACCCAACATATTGCATTAAGTGGATGACAGAATTTACATCTGCTTGGGTACCATTTAGGGAAATTTAGTGTGGCCTTAAAAAGCAAACGACTATTTTTAAGCACTTTTTAATTGGATATATGAGCTTATTATATGGTAAGATGTATGAAACTGGGTAAAGAACTCATTTATAATTATGCCTCATCCAAAAAAAAAATGTTTTATCCTTGTTCATGAGTAGAGCAATCTAGAAAACTTTGTCTCTGTCTTTCTGTGAGATCCCTTTCCTCTGGCTATACTGTAATATATGTGTTTAATGTGGAAGTAACTAATAATCAAGATTTTTGATTAAAACACCATTTAGATTTCCAAAATACAATGATTACTTCAGGGAAGATAGACCAAAAAAAAAAAAAAATCATCCCCTGGGATAATGTAAGAGAAACCTACTTGAGAACAATGCCTAATTTCCTTGTAAAGAGGGGCACTACTTATTAACTGAAGAAAAACACACCACCCGCTCCATACGAAAACCTTTCCCCTCTATCTTTGTATAATAACGCAAAGTGGGGGCTGGGTGGGGCCGGGGTCCAGAAAGGAGAGACTAGCTGGCCATCTTACTGATAAAACTGCAGTCAGTTTCTGCTGAATTCCATCCAACTCTGGTCATTCCAGCCGTTTTAACTACCAGGAATTACTTGTGCTGTTAATTCCTATCCTAAAGGTTCAAGCAGTGGTTGTCGAGTATCTTACGACTTTACAACAGTAGTTGTCAAACTTTAGCACACATCAGAATCACCTGGAGGGTTAAGACACAGATTCCTGGGCCCATGTCCAGAGTATCCAATTCAGTAGGCTACGGATTTGCGTTTTGTATTGATTTTCTAACAGTTTCCAGTTGAGGCCAGTGCTGCTGACTTGGGGACCACATTTTGAGAACCAATGCCTGGAAAAAGTTTCTAATTCTAACTACTCCCTTTAAGATCAGCCTGAATTATCAAGCACTAGAGAAAAACTGAACTTCCCCTTGGGCAGACAGCTTGGATTCTGTACAGCATTCCTGTTCAATTTTCCCAGTTTCCAGGTTTATCATGCCAACAATGGATTTTTACAAGCTAGAAGACAATGAATGTATACGTTCTATGGAACAGTGAGATCAGTGTGAGCTTCTCGTCTTTGTATTTAGAAACATTAACTCTATGGACAACCTTTTGTATCATGTTGACTTTTTGACTTGTACTGAAGGTGATTTTAAAGTATGTAGTGTTTTAATTTCTTCTGTCCACACAGTTTTGATGAGATGTTTCCATGCTGATTCCATCATAACCTTGGCTCCTGGCTCTAGAAATGTTTGAGTAGTTGCTCCCTTGCCAGTAGTTTTATATCCCTCATCAGTCACCAGAATATCAGCACATCAAGATGGTATCATACTACTTGATGTGCCTTCATCTTTCACTTAACTGTCTGGTGTAAATTAATATTTTAATTTCCTATGTATCTGTAAAGAGTCTACCAAATGGCTTCATGGGAATTTGCAAACTGAACTAACTCCCTTCTGAGTAGCATATGTACCTGTTTTAAGGACTTTATGGTAAATATGTTATGTTCGTGCACATATCTACCCAATCGAGACCATATGTATTATCTCATCTTCCAAATGATGAGAAAAATGTCCAAGTGCATCAGTATGTTTTAGGAGTACAGTGAAATCTTAATCATGTTACATATAAATGGGGCCTTAGTTTATCTCCTCTTTATTCACTTAATTCACTTTGGAAATTCTTTTTTCTATTAAAAAAAATAAGAAAAAAAATTAAGTACCTTAAAATAATCTCCCTTTTATAAACATATTAATTACACATAATTTTTACTGGTTCAGTAAGTTTCTTTAAAGACTTCTTTTTAAGTATCCTGACATGATTTAAACTGTTATATAAGTGGAAAATAATGACTATATTTACTAGAATTAGATGAGAAAGCATGTAAGTGTCAATGATGTCGAGGATTGAAGTTTTTGCCTCGGTAGATGGAAATAATTTGAAGCTTTCCTATTGAAGTTGCATTTCCCATGATAATTTTTGGAAATTATGTGTGCATTTAGTTCTTTTAATAATAACTGATATTGAATTAAATTTTAAAAGTTAATCTCTAGAAATAATTTTTGTCTTACCAACTGGTGCCAAAAAGGGGAGGGAGGAATCTAAAGGCCAGTCTTTTGAACTAACATGTGAAGCATATTTTCTCTTCACATCAGAAGTGCATGGCCCTGACTCCACCAGCCGCCAGTGGCCGCCATGGCTGCCTCATGATCAAGTGCGGGCAACTCTGTCCCTCCCTCTGACGTCTTTCATCCGATTTTTGTTGGAAGTAGTTCACGCTAATAAAAATTGGTTTCCCACAAAATAGGTAAAATTGGACAAAGGTTAACGCTTTTGGTATTTTGGGTTTCACTTTGAAACCATGTGGTAGAATTCCCAGGCATGGCATGATCGCGGCAGGCGCATGTGCCCAGAGGGGAAGGCTGGTTTTGTCTGCTTTTGTTTCTTGATTTGTTTTTAGTGGGAGGGGAGAGCCAATAATAAGTTTCTTGCCCTAATCGTGCCGAGAGATGATTTTCCTGCTGTTCTAAGAGGAATAGACTTAGATAAATTATGTTATAATCGGTTCCCCTACTACCATTTCCCACTCTTAAATGTAAAGCCAACGGGTGGTAAGGGTCCTTTTATTCTTTCTTGTATTATGCCAAAGACTAGACTTGTTTTCTTTGAAAATTATAAATTACTGAAGCTTGGTATAGCCATAATGATTTGAGTCAGTATACCATTTTATCCATAGAATGCAAAACTCATCTTTGCAATCCCCTGCACCAGGAGCCTTGAAGCATTTTGTTTATCCCAAAGGACTTGTCAAGGAAGTACAGCTTTTGTTTTGCCTTCTTATTCAGTTGGTCACATTTATTTTTAAAAAATGAAAACTACTGTCCTTTATATGTTGGTATAACTATTTGATTTGATATAATCTGTCTGTTGTTTAACAGGTTCCTGTAAGCAAGCTTGCAAGTGTATTTTGTGTACATTTTATCTGAGGTGAAAATGAAAATTCTAAAGAGAAAATATTTTAAAAGATACTGTATTTATGTTGCTTGTGTTGTAGAATAAAGACTCAGATGCATTAAAAAATCTCATATGTGAAACCATGTTTTTCACCGAATAAATATATCAAAACAATCTATGTAAATATCCTGTTTACAGAATTCTGCTAAATGAACTAGGTTCCTTTCTTTGGTGTTTGATTACTCTGAAGAAACTCTCCCCTCCAACTATAATTTGAAGATAGTCACTGTTGATAATTTGGTGAAGGCCTAGAAAATACATCTGAAGAAAAAAAATGTATATAACATAGTATTATATATAATATACAATACTATATTATATATAATAGAGTATGTAGCTATATTATATATAATACTGTCTATATGTACTTCATATACACCATTGGTTCCTTTTTAACAATGAGGGCTTATTTTGCAATGTTATTTTGATGCTTATTTTCCTGAGAATGGATATCAAATTCATATGAGTAGATATTGATGTAGTTTATTTTAAAAAACTAAATGAGTGTTACCTTGTTTGTTCATAAACAACCAAATCCCTAAATTAATAGGATATCGTCATTAAAATGTAATATTAAAAAGAAAAAGGCCTTTTTAACTTTTAATAGCCACTTTTAACTTCATTATCTTATTGGATTGCAGTTTTTAAAACAACTCTTTCAAAAGCCTATTAAGAGCACAAGTCTAGGAATCATCATACCCAAATTGTAGAAAACAGCAATTTGGCCACTAGAGGGATCAAAGCCGTACAAAATGGATGGAATCTGTGTATATGACCTTAAATCATGATTCTATCATTCTGTCACACACTCTGGTAAACTCAGTTGTACTCAGTCCCTTCCATTGCATGAACAAAATAAAACTAAAATAGACAGTAACATACTTTACATAAGGACAACACCAACAAGGGACCAGCCTTGTTCATAAAGAGCTGCGGCAGTGTAGAGCAGCTCTTGGGACTCAGCCAGAAAAGCTGAGGTCGCATGCTAAGCTTTGCCCCTTCCTGGGAGTAGGAAGACCAGACACTTTTGTACAGAGCTCAAGGTTCCTACTCCATAAAAGGAATATAAATCTCAACAGGCTGTTTCAAGATAAAAACTCCAGTGTTTCAGTGCTTTATAAATGCTAATGCCTAATAAATGCTAACTATTATGTGTTAGAGAATAACCCGTTTCATAACTAACCCCACTATTTTGCAAGATGATTTTATACTTAAGATCTAGTGTGTACATATTCTTGACATTCACATCCATGAGTGTACTACAACACAGAAAGCTTAATGTCTTGTGCCAGTCTTATATGAGGTCAGCAGCTCATATGCAGATCCCTTTAACTGAACATCTTAGAAATAAATTCGAGGTCAAAACCAATTTTTCCATTATTAATATCCAGCAATAAATACAATATGTGCATAAATCTATATGTATTTCTTTAGAGACTGGATATGCTTCAACTATGTGGCTTATAATCAAAACTTCTGTTATGACTTACTTTGATAAATATTTCATTTCACTCATCAGAAAATTCACTTTCCCATCCAGCCTAAAGATAGATTCAGTACAGAAGTGAAAATAAAATTTAAGTCTAATGCAATATTGTGCCTTTTAAATACTGACCAACATTCCTATTCTCTCAAGCCTTTGGAAGAGCACTCTAAACATGCCTTTTATCTCTAATTTGTTTTTACTGTATTTCAAGATTCCTAGTTACAACATCCAATCATTTGTGCCCTGAGTCTGCCCTGCTAACTTAATCTGGTTGCACAAAATGTTTGGTTGTCAGAGAAACAAACTATCCAATTTAATGATCTCATCCAAACTCAGAGATGGTACTGGCATAATTAAATTCCAGAGAAATTTATAGCATTTTCTAAATCACAAAAAAGTACTATTTCAACATGAAGGGATCAGATTTATAACAGTTTAGAGCAGAGAATTCAAATATTAAACTTTAATTAATTTTAATATAGTTTTACCAATACATTATTTGCTATATTGAGCTATTCTTGTAGCTAGTGCAAATGATATAACGAAGTAAAACATCCTTTTGCCGTTCTCTCCAGCAGAGAATAATCTTAACAAAAATAAATTAGATGTTAAATATTGTAATACAGAAGCCTCCAGTATAACTCAACTTGAAAAAGTAGGTATTGAAGTTAATTTACCAATTATAAAGGAACAGATACTATTGGATATACTGGAGTTAACAGTTTAAGGTTTGTTTTAATCAGCTCCTGAAATGGCTATCGAATCAGTAAATACTAATGGATTTTCTAATATAACAATGAATTATAAAAATAGCATTCTTCTCAAACCCTACATATATTTATTTTTGAAGAAATATATCATTACAAACCTCTCATATCAAAGTTATTTAGAAATAGATTTCTTGGGAAACAGCATAGCTGACATCTGTTCAGAATCTATTCAAGTAGATAGTTGGTTCAGGGGTCAGTGTTTCAGGGGAGGGCGAGGCAATGATGGGGCTGAATGACCAAACTGCTGCGAGATTTTCTGAGGAAGGGAGGGAGGGAGAGAGGAGGAGGAAGGGAGAGATGACATCTCATTTGGGTTGTGAGGGAAGGGTGTCATGGAAAGGAAGAGGGTAGACAAATTCTCTAAGGGAAAAACATGAGGGAAAAGAATTCCTTCCTCTTTGACTAGAGCTGAATTCCCTGGGCTAGAAGAAAGAGGAAGAAGGGGTTTAGCAGCAGACAGGCTGCAGGTCAGGGAGGGCCTCTGCATGGGCCAAGCTATAAGAAAACGCAGTCCTGCATGGCATTCCTTGGCTGCAGTCAGGCCAGAGAGCATGGAGAAAAAGTCCCAAACCCCATGTGTGGCCCAGAGCAGCAGAAAGATGGTATAGAAGTAGCAAGTGATCAGCCATCCTGGCAGAATGAGGCTCAGTACATTTTTTTAAGTTATAAGAAAAATAAAAAACTAAAATTGAAATTTGATACATGAACTTGTGGACTGAGGCTTACATCAGCTTTTGTAGTGAATTACCTAAAATCATGATCTGGTGGGGTTTACAAGGCAATTGGAATCAGCAGTGGGTGGGGGTAGGCAGAGACAGCCACTCCTACTAATGCAAATTCATTTCCAAGGAAATGCCCAGAGAGCTGGTGCTTGAAAAGCTCTCCCAAGTCCAATGTCATCAGCCCCTGGCAGTATCAGAAAGGTTGCTGCCCACTTAGGAAGCACGGGCTGGCTCATCAGGTCCTCTTCCTCTAAGGTCCCAAATTCTCTCCCCTGGGATGTACGAGCTGTTTATGACGGACAGAGCTCAGCCCCTCCCATCTGAGGGCCTCAGAGGCTGCATGGAAACCAAGTGTGTCCTCCTCCTGATTCCATAGCCTCCCTTCTACTTGCTTCTGGGTATACTTGGGCATCTCACCTCCCTTCTGCCAATGGCTGCTTTAGTCCCACTTTATATTTTAGCTAACCAGGAAGACATCCCCCACTTTATGTGAATTATAACTCATAGTTACTCAGTCATGTCCAACTCTACAAAGTCCATGGGGTACCTCTGTCCATGGAATTCTTGAAGCAAGAATACTGGAGTGAGCGGCCATTCCCTTTTCCAGGGCATCTTTCTGATCCAGGGATCTAACCTGGCTTTCCTGCATTGCAGGCAGATTCTTTATCACCGAGCCGCCAGGGAAGCCCATGAGGACTATCAGTTCAGTTCAGTCACTCAGTCGTGTCCAACTCTTTGTGACCCCGTGGACTGCAGCATGCCAGGCTTCCTTGTCCTTCACCAACTCCCAGAGCTTGCTCAGATTCATGTCCATCGAGTCAGTGATACCATCCAACCATCTCATCCTCTGTCGTCACCTTCTCCTCCTATCTTTAATCTTTCGCAGCATCAGGGTCTTTTCCAATGAGTCAGTTCTTCGCATCAGGCGGCCTAAAGTATTGGAGTTTCAGCTTCAGCATAAGTCCTTCCAATGAATATTCAGGACTGATTTCCTTTAGGATGGACTGGTTGGATCTCCTTGCAGTCCAAGCGACTCTCAAGAGTCTTCTCCAACACCACAGTTCAAAAGCATCAATTCTTTGGTGCTCAGCTTTCTTTATAGTCCAACTCTCACATCCATACATGACCACTGGAAAAACCATGGCTTTGACCAGACAGACCTTTGCTGGCAAAGTAATGTCTCTGGCTTTTTAATATGCTGTCTAGGTTGGTCACAGCTTTTCTTCCAAGGAGCAAGCATCTTTTAATTTCATGGATGCAGTCACCATCTGCAGTGATTTTGGAGTCCCCAAAAAATAAAGTCTCTCACTGTTTCCATTGTTTCCCCATCTATTTGCCATGAAGTGATGGGACTGGATGCCATGTCCGAATGTTGAGTTTTAAGCCAACTTTTTCACTCTCCTCTTTCACTTTCATCAAGAGGCTCTTTAGTTCTTTGCTTTCTGCCATAAGTGTGGTATCATCTGCATATATGAGGTTATTGATATTTCCCCCAGCAATCTTGATTCCAACTTGTGCTTCATCCAGCCCAGCATTTCTCGTGAGGTACTCTGCATGTAAGTTAAATACGCAGGGTGACAATATACAGCCTTGACGTACTCCTTTCCTGATTTGGAACCAGTCTGTTGTTCCATGTCCAGTTCTAACTGTTGCTTCTTGACCTGCATACAGATTTCTCAGGAGGCAGGTCAGGTGGTCTGGTATTCCATCTCTTTAAGAATTTTCCACAGTTTGTTGTGATCCACACAGTCAAAGGCTTTGGTGTAGTCAATAAAGCTGAAGTAGATGTTTTTCTGGAATTCTCTCGCTTTTTTGATGATCCAGCAGATGTTGGCAATTCGATCTCTGGTTCCTCTGCCTCTTCTAAATCCAGCTTGAACATCTGGAAGTTCATGGTTCACGTACTGCTGAAGCCTGCCTTGGAGAATTTTGAACATCACTTTGCTAGTGTGTGTTCCCTCAAGATGGCAGAGTAGAAGGATGTACACTCATCTTCTCCTATGAGAACTCCAAAATTACAACTCACTGCTGAACAACCATCGACAGGAGAATGTTGAATCCCACCAAAAAAAGATACCCCATGTCCAAAGGCAAAGGAGAAGCCCCATCAAGACAGTAGGAGGGGCAAAATCACGTTTAGAATCAAACCGCACACCCACCAGAGATGTTCGGAGGGCTCAAATAAAACCACGTAAATTACAGGCAAATTCAATTTTAGAACTGTAAATTATTCCTCTATATAATCTTCATAAAGTGAAGTTGCTCAGTCGTGCCCAACTCTTTGTGACCCCATAGACTGTAGCCTACCACACTCCTCCATCCATGGGATTTTCCAGGTAAGAGTACTGGAGTGGGTTGCCATTTCCTTCTCCAGAGGATCTTCTCCACTCAGGGATCGAACCCGGGTCTCCCACATTGTAGGCAGACGCTTTACCATCTGAGCCACGAGGGAAGCCTTCATAAAGAACATAACCGGACAAAAGCTTATTGAGCGGCTCAGTCTCCAACAAAAGCATGCCTCCCCTCACCTACGACCCCTCCTACTTACACCCCGAACTAGCTCAGCTACCATGGACAGTCTCCAGTTGTAATGTACATAAGAATCATTTCATTGACTGTTGAACTGGCAGGTGTCCAGGTTTCCCTCGGGAATTCTCACAGTAAGAATGGCACAGGGCTCAGGGATCTGCATTTTGACAAGCTTTCAAAAAGATGGCCTATGGGATCACTCTTAAAAAATTATCCTATGTTTGGTCTTATTCTAAGAATCTAGTTGTATATCTGATGTATAGTATGTCCTAAAATTAAAGGGCTGTAAGCTTGGTCCCTCAAAGAAATTGTGTAGATAGAGGCCCAGAAATGGGTTGCAATTGTTCAAGAATTTAAACCCCCAGGTAGCTCTACTTTACAGCAGAGATCCATTACTTGGATATGCATATAATTAAGCGATTCACAAACAAGAAAGAGAAAAATATAGCCTTATTTTTACTGACTTCTGAAATTTAACATGTCATTATTTTGAAATGTAGGCAGAAAACCTGTGATGATGGCAGGCCAAGCGACTTGTTACCCACAAAATCACAGATCTTTTCCTATTGCAGATCCCTCAAAATTTTCATATTTGGGAAGCACTTGAGTCACTATCAGAACCACTGCTAAATCTTGTCATTTAACGTGTTAATGGGAAAGAATTCGTACACAGTACTGTTTCAAAAGTTGAGTATTTTGATAGCTACATTGGTTTCATTTGTAATAAAATATTCTACTCTGTGTGTTTAAAGATATTTAAAACACTAAAAATTACTCTGAAAAGAGATTCACAGACCTCCTCAAACAGCAAAGGAATCTGTGGCACAGTGTCAGTAACAGAAATTCTGTTCTAGGGTAATTGTAAGGAAGGATGGCTATAAATCTAGGGTAAACTCATCAAGCTATGTTTGGGGCATGTGCATTTCCTCTCACGTCACCTTATATTCTGTTGTGTGATCACCAGGGAATCAGAAGTCCTAACTCCCAGTGCCAGACCAACACAGGGTGTTTGTAAGCAAATTACCTTGGAGTTTCATTCTCTCATCTCCATATGACACAGCTCCTGAAGTGACTGCCAACATCCATTAAAATATGAACAACTCAGTTTCCTAACCAAAATACTGATGGCAAGGCAGCTCCTGTAAAGTCTCACAAAGGCTCCTGCTTTGGAGAGATTCGAATGAGGAACAGTACTCAGATTTTGTTCCTACTCCAAAGTATCTCCCTGCTCAAAAGTTTACTAAAAATATAATTCAGTACATAGCCATGAATTTCATACATTTTTTAAAAAATTTCACTTGGTATGGGTTTAAAAGTTCTATAAGAAAAAAGAATTTAACAGTAGAAAAATTCAATGCTTTAATGTCAGGATTGACCCTTTAAACTAAAAAATAATAAATAAATAAATAAATAAACTAAAAAAATACTAGTCTGATGTAAATTTTTAAAACTGCTTTGAATTAGGAATATTTCAAAAATAAAAATAGAGCTAACAATGTTTAAAGATGACATGGGTAAAGTGCTAATCAAAAGATTGAATTTTAAATTCTTATCCAGATTCAGCTCCCTATAAGTGAATATACCAAACATTACAGGTTTGGAAACAATTTGACCACTAATTACTAGGCTAATAATCATTGTAAAATATTCAGTACCTAATTCTGGCAATAACTTTACTAGGAAAACCTGAAAGATAAATGATCAAACTCATTTATCATCACAATCTCATGCTATTGGTCAATGGACTATGAAATAAATCTAGGAGAACTTTACCTATGACATCAATACTGAAGCAACCAGTGTTGACTAATCATTTCTTCATTATATTTTTCCTTATTTTCATTTTAAAAATGAATTTATACACCACTGAAGTAAGCTGCTTAAGAAAGGTGAGACCAAGAGGACAGAACTTTCCAAAGGAATGGGAGTCTGCTGTTCCATGTTTAAATTTCTGATAGACTATTTCCTGCTTCATTATATTTTTTCCTTATTTTCATTTTAAAAATGAATTTATACACCACTGAAGTAAGCTGCTTAAGAAAGGTGAGACCAAGAGGACAGAACTTTCCAAAGGAATGGGAGTCTGCTGTTCCATGTTTAAATTTCTGATAGACTATTTCCTGCTTAAATGGAGCATGAGATGGTAGGGAATCTAATCAAGCTCCCAAAACCATATCCTCACTATCTCAATACTCAGACTGTACTAGACAATGTACTTGCAATATTTCCTCTTATTCTCACCAAAACACTGCAAGGTAAGTGTCTCAGATCACATTTTACAGGTGGAAAGTTAAGGCTCCAGAAAGTGGAAGGGAACATAAGTTACTGAAGGTCACATGACTAGCAACTGACAGAGCCAGAATCAAACCCAAATCAGTCTGACCACAAAGCCGTGCTCTCTCCATCACAACATGATGCCCTGGGGTGAAAATGAAATTAACAACCTGGATAAAACCCTGTCCAGTTCAGCATCTCCAATCTCAATCTGTTGAAATCACCCACAAACTTAAATGTCAGACCTTTTTAAAAAATGTGTATTCTCAAAATAATTGTGTTACAGTAGACCTCAGGATGAGAGACAGCCTGGTGTCACAATCATGAAAAGTGAAAGTGTTAGTGGCTCCGTCATGTCTGACCCCTTGTGACCCATAGACTGTAGCCCACCAGGCTCCTCTGTCCATGGAATTCTCTAGGTAAGAACACTGGAGTGGGTTGCCATTTCCTACTCCAGGGGCTCTTCCCCAGGGATTGAACCTGAGTCTTTTGCAGTGCAGGCAGATTCTTTACCGTTTGAACTACCAAGGAAGCCCCTATGACCATGAAAAATACCAAATAAATCCACCTGCTACAAAAATAAGCAGCACAAAATTCAACTGATGGTTGTATTCAACCCAACAATCTAGCACTTACAAAAGGATAACTTGAGAGAGGTAATATTCCAGGCAAACATAAAGGTCATTTTAAATATCCACAAGTTATAGAACTTCTAATTTTATTCCTGCATTAGGCTATGCTGCTGAGAAGCAATGTATTTAGACCAAATTATCTCAGCTTCCTCTAGAAACGCCTCCACTGAATTAAGATTTAATGTTATACCCACAGCTTTTAAAGAGGGTCGATATGAGAAATCGCCAAGCTTGTCTTTCATAAATCTATATTAATAGCAGGTACCCATTACATTACTCATTTGTTTTCTTATGTAAGGAACCACGAGGCCTATTTTTCCAGAATTGAAAACCAGAGTCTTTGATAATAATTATTTGATCTTATACTAACTATTGACTTTTCAAAAAGTAGGCAATTGCTTGCTCTAGTTTTTACTTTAACTTTCAGGAAACTCAGAGCTAAATTCAGCCTTATATGGAGAACGGTGTTGAGGAGCAAAGGAATAACAACCTACTGGCCCCATGTTACTTACTGCATATCTTAGCTCAATTTATTTACTCTTTACAATAACTCAACAAAGTACATTCAATTCATGTCATGTTATGGCAAGAAAAATGTACTGAGGTAACTTTCCTAAGGCTGCCAAGCTAAGAAAATGGAATCCAAGCCCAGGTCTGATTCAAAGTTCAACTCTTCCAGCCATGTGGAAAGAATTGTTTCACATTTATCCTCCGGTAGCACTCATCACCCTGCTCTCTAGTTTTGTATTGTTTTTATTTACGAGCAACCTTGAAAGCCTTCGTGTAAGCAAGTGATATATAAATCACATGTAAATAAAATATTGCACTGGCCAAAAAGTTCATTCAGGTTTTTCCATTACATCTTATGGAAAAACCCAAATAAACTTTTTGGCCAACCCAATATTTTCCCAAGATATATGTGATCTAGCTAACTCTGTAATAACTGAAACCATGTCCCACAGGGCTAAAAAGCCCACTATGAAACTGTGTCCCATAGGCTTAACAGAAAGTGGTAAGTAACTGAAATACTTGAGCTTGTCTCAGAACAGTCAGTAATGGAGCAGTTTGTTAATTTAAGGTGATTAAAGGGAAGAACTTACAACCAAAATTACTCCATCCAGCAAGGCTCTCATTCAGATTCAGGAGAGATATCAACAGCTTTACAGACAAACAAAGCTAAAAGAATTCAGCAGCATCAAACCAGCTTTACAACAAATGCTAAAGGAACTTCTCTAGGTGGAAAAGAAAAGGCCACAATGAGAAACAAGAAAATTACAAAATGGGAAAGCTCACTGGTAAAGGTGGACATCCAGTAAAGGTTGGAAATCATCAACACACAAACTTGATATCTAAATGAGTAATCATGAGAGGAGAGTACAAATGAAGGACATTTGAAATGCATTTAAAAACAAGAGACCAGCAACTTAAAATAATTGTGTATACATAGAGACTGCTATATCAAAACCACATAGTAACTGCAAACCAAAAATCTATAATAGAAAAAAAGAAAAAGGAATCCAGACACAACACTAAAAATAAGTCATCAAATGACAAGAGAACAAAAGAGGAAAGGAAGATAAAAGATCTACAAAATCAAATGCAAAACAATTAACAAAATGACAATAAAAGCATACATATTATAATTACCTTAAATGTAAACAAATGCTCCAACTAAAAGACAAACTGGCTGAATGGATACAAAAACAGAACCCATACAGATGCTGTCTACGAGACCCACTTCAAATCTAGAGACACATACAGACTGAAAGTGAAGGAATAGAAAAAGATATTCCATGCAGATGAAAATCAAAAGCTGCAGCAGCAATAAGACATATAAGACAAAATAGACTTTAAAATAAAGACTGTTACAACAGACAAAGGACACTACATAATAATCAAAGGATAATTCAATAAGAAGATATAACAATGTAAATATATAGACACCCAACATAGGAGCACCTCAATATATAAGGCAAATACTAACAGTCATAAAAGGTGAAATCAACAGTAATGCAATATAGTGGGAGACTTTTAACACCCTACTTACATCAGTGGACAGATCATCCAGACAGGAAAATCAATACGGAAACAGGGGCCTTAAATGAAACGTTGGACCAGAAAAACCAGATCATTCCATCCAAAAACAGCAGAATACATATTCTTCTCAATAAGGAACATTCTCCAGGATACATCACATGCTGGAGCAAGCCTCAGTAAATTTAAGAAAATTGAAATTGCATCAGGCATTTTTTCTAGTCACAATGCTGTAAGATTAGAAATCAACCACAAGCGAAAAACCGCAAAAAACACAAACACATGGAGGCTAAACAATACACTACTAAACAACCAACGGATCACTGAAGAAATCAAAGAGGAAATCAGAATATTCCTAGAGACAAATGAAAATCAGAACACAGTGATCCCTCAGTCATGTCCGACTCTTTGCAACCCCATGAATCACAGCACGCCAGGCCTCCCTGTCCATCACCAACTCCCGGAGTTTACTCAAACTCATGCCCGTCGAGTTGATGATGCCATCCAGCCATCTCATCCTCTGTCATCCCCTTCTCCTCCTGCCCCCAATCCTTCCCAGAATCAGGGTCTTTTCCAATGAGTCAACTCTTCGCATGAGATGGCCAAAGTACTGGAGTTTCAGCTTCAACATCAGTCCTTCCAATGAACACCCAGGACTGATCTCCTTTAGGATGGACTGGTTGGATCTCCTTGCAGTCCAAGGGACTCTCAAGAGTCTTCTCCAGCACCATAGTTCAAAAGCATCAATTCTTCGGCACTCAGCTTTCTTTATAGTCCAACTCTCACATCCATACATGACCACTGGAAAAACCATAGCCTTGACCAGACAGACCTTTGTTGGGAAAGTAATGTCTCTGCTTTTTAATATGCTATCTAGGTTGGTCATAACTTTCCTTCCAAGGAGTAAGCGTCTTTTAATTTCATGGCAGCAATCACCATCTGCAGTGATTTTGGAGCCCCAAAAAATAAAGTCTGACACTGTTTCTAGTGTCTCCCCACCTATTTCCCATGAGGTGATGGGATCAGATGCCATGATCTTAGTTTTCTGAATGTTAAGCTTTATCAGACATAGGCTTTGTAAATCACTGTCTTTTCATTTTCTTAACAGTTAATTTTGAAAAGCAAAAGTTTTAATTTTGATAAAAGTTTTAATTTTAAGTTTTGATAGGTCATGATTTTTATATCTCAAAGAAATCTTTGCCTAACTTAAGTTATAAAGAAATTTGTCCAAGGGGTATCGGGTGGGAGTGAGGCTGAAGAGGCTGTGTTTTCATCTAGTAGGTTTTTCTGTTGTTGTCACTCTTATTTAGTTTAAGTCAGTGATCCATTTTCAGCTATCAAGTTCTTCTTTATAGTATAAAGTAAGCATTGACACTTTCAGAGAAGGCAATGGCACCCCACTCCAGTACTCTTAACTGGAAAATCCCATGGATGGAGGAGCCTGGTGGGCTGCAGTCCATGGGGTCGCTAAGAGTCGGACATGACTGAGCGACTTCACTTTCACTTTTCACTTTCATGCATTGGAGAAGGAAATGGCAACCCACTCCAGTGTTCTTGCCTGGAGAATCCCAGGGACAGGGAAGCCTGGTGGGCTGCTGTCTATGGGGTCGCACAGAGTCAGACACGACTGAAGCGACTTAGCAGCAGCAGCAGCAAGCATTGACTTTATTTTATTGCATATGGCTATCAAAATATTCCAGCACCATTTGTTGAAAAGATTATCATTTTTCTATGAATTCATCTTGGCACCATTTCAATTAAAAAAATCACTAAATCTTATATTGTGGGCTTGTTTCAAGTTTTTTTCAAGTGATCTATACACTTACACTGTACCCCATCAACACAGTTGCTCTACTTTTAGAGTAGATCTTAGAGAGATGATAGAGTAAGCAAGACTTGTGAGTAAATTATCCAAAATTTATCCCCTCAGAATTGCTTTGGCTATTGGAAGACTTCAATTTCCATACAAATTTTAGAAAATCCTATCAATTTCCTCAAAAACTCTGCTGGAATATGAATTGAGATTACATTGAATTTGTAGATTAATTGGGGGATAAATGATATCTTATGAATACTTACTGTTCTTTTACACAAATATAGCATCACTCTGAAGTATCTTTAATTTTCCACAACATTTTGCAGTTTGTGTACAATTCTTGCACGTATTTTGGTAAATGTATCCACAAGTATTTTATTTTTATGATATTATCATCTGTATTGTTTTCCAATCTTCAACAGTTTTTGCTAATACAACTGATTTTTTTATATTGGCTTTATATACTGTGACCTTGCTTAAGTCACAATTTCTACTAGTAAGAATAGTATGATATTCTGTGTGGACAATCTTGTCATCTGAGAATTAAAATAATTTTATTCCTCTCTGCCAGTCTACACAATTTTTGTACCTTTACTGGCCTTACTGTACTGGATTTAGCTTCCAGTAAGACATTAAATTAAAGTAAATACCACACAATTGCACTCATCTCACACACTAGTAAAGTAATGCTCAAAATTCTCCAAGCCAGGCTTCAGCAATACATGAACCGTGAACTTTCAGATGTTCAAGCTGGTTTTAGAAAAGGCAGAGGAACCAGAGATCAAATTGCCAACATCCTCTGGATCATCGAAAAAGCAAGAGAGTTGCAGAAAAACATCTATTTTCTGCTTTATTGACTATGCCAAAGGCTTTGACTGTGTGGATCACAATAAACTGTGGAAAATTCTGAGATGGGAATACCAGACCACCTGACCTGCCTCTTGAGAAACCTGTATGCAGGTCAGGAAGCAACAGTTAGAACTGGACATGGAACAACAGACTGGTTCCAAATAGGAAAAGAAGTACATCAAGGCTGTATATTGTCACCCTGCTTATTTAACTTATATGCAGAGAACATCATGAGAAACACTGGGCTGGAAGAAGCACAAGCTGGAATCAAGATTGCCGGGAGAAATATCAATAACATCAGATATGCAGACGACACCACCCTTGTGGCAGAAAGTGAAGAAGAACTAAAGAGCCTCTTGATGAAAGTGAAAGAGGAGAGTGGAAAAGTTGCCTTAACGCTCAACATTCAGAAAATTAAGATCATGGCATCTGGTCCCATCACTTCATGGCAAATAGATGGGGAAACAGTGGAAACAGTGTCAGACTTTATTTTTCTGGGCTCCAAAATCACTACAGATGGTGATTACAGCCACGAAATTAAAAGATGCTTGCTCCTTGTAAGGAAAGTTATGACCAACCTAGACAGCATATTAAAAAGCAGAGACATTACTTTGTTAACAAGGTCCATCTAGTCAAGGCTATGGTTTTTCCAGTAGTCATGTATGGATGTGAGAGTTGGACTATAAAGAAAGCTGAGTGCCGAAGAACTGATGCTTTTGAACTATGGTGCTGGAGAAGACTCTTGAGAGTCCCTTGGACTGCAAGGAGATCCAACCAGTCCATCCTAAAGGAGATCAGTCCTGGGTGTTCATTGGAGGGACTGATGCTGAAGCTGAAACTTTGGCCACCTCATGCGAAGAGTTGACTCATTTGAAAAGACCCTGATGCTGGGAAAGATTGAGGGCAGGAGGAGAAGGGGACGACAGAGGATGAGATGGTTGGATGGCCTCACCGATACAATGGACATGGATTTGGGTGGGCTCCAGGAATTGGTGATGGACAGGGAGACCTGGTGTGCTGTAGTTCATGGGGTCACAAAGATTCGGACATGACTGAGCAACTGAACTGAACTGAAGACATTAAACAGGAGTGATGAACGTGAACATCTTTGCCTCATTTCTTTCCTTAATGGTAAAAGACTGACTGCTTTCCTTCTAAGTATAATGTTGAGAAATTTCTCTTCTACTTCCAATTTGCTGAAATCTTTTTTTTTTCTCATGAGTTGTTTTTGACGATTGTCAAATGGCTTTTCTGCATCTGTTGAGGTTATATGACTTTTCTTTAGTCAGTTTTCTAATGTTAATCCAACCTTACATTTCTGGGAGAAATTATTTGGTTATTATATTAGTCTTCTAGGACTGCCATAACAAAATACCACAGATTGGATGGTTGAACAACAGAATTTCATTTTCTCATATTTTGGAATCTATAATTCAAGATCGAGGTGGTGGAGAGGTTGGTTTCTGGTGAGACATCTCTTCCTGGTTTGCAGGTGGCCCTTCTTGCTGAGTCCTCACATGGTCTTTCTTCTGTGCATAAGCAGAGAGAGAGATCTCTGGTAACCTCTCCCTCTACTAATAGGATATCAGTCCTATAAGATTAGGGCCTCATCTTTATGACCTCATTTAACCTTAGTTATCTCTTTAAAAGCCTTATCTCCAACTTTAGTTACATTGGGGTGTTAGGGCTTCAACCTATGAATTGGGTGGGGAGAAATTCAGTCCATGTAAGTCATAATGCATTATTATCATGTCAGTTCAGTTCAGTTACTCAGTTGTGTCCGACTCTTTGTGACCCCATGAACTGCAGCACACCAGGCCTCCCTGTCCAGCACTAACTCCCAGAGCTTACCCAAACTCATGTCCACTTAGTCGGTGATGCCATCCAACCATCTCATCCTCTGTCATATACCATTGTATAATTTGCTAATTTTTAAAGGATCATTACATCTATAGTCATAAGCAATATTAGTATGCAGGTTTTATTAATGCCTTTGATTTTGCTATCAGGGTGATAGCACAAAGAATGAATTATGAAGTGTTTCTTCCGCTTCTATTTTCTGTAAGGGTTTTTGTAGATTTGGCATTGGTGTTTTGGTTTCCTTAGATGCTTAGTAGACTTCACTAATGAATACATCTGGAACTGGGGTTTTCTTTTAGGTTAAGTTTTAAACTATGAATTTAGTTTAACCAATATTGGTTATTCGGGTTATCTTTTTCTTCTTTTACATAATAGTTTTATTGAGCTTCACACACCCTAACATTCACCCATCTAAAGTGTATGATTCAATGGACTTTTTAGATTCAGAGAGTGATATAACTATCACTACAGTAACTTTCAAAGCATTTCATCACTTCAAAAAGACACTCTATAACCTTTAGCTGTCACTGCCCTCCACTTACCCTAAGCAGCCTATTTTCTTTCTCTCTAGAATTGCCTGTTCTGAACATTTCAAATAATGGAATACATCCTACATGTGATCTTTTATAACAGATTTCTTTCATGTATCATTATGTTTTCAAGATTGATCTGTATTACAGCATGTATCAGTACTTTATTTTTTATAACTGAATAACAATACATTGTATGGTTTTATCAAATTGTGTTTATAATTCATCAATTGATGGACATTTGGGTTGTTTCTACCTCTTGATTATCATGAATAATGCTGCTGCTATAAATAATTGTATATAAATTTTCTTTTCTCTTGCATAGATACCTAAGGATGTAATAGCTAGATTGCATGGTATATATTTCTTCTTGAGTGAGCTTTGGTAGGAATTTATTAATTTCATTTAAGTTGTCAAATTTACTGGCCTGAAAGTGTTCATGGTATTTCCTTATTTAATACCTATTGTAACACTCCAATCACTCCTGAAATTAATAATTTTTGCCTTTTGTTTGTTTCTTGATCAGTCTGGTTACAAGTAAATTGGTTTTATTACTTTAAAATAATTACCTTTTAAATCAATTTTCCCTAATTTTGTCCATTTTTAAAATTTCCACTATTTATTATTTTTCTTCCTATTGATTACTTTGTGTTTAATTTACTACTTCTTTTGAAGTTTCTTAAGGTGGTACTCAGTTCAACATATTTAATTTGCCTTGGGATTTTTTTATTTAGTCTTGTTTTACTGAAAAGTGAGCTGTTTAACTTCTAAATATTTGGTTATTTTTCCATTGATTTCCAATTTAAATCAATTTAAATCTATGGGATTTCCAATTCCCATAGAATATGATTTCAACTCTTCTCAATTTATTGAGAACTTTATGGCCAAAAATATGGTTTGTCTTATTGACCATAACATGGTCATGTGTTCTATATATACCTAAAGAATGCATATTCTACTGTTGTTGGGTGGAATGTTCTCTAAATATTAACTAAGTCAATTGTACTGAAAAGGAATGTCAAAATTTCCCACTGTCCATTTGTCTATTTCTTTTAATTTCTTCTGTTTTGCTTCATATAGCAAACCTCTGTTATTAGGTACATACATTTCAGATTGTTATATCATCTTAACAAATTGACTCCTGTTAATATTCCTTGTGTTGATATCAATTTATCTGATCAATATATTGATATTTATCATTTGGTTAATGATAACATGACATATTCTTTTCTACTCTTTTCCACCCAATCTACTTGGACCTTTATATTTAAAGTTTATTTTTTGGAGAAGGCTTACCATCGGGGTCAATCAGTTGGGCAAAAACAAGCCTGTACAAGAGGGAACTCACAGAGAGATGTGAACCACCAGTTTGACTAGTGGAGAATAGAATGTTACAAAGTCAAGTGGGTGAGCACTTCAAGAACAGAGTTTTCAGCAAGGACATCCAGTGAGATGAAGGCTGGAAGCAGTCCATAGCTGATGTGAAGGTTGTGATAACTTTGATTAGACCAACCTCAGGGCAAAGGTGAGGGCAGAAGCCACACTGTATGGAGAAGAGCATGTGGAGAAAGGAAGACAGAACAATGACCATATTACATTGTGGAGATAAGGAGAGCAAGAAAGGACAATGATCAAGGAAAACAAAGTTTTTGTTTTGCTTATTTCAACATGGAAGATAATGCAATGCTCATGGACTGAGAGGAAACCGTTTGAAAGAAAGGTTAGTCACTGTGTGCTAGGGATGAGGGGTGGGGTGGATGTGGTATCCTGTGGTATGAGAGAAGGGGAGAGGAGAGAGAGAGAGAGATGGAGAAAGAATAGGACCCCAGGAGGAAAGATGCTGGATTGGATGATAGATTGGAGGTGGACCTGGGCAGACAGAACCTGCTTCGGACAAAAAGAACAGCTCTTCCACAGCAAACCCCCACCACAATGGATGAGAAAAGAGGAGGAAAACTGAAAAAAGTGAGATGGATAGAGTCTGGCTTAGTAGTTATTTCAGAGGGAAAAAAATGAGCCCAGGAGAAAAGAGGAGGAATTGGCATAGGGTTTAAAGAGAGTAGTGAATGTTTGGAAGGAATGATGAAAGAGCTGATTGCATATATAATCCAGAAGACGGGTCCTCACATTCCTATTGGTCTAGATGTCCTCTTCCAGGATTCCAGTTGCATCATTGGATACAGAGATGCCCAAATGCTTCACAATGACCTCTAACTCATCATTTTCTTGTCTCACACACAGTCACAAGTTTTTCTGGACAGAGACTGTTTTATATGTACACATCATAAAGCCTAGAATTTAATAGATAAATACCCAGTTCCTTGCTCAATAAATATTGACAAAAATGTTGCCAAGTCATAAATGATCTATACCGTGTGCTTGGTGGTTACTTCAGAATCTGAGGCAGTGAACTAAGCACCCTTAAATCCAGTATCCTGTAATTCAGTGTAGTTCAGGCAGTGAACTAAGGACCCTTAAATCCAGTATCCTGTAATTCAGTGAGTGAGGGAGAAAGAGCTTCAAATTCCAATTCAATACTAACTGCTTATTATAAATGGTTAAAAAAAAATTACCTACATGCAGGAAGAACTACTAGCTGGGTCACTAAATATATGTGCAAAGTATAAGCAAAATATATAAAAGAAACAGAAATAGATTCAGCAAACTTTTTAGTTACAATTACTATTTTTGAGACATGAGGCTTAAAATGAGAATACAGATTAAAGTTGGCATTTCAAACCGGATGTCCCCAAATTAAATTACCAGCATCCCAATTGTATGTCAAAAAATAGCTCTGTTAAATAATGCACATTTCAATTCAAAGGCTTTCATCTGGATAAATGGGTCATGAACTTACTTATTAATGCCTTGCCCCTCTGTATTTCAACAGCAGTACCCTAGAGTATATGAATACCTTTCTAAATCACCTAGCCTAATTATTGGGAAACTACACAGCATATATTCCAATCAAGCACAATACCTATTATAAATCAACCCCCTCCAAAAAAATTATCTCTCCAAAAAAGTATATAAATAAATTCTTAGATATTTTTCATAAATATCTGCCCCAAGTCATTCTTAGAAATATGTCTCATGGTGAAACATGTCACATACAGTCTACTTATGGAACTTTCCAGGGTTAGAAACCACACTGGATTTATGGTATAAAGGATTTTTCTCTCATTCTAATGCTAATTCTTTGTGAAATACTGGACAAGTCACATAGCTTCAGATTCCTCACCTATAAAATGACGTTGTTGAACTAGAACAGCATTTCTCAAGGAAAGTTCATTGGAAAACTAGATCTGAATAAGCCCTTCCACCCCTGATAAAAGCCCCATGATCAAATAAGATTAAGAAATGCTCTATCCTCGATAACAGAAAAACAAACAACCCAATTGAAAAATGGGTGAAGACCTAAAGAGATGTCTCTCCAAAGAAGACACACAGATGACCAAAAAGCACATGAAAAGATGCTAAGCATCACTAATTATTATGGGCTTCCCTGATAGCTCAGCTGGTAAAGAATCCACCTGCAGTGCAGGAAACCCCAGTTCGATTCCTGGGTCAGGAAGATCCGCTGGAGAAGGGACAGGCTACCCTCTCCAGTATTCTTGGGCTTAAATACATCTCACTATTATAAGAGAAATGCAAACTCAAACTACAGTGAAGTACCATCTCACACCAGTCAGAATGGCCATCATTTAATAAGTCTACAAATAGCAAATGCTGGAGAGGATGTGGAGAAAAGGGAAGCTTCTTACACTGTTGGTGAGAATATAAGTTGGTGCAGCTGCTATAAAAAACAGTATGGAGGTTCCTCAGAAAACTAAAAATAGAATTACCATATGATCCAGCAATTCCACTCCTGTGCATATATCCAGAAAAAAAACTGTAATTCAAAAAGACAAATGCACGCCTATGTTCATGGCAGCACTGTTCACAATCGCTAAGACATGGAACCCACCTAAGTGTCCACCAACAGGTGAATGGATGAAGATGTGGTACATACGTACAGTGGAGTACTACTCAACTAGAAAAAATCAAAATAATGCCATTTGTAGCAACATGAATGGATCTGGAGATTACCATACTAAGTGAAGTGAGTTCAGAAAAATAAACAGAAATACTGTACCACTTACACATGGGATCTAAAATATGGCACAAATGATCCTATCAGTGAAACAAAAACAGACTCACAGATAAAGAGAACAGACTTGTGGCTGCCAAGGGGATGTGGGGTGGAAGAGGGATGAACTGGGAGTGTGGGGTTAGCAGATGCCAACTATTACACATAAAGTGGATAAGCAACAGGTCCTACTGTCGAGCACAGGGAAGTATATTCAATATCCTGTGATAAACCATAATGGAAAAAATGTGTTAGAAAGAATGCATGTATGTGTAAAATGACTGACTCTGTTGTACAGCAGAAATTAACACAACATTATAAATCAACTATACTTCAATCTAAAAGTTTAGAAAAGAATTTTTAAAAATGCTCTATCCTGTAGCAATGTGCAACAGGATACTCAAGAATCTGGCAGGCAGGGTAACGTGAAAATAAAACTAAAGAAAAGAACAGCAAGGTAGACTTGCCTCTATCACTACGGAATTAAAAGACTAGGGTGTGTGTGGGTGTGTGTGTGTGTGTGTCTGTGTGTGTGTGTGTGTCTGTGTGTGTGTCTGTGTGTGTGTACACGTGCATGCACACATGCTCAGTCGTGTCCAGCTCTGTGACCTATGGACTGTAGCCCACCAGGCTCCTCCGTCCATGGGGTTCTCCAGGCAAGAATACTGGAGTGGGTTGCCATGCCCTCCTCCAGGGGATCTTGCCAACCCAGGGATCAGACCAGTGTCTCCCTCCTTGGCAGGCAGATTCTTTACCACTGAGCCACCTGGGAAGCCCCATAAGATGAAAAAAACATCACTTTATTCTACTCAAAGCATTCAAGTGCCTACAAGATGTCAGTACTCGACTGAGCTTTAGGAGAATGTAACTTAAAAGATAATTCTTTGTCTTCTATTAGTGAAGTAAAGAAAGACCTTCATACAGTTTCAACACAAAATATAGCATGTGAGCTAATGAAAGCATATATTGGGCTAGCCAAAACGTTCTTTTGGATTTTTCCACAAAATGTTACAGGAAAGCCCAAACAAAAGTTTTGGCCAACCCAACAGGTGGTACAGAAGCAGTTCAGAGGAGGTGGTAGTTGACTGCATCCAGTGATGGAGGCAAATTAAGGGAGGTATTAAAAAAGAAGTGATGCTAAAAAAAGAATACGAGTTCTAATTTTTCCTATGAGGCTTTGTATTTATGATCATAGCACATCTGCCATCTCTAGGACTGTGCACCAAGTATAAGACTGCTACACCTGTTAAAAGAGGGATGGTCTTCTGTCATCTAAACTTCCTTTTCTTCACAAAAAGTGAGGCATTTGATACATTCAGACCTGGCTCCAGGAACTGTATCCTCTTGGAAAACCTTGGACAACCTTTCCCCAGATTGTTTAATTCAAGCCTTAACTTCCTAATCTACAAAATTAGTAACAATTCTTATAAGAGTTACTGTAAGAAAAATAGATGATAATAATGACAGTTTAAGTATTGAATAAGTCATGAGGTTCTTCCATCCCATCTAACCCATTCTCCCTGTCATATATATGAATAAAGAGCCATGCATAAGCAACATGGATGGAGCTAGAGATTGTCACGGGAGAAGGCAATGGCACCCCATTCCAATACTCTTGCCTGGAAAATTCCATGGGAGGAGCCTGGTGGGCTGCAGTCCATGGGGTTGCTAAGAGTTGGACACAACTGAGCGACTTCACTTTCACTTTTCACTTTCACACATTGGAGAAGGAAATGGCAACCCACTCCAGCGTTCTTGCCTGGAGAATCCCAGGGACGGGGGAGCCTGGTGGGCTGCCGTCTATGGGGTCACACGGAGTCGGACACGACTGAAGCAACTTAGCAGCAGCAGAGATTGTCACATTAAGTAAAGTAAGTTGGACAGAGAAGGAGAAATATGACATACTTTATGTGCGGGATCTAAAAAGAAATGATACAAACGAACTTATTTACAAAACAGAATCAGACTCACAGACTTGGAGAATGAACTTACAGATACCAGGGTGAAGGGCGGGGGAAGGGATAGTTAGGGAGTTTGGGATCAGCATGCACACACTGCTATAATTAAAATGGATAACCAACAAGGACCTACTGCATAGCACAGGGAATTCTGCTCAATGTTATGTGGCAGCCTGGATGGCAGAGAGCTTGGGGGAGGATGGATACATGGACATGTGTGGCTGAGTCCTACTGCTGTTCACCTGAAACTATTATCAGCATGTGAAACGCTGGGCTGGATGAGGCACAAGTTCGAATCAAGATTGCCGGGAGAAATACCAATAACCTCAGATATGCAGGTGACACCACCCTTATGGCAGAACATGAAAAGAAACTAAAGAGCCTCTTGATGAAAGTGAAAGAGGAGAGTGAAAAAGCTGGCTTAAAACTCAATATTCAAAAAAAAAAGATCGTGGCAACTGGTCCCATCACTTCATGACAAATAGATGGGAAAACAGTGGAAACAATGACAGCCTTTAATTTCCTGGGCTCCAAAATCACTGCAGATAATAACTGCAGCCATGAAATTTTAAAAGACGCTTGCTCCTTAGAAGAAAAGCTATGACCAACCTAGACAGCATATTAAAAAGCAGAGACATTACTTTGCCACCAAAAGTCCATCTAGTCAAAGCTATGGTTTCTCCAGTAGTCATGTATGGATGTGAGAGTTGGACTATAAAGAAAGCTGAGCACCGAAGAATTGATGCTTTTGAACTGTGGTGTTGGAGAAGACTCTTGAGAGTCCCTTGGACTGCAAGGAGATCTAACCAGTCCATCCTAAAGGAAATCAGTCCTGAATGTTTTATGGGAACGACTGATGCTGAAGCTGAAGCTCCAATACTTTGGCCACCTACCTGATGGGAAGAACTGACTCACTGGAAAAGACCCTGATGCTGGGAAAGATTGAAGGCAGGAGAAGGGGATGAAAGAGGATGAGGTGGTTGGATGGCATCACCGACTTGATGGATATGAGTCTGAGCAAGCTCCAGGAGTTGGTGATGGACAGGGAGGCCTGGCATGCTGCATGGGGTCACAAAGAGTCAGACATGACTGAGCAACTGAACTGAACTGAAACTATTATAACATTGTTCATTGGCTATACTCCAATATAAAATTTAAAAAAATTTTTAAATAAACCAAGCATAGACAAATTACACGAGAAATTTTAATCTAAAATCCACCCACTAGTTCCTGTTTTAAATTCATCAATATGATTTCTACACATTTGTGATCATTATTCTATTTTAAATATGCCGAGGTTTTCCTTGATTCCTGGTTCAGTAAACCAAAGGCCAAATGATTGAAAATACTCTAATTCATAACCAGGGAACACAGTAAGCTTATAAATTTCATATATCCTGCTCCCTGATTTTTCTGGAGAATTGAATTGTTAAAAAAGTACTTTGTAGATAGAAAACTTCAAATAATTGACAGAAGGAGGGAAATTTCTAGGATGATGGAAATGTTTTATATCTTGTTTCACGTGGTGATTATAGGAGTGAATAAAACTGTCAAAATTCAAACTGAACATATAAGATCTTTGTTCTGTTTGATATTATTCCCTGATAACATTTTTTAAAAACCTTTTGCTCAAACCTCCCTTCCCATAAGTGCTCATATTCTTCCAAAGTAAACTTGTATCAATAATTTCTTTTATTGTCATACCTGGTTGGTTTTAAAACATCATTCTCAGACAGTTTTTGGTTTTTTCAATCCATATTGCTAAGGACTTAGTCAACTGTTTATGTCTTTCCTTCCAGATTATCAGGGCCAAAGTTGAACAAAAACCAAGGCCAAATCTGCTGACCCTTAGCTGAACCCCTGGGCCTCCATGGACTCTGATGCAGGCAGCGATTTGTCACAGTGCTGCCTGCCATCTGCTGATTAGTTTTTCAGTCATCCTAATCAAATATAAGTTTATTTAATTCCTATAATTGTATCTTGAGAAAGTGCACTGACAAGTTTGCTAAAATTCAAATGTATTTACTAGCTTAGAAATTAAATGTAAAAAAAAAAATCCTACCATTTTACAGGCATATCTCATTTATTTCAATCTTCCCTCACATTGAGTTTTCAAGGGCTTTTTCTCCATCACTGGCCCAGAAGATAAAATATGTAACACAAACTCCCATAAGTTCCACAAACCAGAAGGAAACCAAAAAATCTTTGTAGTTGTTGAAAATAAAAATAGGAAATTACAATGTTGAGTTTAAGGAAATCAAGAAAAAACAGATCAAATGAAATGGGTGAAAACAAGTCAATGTTAAAAAAGAGGGCGAGAAGTAAAATAAGTACAACATGGAAAAACTCTTCTCTCCTCAGTTCTAAAACATTTAGAGAAGTTTCAGAGGTAGCTAATCAAACTTACAGAATTATTATAGTCAGTGTTTATAATTAACATCAAGCTATACAAATCCTAAGCAGAAAAGTCTTGGTGAAAAGCCCACTGAAACAGGAAGTGTCCTGTCTTATAGTGTAGAGAAAAGGAAAAAGATCATGTACTCTGGAGGCCTAAAAAATAAAAAAGACTTTAATTGCTAAAATCCACACAGGTATAACCTTCTAGAGTGAAACACTACAGCATTTCTGTAAGCAGTTACAGCAAATTCAGGCTATTGGCCCTGTAGGCTAAGCATATATTAATAATATAACAATAATATATACAATAATATATTGTATGTTATATATTATAATAATATAATATATAATAATATAATATATATAATTATTAAAATAAATTGTTATAATACTATAATAATCATAAAATAAATTGGAAGTCACACCAGAGGTAACATTATTTCATTAGAAGTTTCAAACCTCATTCAAATTTTTTAAAATCACTAAGATAATAAGTTTTCTAGACTTTTAGCAGTAACACTAAACTTCTAAACCAATTCTGAGAATATAAAGAAATATGATGGCATAAGAAGAACAGGAAATTACATGTGATATACTATTATTAACCAAAGTACAGATTTTATTCAAATCTCACAAAATTTTATGCTAGACCCTGATGCTGGGAAAGACTGAAGGCAAAAGGAGAAGGGGAACGGCAGAGGAAGTGGTGGTTAGATAGCTTCACCAACTCAATGGACGTGAGTTCGAGCAAACTCCAGGAGATAGTGGAGGACAGGGATGCAACCCGTGCGGTTGCAAAGAGTCGGACATGACTTAGCAACTGAATAACAACAACCCTGACAATGGCTTCTAACTATTATCTGTGGTCCAGTCCTCACTCCTAAACTCCAAATACCCAAACTCACATATATTGCAAACTTACCATGTCCAAAACTCAACTCCTGATCTTTACTTGTCTTGCTTAAAAAACAAAACAACCTGCCCTATCCAGTCTTTCCCCTCCAATGGTCATCCTTCCTATCACTCACGTCTAAACCAGAATTCTTCTTGATCATTTTTCAATCTTCTACCGCCTTTAGTGGTAGAACAAACAAATCTTGCTGACTCTAAAATATATCTAGAGTCTCACCACCTTCACTTCTATAATACTAATCTGGTCTGCTATTTCTCAAGAGTCCCTGCTTTTGCCCTTAATTGTTATATCAATTTCCCACACAGAGGCCTGAGTGATTCTTTTAAAATGGAAGTCAGATCTTGTCACTCCTCTGCTCAAAACTGCATGGCTTCTCCATCATACTCAGAAGAAAAGCTGAAGTTCCTCAAACGATCTATAAACGCTGCACTCTGTGCTGTACCTTCCAGGTACCCTCCCACCCTTGTCTTCTATCTTCTACTTCCTTCCCGGCCCACTGCTCCTGCCACGCTGACCTACCAGCCATTCTGAGAACTTAGCATGCATGTGACTGTCTCAGGGCCTTTGCATGGCTATTCCCTTTGTCTGCAACGCTCTTCCTTCTGAAATCTTCATGACTCCGTCCCTTGAACCCTTCAGCTTTTTACACAAATATCACTTACGCTGTGAGATCCTAATTGACTTCCTACTTTAAAAATGCCTCCCCGCCTTCAGCATTTACTCCGCTCCTTCTGCTTTTTCTCCATAGACTTTACCACCTTTTGATGCAGTACATGTTATTTATGTAATTATATTTGTTTCTCTTGGTCCCCCCAAAACGTAGCCATAAAAGCAGGTAGTTTTGTCTGATTCATTCAATGCTGGAGGAGGGTCAACATTACAGATTTACATTTAATGCGTTTGGTCCAGATTTCCAATCTCCTCCTCAAGAAAGGAAGGTTTTTAAATAAGTAGATAAGATGGAGAAGAGGTCAAGGGCATAGTATTGGCAAGGCCATTGACACGCAAACAAGTAAAGTGGTGCAGTGGTCCCTAGATGCTCCAGGGTGCTCCTCACGTTTCAATGTGGGGATACAGGATTGACTTAAAACAGGGACACATTCATGGAACAAGGTAACGTGTCAACCAAAAGCACAGAATCAACTAATTCCACAGTAAGAATGGAAAGCATGAATGCCAAAGGTGTTCCAGAGTAGGATACTGACTGAGGTACTGGGATCTTAGTGAAAGCCCTTAACACCAATAAGTTTGGCAAAGTGCCAAAATGTATTGGGGAGGACAGTTGTCTTTGAAAATGCAATGAAAACTATGGATCTTTCCACAAAAATTAAATGTATCTAAAAGTTCAGAAGGTTCATCACCCTCCGCCAAACCTATTCCATAGACCACCATGGGCCAAATGTTAAGAATCTTAATTAAGGAAAAAAAAAATCCCACTTAATATCCCACTTAAAAATATGACTTCAGCATCATAACAATCACTTTAATGATGCCTGGACAGGAATATTTGTAGTTGTAATATTGAGTTGTAACATTCTGAGTAAATATTTGAAGCTAAAGTTTACTAAAAGGAAGAATCCAACAGCCATGTCTTAAATGTTAAGTTCTCAATACATATGTAGAATTAAACATCCCCAAGTCACCTCAGTGAATGTGTAAATTGAAAATTTCTTACTGCTTGATATAATTTTATAAAGTTCATAAGGTAATCATAAGGAAGACTGTGTAGGTACTGGTAATTTGACTTTTTTTTAAAAAAACTGCAAACAGCAAACATTCCATCCAAACAATCTGAGCTATTGTCTCTCTGGCTTCTGTACAATTTTATCATTTAGCATCTTTCATCTAAATAATTCACCAAAATGTAATTAATGAGTCTTGCTTCTCTACCAAATACCCGCTTCTCTCCATACCACAGAACCCAGAAATAATTAAAGGAAATTCAGGTTGGGTAGTTTTTCTTGCTCAGCTGTATCTCTGGAAAGGGGTGTGGTAAGGGAAGCGAGAGGGTCTTATTTACATCAAATATAAATAGCTCTTTACTCACTGAGACCATTTGTGGCACTGTAATAACACGAATGCAAAGAACATCTGTCTGAAATCTATTCCGTGTCTGGTGTCTGATGCCATGCTTATATGATGAAGGCCACGGAAGCAAACCCAGAGGCACAGAATTTAAACGCAGCCCTCAGAGGTCTCTCTGGTTGGTTTCTTTTCCCTTGCTGATCCTCATCAGAGGACAAATTTACCAAGAGCCATCAGCCGAACACACCCACGCTGGATGTGGGCCGAGAGCAGCAGGTCTGCGGAGGTCTGGGCAGGGAGGCGGGAGGGTGACCAGGGCAGCAGTCGGCTGAAAGCATGCGGGCATTGCTGGGCAGCAGCTGGAGGAAGTTTGGCCACGCCGGCCGGGGAACCTATGGGTGGCTAACCAGCGAACCCAGCCTGCCTCTTCTGGAAACTCAGCTGCAGGTCTGTACCTACCACTTATGCCCTTTCTTCCCCCAGAATACCCTTGTTAGCCTTAAAACCAACATCGCCTGTATTGTTAGGAAAACTTGGTGGCAACCTTTTGCATTACAGGTGTGACAAAAATATGAAGTTGCTGACTGACCTGGTATATGGAGGTAACTTGAAAGCTGGATTCTTTTGACAATGATAAATTCAAGTAAAACTTGTCACAGAATATTCTAAGAACACCTGAGATAACAAATATCTTAAAGATCACCTGAAGGCAGAAGTCAGCAAATTCTTGCCTTGGTACAATAAGGTTGCATTTTTGCTCAGTAAGCAATGTCTACATTTAAAGAAAAAAAAGAAAGAAAGATATTCCCTTTGGCCCTCCAACTGTTTCTAAGAAGCCAAGGATCTTACTTCAGGAAGGGCAGCAAAGAGTTAAGGAGTTTTGCCTCTAAGAAATTCAGCAGCTGCTTTGCTTTCTCTGGGAAATCCCCAAAGGAGTCCCAGTCTGAGGATTCATTATGGAAAAATATTTATAGCAACCTAAAAACTCAGAATTAATTTTATGGTCAACAGGAAAGTGAGTGATACCACTGTCCCACAAGAAAGAGGAAAAGAAACCTATTTTCTTGTTTTCTAGAAATCTGAGGGGTGAAATTGGTATTTAAGTTCTCTAAAACCACTTGTTACAGAAATAAATTATACACATATATGATATATCCTTCAGCAGTTACACTTTCTATTGCCTTTTTCTTTAAAGTAATCCCTGTACTACAAAGTCCTTGAGAAATATTAAAAAGCCACTTTGAGGGTAATGAACCATTTTGAATGTTTGACTAAAGACATTCTTTCTGCATTTAAAAAAAAATACAAAACAATTTGAACCAATATACTATGAATCATTTAAAAAACAAAGATACCATCGTAAATTTGTTCTAGAGCTCCATAGTCTCTTAATTAGGGGGAAAAAAAAAAAATTTCTTTATCTCAAGAAATTGTCCTAATCTGCTGTATAAGTGTCAATATCTGGACAAGATAACTCACCCAATGGAACTACTGATTACAGAAGGGGACAGTAGCATCTTTTTCAAATTTTTGCAACTAATACCATTTGTGGTATAAAGTAAGAGGATTACATAAAAACTTTTAAACAGAATATTAAGTATCTTCATATTCAATGCATATGGAACTTAGAGGGTATAACAGTATTTAAAATTTGATGCCCACAATGGTTTAGAAACTATTATTACCCACATTTATTGAAGGAGAAAGAAGAAAAATCAATTATGCAAAATGGTCCGTGGTTATCAAGGAGGAAGAGTGATTAAGTATTAAGAGATAATAGCTTTAACATTTTAAATGATTTATCTAGTGGGAGAAAATAAACATAGTTTAAATTGCTTTTTCAGTCCAACTTGATTTTTTTAATAATTGCAGTAAATTTATTTTTGAGTTCATCTATTCTTAAAGCTTATATAACCAAAGTCCTTGTTTTATCATAACAGGTTTTAAGAGTTCTGATAAACTAGATCATGTGTGAGAAAACAGAACAAATTCATAGTTCATTAATTCATTATATTCTCAAGCCAACCCTCCAGAAAAGATGATTTTACTCTGATTTCATACTGAAGAAAAACTAGAATCAGAGGGGGTAAGTGAATAGTCCATGGTCACACAGGTATCAGAAGGTCATATTGGAATTCAAGACCACAGCTGTCAAAGCCCAAAGATGATGCTCTGCTGCTCACGAAAACCTTAAAAAATTGTAAGGATTTTAAGCTAAAACATCATAACTCATATCTTACCAAAACAAAATATCTAACAGTGTAAATATTAAATAGACCATCTAATTTCAAGTCAAAATAACATACATAGTTGTAAATTATTTAGGCATTAAAGACAACAACAACAACCAAAAGAAACCACTAGATAAGTCAGTCTCTCAAAACGTCAAGACCAGCAACACATTTGTTCTTTCCACCAAAATCAAGGCAAAAAACCCAGCTCTCATAATTTTACTAGTGTAAGTTTTATGTTAAATCAGTAGATCTTAGTATATTGTTTTTTAAACACAATTATAAGGTTTTACACTGTTTTCTTTCCCTCTGTAGTAGTAGATACTAACATTCACATGCGTTGTGAATGGGGAAGCATTTTAACACTTATTTCTTAGCAGCTTTATGTAAAGCGATGTCTAAACAATTTGGAACAGGACTTCTTTTTTCAAACCTTGCTGTTGAAGTATCATTCTGTGCCTATTATATTATTTACTCCATCAAGAATCATCATTATTCTCATAAACTGATACTATAAAATCAATACCTTTTAGGTTACTTAAAAATTTACCTGCAATTCTTTTTCTTGAGTTCCAAATTTCTATATTTATCCTACAAATATTGCAAAAACAAATTGAAGGAATTTCACAATCTCAATCATCATAAGCATTGGCTATCCAATCAGATTTCAAATGTTATTTATATGCCATAGGAGCATGTAACAATGTCAGATTTTACTCCAGAATCAAAGAAGTTCCAAATGACCCTTGTGCAGCATAAAACATTATTGGTCTAATTCTAAATGAAGTAAGTACATAAATAATGAAGTACATAAAAAATGAAGTAAGTACATAAATTCAATGAATGTGTGATGGACCTACCAACTAAACCTTATTCTAATATTTTTACTTCAGTGGAAATATTGTAGGGTATCCTCGTGTACTTTTGACATTCTGAATTCATACTTTTTAAGTACACTTTAATTATTAGCATAAATGAATGATTAGAATGATCTTTAGAGTGAGTAAATGATGGTGAAAGTGGAAGTCGCTCAGTTGTGTCCGACTCTTTGGGACCCATGGATCATGCAGTCCATGCAATTCTTCAGGCCAGGATACTGGAGTGGGTAGCCTTTCCCTTCTCCAGGGGATCTTCCAGACCCAGGAATCGAACCGGGGTCTCCTGCATTGCAGGGAGATTCTTTATCAGCTGAGCATCAGGCAAGCCCAAATGGTGATAGAATACAAAAGGAAGACAGAGGCCAACCTTAGAACTCCAGCGGTCTTCTTTCCCCATCTTCTAACCCTATTCCGTTCCCCAACTCCAGGGCACCCAGAAGGGAAGTTCCACCCGGGAAGATGTGGAGCCCTTCCTCTTCATCCTTCTTCCAGCCACCGTCCTGCTCTTCCTGGCCTTTCTACTGCTCTTCCTGTATCGCCACTGTCAGACCCCGCGGGCCCAGGACCAGGTTTCCGCCCTGGACCTCCCAGAGCAGCCGCCTGCAGGGGAGGTGACCGACTTCCTGCCCGGCTCACCCTGGGGCAGCGAGCAGACCTCCCCTTACTCCGCACTGCCCGCGCTTCTCTCTGAGGCATGTTCCCCGCCCTCCTATGAGGAGGCCACCAAGTATGCCCCTGGGGAACAGGCTCCGGATGCGGGCATCCAGTGTGGACAGGGTTCACCTGGACTGGATAAGCAAATGTAAACTGCCCCTGAAAACCGCACAGAACATGGCCCTCCGCCCTTCCAAGAGCCCACTTGGGCAGGGGGACAAGGGCCTCTGGACCTAAGAAGCTGTTAGTCATGGTGGACACCGGGATGAATGGGTTGGGGCTCGGGGACTTGGAGCTTGACAAACGTCAATCTTGTTAACTCATTTTCAAGTTCCTCAGGGGAAACTTTCCCCAGGTTGTTCCAAAGATGACTGGGCTCTTCTATAACATATACTCTTGAGAAAAACAAAAAGTTCTGTATGAGTTGAGGGGGAAAAAAGAATTACTAGGGAACATAAGAACTAACTCTGTAGAGAAAGAAAACAGGAAAATGTTGATAAGCCAAAGATAACTGCTTTGACCACCAAATAAAACTTCTCTTTACACAAGTTGTCCAGGGCCTCACTTGTTTCACTTCTGTGTGAAGAGGCTTGGAGAGTTCTAGAAAGAGAGAAAAAACAGCTCTAGAGCTGCAAGGGTCAGTGGACCCGGCACATTTTCAAGGCTGTTGTAAATAATGGTCAAGTATATTTCAATATTAATGAGGAAAGAACTGACATTTGCAAGCGTTTTAGCTAAAAAAAATAAAGTGCTACAAAATTCTCTCCTGAGTACTGTCACTCTTGTTTACCTTCTGACTTGCTTCCTGGATTTTAAGGATTTGGCTTGGTTATGTGGGAATGTCTCACACTAGAATATCATGGGCTGTCCAACTGTGCCATGGCAGGACAAAAAGTCGTTGTTCCCACGCACTATCTTGGGGGGACCTGGTGACAACATATGTTCATCAAGAAGCAGTAATAAGAGTAGAAATCAGTTTAACATTGGAAAGGAAAGGTCAAATCTTTTTTTACCTTATATAGCATTGAAGGGTTGTTTTATTTTTTATTTTTGCTATACAGTAGGTCTTTGTTGGTTATCCATTTTAAACGTAGCAATGTGTACAAGGTCAAAAGCATAAAGAGAAACACAGATAAGCTCTAACAGGGTCTTATAAATCACACTGTTCAAGCTCTTGCTTTGCAGATGTCAAAACTAGAGCTGAGAGAGGTTAAACACCTCCTAAGAGGCAGAGCTGGGACCAGAAGCCTGGCCTCTCTGCCTTGGATCAGAGCATCTTCCCCAGTGCCAGCTGATCTCCCAAGAAAACTGCAAATGTGGAATTTCAGTGCCCACTCCAGACTGAGGGTCGGGGCTCAAAATAAGATGGACAGAGCTGAATTTGGAATGGATACAAATCTCCCTCTGATTTTCAAATGGGGAGGTAGGGGTCGGTCATTTACATTTGGGGGCTGTATCAGGATACCCATGGGGGTGGCAAGGTGACACACAAGGTCCTTAAGTTTGTATTTAATGCCATAATTTCAGGGGTAAAACTTTTTTGTTTTCACAGTATAAACTAAACAACCTTCTGATGGTTCAAAATGAACAAAAAATGATGACTCTTCAAAATTTTTGACATGAACATTTTTATACTAGATACACAACATGGTAGAGTTATAGAAAAATAACAAAGTACAATGCATTACTTTTCAAATGTAATCTGATAGAAATCATAGCAATTTCTTTCAAGACTGAAGCAAAATATAATCTGAGTGAAAAATCAATAAAATTTATTTCAGGAAAATTGTTCTGAACAATTCTCTAATGGTCTTTAAGGGAAGTAAATAAACAAATGGCAATGAGAAGCTCAGCAGACAGCCTTCTTTTTTTAATCCTAGGATTCTAGTTCTCTGTGAGACTGTTGATTTCCCAACTGCCATTTCTTTTTCTTCCCTTGCTAACAGAACCCAGATTTGGTTCTGAAATCCTGGGACCACCTGTGAGAGGCAGACAGATTTCCCTTCCCCCTGCCCACACCAGTGGATGCACAATGAGAGTTAATTATGGTGATCTCAATTCCTTTGCCAGGGACTGATTTGGTCCTTGGGGCTGATGGGGGAGATGTACACAGGAGGAGAGGCTTGCTCTAAAAAAGACTGCCTCACATTCAAAATAAATGCATGGAAGGAAACACTCTTCCTTTCTGCTGGATGTTACATGTCTGCATGCGGCACATAGGGCTGTTGCTTGCAACCAGGAGCAAGACATTGGCCAGGGCTAGTATTGAGGATAGTAGAGTAGAAAGATGGACAATACATGGGTTGATGATTGTCATGCTGCCTAATAACCCTGAAAATGTCTATATTTTCATGAGAGAATACCTTTCCCACTACTTAACCATTTAAGCCACGCTTGGTATTTGTAGACAAAAGCATCCCAAATACCGCCATTTCAAAAGCCAATATGGAAATGCATTGTCATGTTTAACAATATTCTGATAGGGTTTCCCTGGTGGCCCAGTGGTAAAGAATCAGCCTGCTAATTAATGCAGGAGACACAGATTCAATCCCTGGTCTGGGAAGATCTCATATGCTGCAGGACAACTGAGATTTGAGTGCCACAACTATTGAGGCCACGTGCGGCAACTCCTGAAGCCCGAGTAACTCAGAGGCCGTGCTCCACAGCAACGGAGCCACCACAGTGAGAATCCCATGCATCACAACTAGGGAGTAGCCCCCTCTCGCCGCAAGTAGAGAAAAGCCAAGACCCAGCACAGCCCAAAATAAGCAAACAATTAATGTGTTTGGTAGACTTACTTAAAATAAGTAGTCAATGCTAGGACTCATTGAAGACTTTATCAGTGATGTAGTTAAGGAAATATTTTCTTTTGTGGAACCAAATCAAGCTGGAAGAAAATAAAATTCCACTTGCAACCTGTTATGGTACATCCTGTGAGACAGACTGATTTTTACATTTTTCAATAGTTAAAAAAAAAAAAGATATTTCATGACACATGAAAGCTATATGAATTAGAATTTTAGTGGCTAGAAATAAAATTATTGGAACCCAGCCAGGCCCACTTGCCTATAGCTCTTCCTACATCAAGAGTCGAGTAGTTATAGTGGAGACTATTTGATCTTCAAAGCCCCAAATACTTACTGCCCAGTTCTGTAAAGGTTTGCTGACACTTGCTACACTCCAGTGGACTTCAACCCTAGTGCATGGTAGAATTACTCGAGGAACTTTTAGAAATACAGATATCAGGACCCATATAAACCAGTTAAACAGAAATAGAGCCAGAGATCCTAATACAAAGGCAGGTCATTTTCTAGGTAATGTGAGTGGATACAAAATACAGGTGAGCTTCTACCCAGGTGTAAGTTACCATGTCTAGAGAAAATAAGTCTGTAAATCTAGCTTTGGGGCATCATTTATAACCCAACATTCTCTGTAAACACTTCCCTGAAGCCATCAGCATAATGTGCACCTGCCACCAGTTCAACTCACAAAGCAGGATTTGCAAGCAGAATATTAGAAGCAATCATGTAAATAGTGAATCCCTTTTTAAGTGTTGACACAACTGGCATACACGGGCAGTACTAGCTGTCTGCACTCCAAGTCAGAGAGTGGGATTGATAGAAATCCAGGGATGAAAGAACTAGATTTTGACAGCTAAAAAGTATTTGGGGAAGCAATAACGGTAGCTAGAAAAGATTAAGAATGGGAGGGAGGCAACCTCCCTGGCAGCGCAGTGGTTAAGACTCCACGTTTCCAATGCAGGGGGCCTGGGTTCTCTCCCTGGTCAGGGAACTAAATCCCACATACCACAACTAAAAACCCTCAAGGCCGCAACTAAGACCCGGCACAGCCAAATAAGTTGTTTTTTGTTTTTTTTTTAAAGAGGTAGTATAATAGTAACAGTGACCAGAATGTAGATATTTTCACTAAATTCTACACTAGGTCAGAAAATATCAGTAAGGCATCATTTTCTCCATAGGAAAAGGAGTCCAGTGTCTGGTCTGGCATGAAGGGAGCTTGAAAGTCGGTTCTCCATCATAACAACAACAAAGAACCCAACAACTGAAAAATCAACAGCTCCTCTTAAATGCAGCGAACTGTGGTCACAGGCCAGTCCACTGGCCCCCAAACTAGAGAGAGACGGATACAGAAAATCACAACTTACCTTGAGCAGAAACCCGCACATAGAAACCTCCTCAGGAAACTGGGCCAGAGTCGGGAAAAGCTGAACTGCAATTGAAGGCTGCTGGAGGCTCAGAGTAGGCAAATCTGAGAACTGAATACTCCAGAGGGGCCCACACTGTGAATTTTGCCTCTAGGAGCCCTACCAGAGTTTCACAGTGGAGTTCTGAGGAAAAAAAAGAACCTTATTGTGCTTCCAACAGAAGGAGAGGAAGAACCATCCCGAAACCCACCAGTACGTTCTGTCTTTGTATCAAAGTCTGCCCTCAGGAGAACTGCTTCTCCAGGGCCTAACCTGCTCGGGTTTTATCAGAACCTAACTCACCTGGGAGGGGGCGGGGAATTTGCAGCCCCAGCTGATTCTAGTCTTACACTGCAGAGTGGGTAAATACCCAACTAGCTTGTTCTAATAAAGGGGAGAAAAGAAAAAACAGCAGAGAAACACTTTTCAAGTTCACAGCCAGTGGCACAGGCTCACTAAAAGACTGAAACCTAATCATAAAACTATAAAACATTTTCCCTTCCCCAATATCTAACCACCGACCACCATGTAATTAAAGGCCTGTTTACTGCTGTTCTTTTTGCCTAGGATATTGAGTTTACCCTTCAAGAAAGAATTGTAAGGTATACTAAAAGGAGCAAAACACAATTTGAATTAACAAAGCAAGCATCAGAAACAGATCCAGAGATAGCAGGAATGTTGTTGGAATTATCAGACCAGGAATGTAAAATAAATATGACTAATATTCAAAGAGCTCTAATGGAAAACATAGACGACAAGAACAGAAGGGCAATGTCTGCAGAGAGACAGAAATTCTAAGAAAGAACCAAAAAGAAATGCTAGAAACCAAAAACACTGTCACAGAAAAGAAGAATGCTTCTGATGAGCTCATCAGCAGACTGGACACAGTTGAGGAAGGAATCTAAGTTTAAGGACATGTTAATAGAAAATTTCAAAAGGGAAAAGCAAAGAGAAACAAAAACTGGAAAAAAAAAAAGCAAAACAGAATAGATGAGAGTTGTGAGACAACTATACAAGGTGGTGGTGTGTGCGTGCTCAGTTGTGTCTGACTCTTTGCAACCCCATGGACTGTAGCCTGCTGGGCTCCTCTGTTCACGGGACTTTCCAGGCAAGAATACTGGAGTGGGTTGCCATTTCCTACTCCATAAAAGACCCTGATGCTGGGAAAGATTGAAGTCGGGAGGAGAAGGGGACGACAGAGGATGAGATGGTTGGATGGCATCACCAACTCAATGGACTTGAGTTTGAGTAGACTCCGGGAGTGGGTGATGGACAGGGAGGCCTGGTGTGCTGCAGTCCATGGGGTCACAAAGAGTCAGACACAACTGAGTGACTGAACTGAACTGAAAAGGTGTTACACAGGTACAATGGGAATATCAGAAAGCAAAAAGAAATATTAGAAGCAACAATGAGAACAAATTTCCGTAAATTAATGTCAAATCACAGATCCAGGAAACTTGGAGAGCATCAAACAGGAAAACAAACAAAGAATACCCCTACACCTGGGTATTTCAAATTCAAGCTGCAGAAAACCAAAAATTAAGAAAAAATCTGGAAAGAAGTCAGAGAGGGTGAGAGGGAAAGTTTTACATATAGGAGACGAAAGATGAGACCAACAACTTCATCTCAGAAACCATGTGGTCCCAAAGACCGAATCAGTCCCTGGGGAAGGAACTGAGATCACTGTACTCTGATATTAGAATAAGGCATCATAAGCCCCACCATGTTCTCAGGGCAATGCACTTTGTGATACAGAGTTAAAAACTAAAGCTTCTCCTTCTTCATTCCTCCCCCCGCCCCATATTCAGACAATACATATAGTTGGATGTTTTGAAAGGCCAACATTAGCATTTATCCTCTCTATCTGGATTCTGAACAAGGCGAGGCAAAAGTTAAATAGTCTCACTTCAAGCATTGAATCTTCTTGGTTCTATATTATTCATTATTTACTCCTTTATCACACTAATAAGCCCTGCCCCAGAGAGTTGTTAAAACACACATCCGCCATAAGGGCAGAGTAAGTATTACTGCCTTTCTTTATTATTCTTCCCATATACTACATCAGACGTTCTTACTTTCTTGTAGGGAAACTAAGATATCAGAATCCACTCAGCCATCAGCCTTACCAGGCTCCATGCCCTCCATGCCCAGAGCTCACATCATTTTTAGGGGCCCATGAAAATATTTTAATTTACTTTAAAACCAGAATTTAAAAAGTTAATTTTTGGGGGGGGGTCAAAAATTATATTCATCTTTTTAACAACAGAGACATAAAACACAAATGTTTGTATTTTTCTGCAGAGGAAGGGACCCACCAAAGCAAAAGTGCTTTGGACCCATCACAGTTATAATGCAGCCCTGGGAGGAAGGCTGTCCCAGATCAAAGGAAGCCAACTTTAGACAAGGAAACCAGAGAAATCTGAAATTTTTTCAGAGGAAATACCTGTGTTCTCTCTCCCTTCCCTACACACACCCAGTGGTTCTAGCCACACTTACCCTCCCTCTCTCCTCTTATTCTGTTAATGTCATCAAAGCAGTAAACAATCAAGTAATCTCAATAAGGCTTCTCCTTAGGCAGAATGTGTAAGAACATGCGTGCCAAATGAGCGGAGGATCAGGTAAGTTCAAAGAACCAATTTCAGTTCTTAATGAACTGGTCCAGAGTTTTTATTCACAAAAGACTATACTAATAACTACTATTTATCAGGATACAGCATGCAAAATATTGGGCCAAGAGATGACCAGGCATTACCTCTTAGAATCCTCAATAGCAAACGAGGTGAATCCCATCCTTTTGCACAAATAAGGAAACAGATTCAAGAAGGCTGAATCACATGCCCAACATCACACGGCCAGAAAGTAGAAGAGTTAATGATGGAAAGCCAGACTCTTAAACCTTGAAGCAGGCATCTTCTTCTGACCTAGTGGAAAGTGAAAGTGTTACTCGTTTAGTCGTGTCTGACTCTTTGCAATTCCATGGACTATAGCCCATCAGCTCCTCTGTCCATAGAATTCTCCAGGCAAGAATACTGGAGTGGGTAGCCATTCCCTTTTCCAGATGATCTTCCCAACCCAGGGACTGAACCCTGGTCTCCTGCGTTGCAGGCAGATTCTTTTCCATCTGAGCCACCAAGGTAAAGAATCTGTGATAATGGCAGGATTGAAACCACTGTAGCCCCAGAAACTGATGCCTAACTCCAGTTCACTGGTATTAAAAATATATTTCAACTCTTACATTCTCTTGGGTAGAATGAACCATGTACTGACCACATACAGAGACTTTGCTTTGATTATCCTGTACTTCAGGTACAGGTCCTAAAGAATTCCAGCTGTGAAAACAACATTAATGGGAGTCCAAGCTGTTTCATCTGCATCTCCAAGCCTAGAGAAGGTAATGTCATCTCACCAAATGATATCCCATTTGTACAGTAAATATGAACCTGGAAAAAGACCCATGTTTCTGAACATTAAATAAATAATAAAAACCAAACTAAAACAAACATGTATATGATATGTATCAATATGAATTTATACTATTTTTTTCCAGAGTTTTTTGAGAATGTGAGCTACCTAGTTGTGGTATATTTGGTTTCCACTTTTACCTCACATCATGAACCAGTTACCATCAGTGTGGATATCCCTGTTTTTAAAAACACTCACCGCAGTCTCAGAAGTTATATCAGCCTCATATTGATTAGAATTGATGTTTTAATTTTTTAAGACATTCACAGCTTTAGACCTTAGCTTTCTTATCCTCGGCCCCACGTTCAATAAATGTCTCTGCATTTTCTGTGGTCCATGAGAAAGGTGGTTCACAGGTGCTTCTAAAGACACTCAATCACAATCCATGTCTGATAAATTCAGATTGGCATTCATTCAACATTTATCAAGCAATTATGTGTCAGGCACCAAGTGTAAATGGGGCTTTGTGGGTTGCTTTGTATCTAAATAATGGATGACTATTAAAATTCTTACCCAAACTAAAGAAGAAACCAAGCAAAAGAAAAGATTACATTTTCCATTAGAATACCAAGTTGCTATCAATTTTATAGTTATATTTGAGATTGTAGTAACTGTAAAAAGACCAAGTATTTAATTACATTGTGAGCACAAGAATGGCCTCTGAGTAAACAATGACTTGAATGTAAAATAAAAAGGCTGAGCACCGAAGAATTAATGTTTTCAAATTGTGGTGCTGGGTGAGATTATTAAGAGCCGCTTGGACAGCAAGGAGATCAAACCAGTCAATGCTAAAGGAAATCAACCCTGAATATTCATTGGAAGGACTGATGCTGAAGCTGAAGCTCCAATACTTTGGCCACTTTATGTGAAGAGCCTACTCACTGGAAAAGACCCTGATGCTGGGAAAGATCAAGGGTAGGAGAAGACAGAAGATGATATGGTTGGACAGCATCAGTGACTCAATGGACATGAATCTGAGCAAACTCCAGGAGACAGCGAAGGACAGGGAAGCCTGGAGTGCTGCAGTCCAGGGGGTTGCAAATAGCTGGACTCAACTTAGTGACTGAACAACACCACCAACAAAGGACGAAATTTTATACATTTCTAAACCCCACCGACACCTACTATAGCACTATTCATAGACGACATAAATAGTTACTCTTTTCGCTATTATTCCTGAAATAAACCACCTCAAACAGAGTGGCATTTTAAAAAGCAGCCATTTTTTTATGCTCACAGGTTCTGTAGGTACTGCCTGTGTTTGCTCTGGGACCTCTGGGTCACTGACATGTGTGGTAGCTGTCGCCAGCTGTGTCAGGACCTCAGCTAGGAACCTACACAGAGCTTTCCATGGAACTGCCTGGGCTCCCTTCCAGCCAGGCTGTTGGATTTCTAAGAGCGGGTAGCCCTAGAACTTGGTGGAAGTTTTTAATGACCAGGCCTCAGAAGTCACACAGCCTGCCCAGTTTCAAGGAAAAGGAGCAGAGACCTCATTCTCTCAGTGGGAGGGGCAACAAAGTCACGTTATAGGAACAGCACGTTGGATGAGAAACACCATGGCAACTGTCTCTGGGAGATAAGTCTGCCTCAAGTATGGCATAATCCATGACCAACCGATATCAGCAATTGGCATCAGTACTTCTCTCATACACTTGAACTCTTTGATAACATGGTGTGATTGCCCTTTCACACCTCCCAAAGTCAGTTAAGGCCTGATGACGTGATTTGGTCCATGAAACATGGATGGAAGTGACACATCTAACAGTGCAGGAAGCACTTAAAGTAAAGCCTCATGATTCCTAGATTCCATACTTGCAAATTCACCTACTTGCTGATATATCTTTGTAACCCTCGCATCAATACATCACTTTCTGGCTCATGGGTGGATATGTATACGCATAGAGTGGTGAAAAAGCTAAGCCACCAAAGACATTCCCAGATAAAGTCGAACAAGGCTAAGTTCTGTTTTCTACTTACAGGTCTCACACATCGTCCTTCTCACAGTTTATTTAGTGGCACATTTTTCACATTTTTGTGCTTTCGTTGGTGATCTTGCTCTTTTAAATGCCTCCCCAGGCATAGTGCTGAAGTGCTGTCTAGTGCTCCCGAGAGAAGAGAAGGATGGGATGTGCCTTTTGGTGAAGATACTTAAACTTCAAGGAGGCATAAGGTACAGTGTTGCTTTTTGTGAGTCCACTGTTACTGAATTAACAGCATATATCAGGGACTTCCTGGCAGTCCTGTGGTTAAGACTCCATACTCCCAACGCCGGGGCACGGGCTCAACGCCTGTCTGGGAAACTAAGATCCCACATGTTGCAGAGTGTGGCAAAATAAATTAATAAAAGCAGAGTTTGCCAGAATGGATTTTAAAAAGTATATATTAAATGAGTTATCTTTATGCAATAACACACATAAAATAAGGCTACATATTGATGACAATGTACCCAGAGTTTTTCACAGGAACCTAAGTCTGAATTTCCTCTAGTACCAATGGTTCAGTATTCATTCACTCAATGTCCATGGTGACCGTATAGAACACACATAGCTGCCATGAATAATGAGAAATGGCTCAAATTCCTGCTGCAGGATTCTCCTGTGCTTGCTCCCCTGCTGGGATGAACTTGGAGACCCTCGTGATAGAAAGTGCCACACTGCACCATCACGAGTGCCATAAATCTTAAATAAAACATCTTCACAATGTCATGTACACACTGGTTAAACATGAGCTAATAAAAAGAAAAATTTTACTTTAATTAATCAATAAGAAAACTAGCTAGATAATTTGACATGTTAGTGTAAAACTTGAGTCTTCTGAATTTCATTGTTCATTCTAACTGAAATTAGTTTAAAATAAATCCCTTTCTTTCCTTCCTTCTGTTCTTTTACATGACTAATTATCAACTTGTAAATATAGATAATTCAACTTAGTCACCTGCTGTTATCTTAATTAATTGTATATTCCACACCCTATAAAATGAATGTCTCCAAATGTAGCCTCAGTTTTTAGACAAATAAAATACTCTTCCCCTCAAAAAGCATTGATAATTGTAAGGTATGCTGCAGGTGAAAAAGAACAACAGATTTCCTAAGCAACACTGTAAATTATTTTCTTTTCCTCTTAAAAAAATATTTCTGTAAAGTAAAATTGTATTCTCAACTTGGCAAATTTACCTATGCAATGGATCACATCTGTTACATGAGTTAAAATAAACAGGCTATTTAAAAATAAGTCAAAATTCATTATTTAGCCTTCACTAAATAATTCAAACATATCTCAGCAATAATAATAGATTTGCTATAAACCCTAGAAAGTGTCATATATCCTCAGACCACTGCATATCCATTTGAGCAGGAAAGGGGAAGGAAACAAAAAGACATCAATTGCGTTAAAAGCACTAGGCCCACAGAACATGATATTATCCAGCAACAGAAAGGAATGAAGTATGATAGATGCTACAACATGGATGACTCTTGGAAGCATAACACTAAGTGGAAGAAGGCAGTCACCAAATATCACGTATTATATATAATTCCATTTATGTGGAAAGTCCAGAAGCGGCAACTCCATAGAGACAGAAGGTAAAGGGTCAGACATGACTGAGCGGCTAATGTACTCTATACACTGCTGAGACAGAAAGTAGATTAGTGGTTGCCAGGGACTGGGAGGTCGGGTGTGCTGTGTTCTCAACTGCTTCAGTCGTGTCCTCCTCTTAGCAACTCCATGGACTGTAGCTCGCCACGCTCCTCTGTCCATGGGATTCTCCAGGCAAAAATACTGGAGCGGGTTACCACGCCCTCCTCTAGGGGATCTTCCCAATTCAGGAATCAAACCCACATCTCTTACATCTCCTGCATTGACAGGTGGATTCTTTACAATCTGAGCCACCAGTAGAGATTAGGAGTAACTGCTAAATTGTATAGGGCTTTTTTGGTGATGTTTGTATAATACAATGAATATACTGAAAAACAATGAATTGTATTTGTTAAAATGGTGACTTTCACACCCATGGCTGATTCATGTCAATGTATGGCAAAAACCACTACAATATTGTAAAGTAATTAGCCTCCAATTAAAATAAATAAATTAAAAAGACAAATAAATAAAATGGTGACTTTTAGGGTATGTGAACTATATATCAAAACAAAAAATTTTTAAGGCAGACCCACTAGAATGGCTATAATAAAAAAGTCAGATAATAACAAGCGTTGGGTAAGGATATGTAGAAACAGAAAACTCACACCCCACTGGTGAAAATCTAAAATGGTACAGTCACTTTGTTTTTTTATTTTTAAAATTTTATTTTCTGGCTGCACAGCACAGCTTGTGGGATCTTAGTTCCCTGCCCACCCCACCCCTCCTCAGTGAAACTGCGGAGTCCTAACCGATGGCCCACCAGGGAATTCTATGACACAGTCACTTTAAAACACAGTCTGCCAGTTCCTCAAAAGTAAATATAGAGTTACCATTTGACCCAGCAATTCCATTCCTAGCTTTTACCCAAGAGAAATGAAAACATGCCCAACAGAAACATGTATACAAACGTGCACAACAGTATTACTACTCAAGCCAAAAGTGTGAAGCAATTCAAATGATCATCAACTGATGAATGAATAAACAAAATGCTTATGGAACTGAATAGTTTTCAGCCATTAAAAGGACTGAAGTACTGATACGTGCTACAATGTGAATGAACCTTGAAAATATTTTGTTAAGTGAAAGCAGCTAGTCAAAAAGGGCAACATTGTATATGCTATGTTTGTGCCCTCCTAAACACTTGTATGTTGAAACCCTGATGCCCAGTATGATGGTTAAGAGGTGGGGGCTTTGGGCAGTGATGAGGTTATGAAGAAAGACCCGCACATGAGTGGGATCAGTGCCCTTATAAAAGAGACCAGGAAAAACTCCTTCCACCATGTGAGGGTACAATAAGCAGTCTGCCACAAGGAAGAGGACCGTCATCTGACCTTGTTGGACTTGGACTTCCAGCCTCCAGAACTGTGAGAAGTACATTTCTGCTGTTTGGAAGTTACCCAGTCTGTGATATTTTGTTATAGCAGCCAGATGTGTTACGACACTGTATGATCCCACTTACAGGAAAGGCCCAGAACAGAAGCAGAGATCAGGTTGAGTGGCTGCCTAGGACCCGGTGGTCAGCATTAAGAATGATGACTAATGGGGTTTCAGTGGGGTTTCTGTTGGGGGCGGAAGATGAAGACTTCTAAAATTCACTGTGGTGACGGTTGCACAACTGTGAACACACACTAAATACCATAGACTGGTATGCCTTAAGTGGGTGAATCATATGGTCAGTGAAATTTTTCTCAATAATTCTCTTAGGAAAGAAAAAAAAAAAGACTAAATCTAACCAAAAACTTCTAAAATCCCCAGGGCCTGGCTACTGTCCCCTCTTCCTCTTTCCCACCGCACTTTCCCAGCCTGTTGGGTCCGATGGGGTGACAGGGACCATTTGGTGCGGCGAGGACAGGAAACCAGGCCAGTTCACGCTTTGCTCCGGTGTGACTGTGGCCCCACCCACTTCCTTCCCCTGGCCCCCTTAGGGTCCGCCGTTCGGACCCGCCCGGAGCACTCGGCCCACAGGGGTGCGGACAGGGGCGGCCGAGGTCAGAGTCGGGAGGAGCCTCGCCTCACCCCGCGCCCCGCCTTCCACTGGGGCACTCACGAGGGCGAGCCGCGCTCACGTCCCTCCCTCCGCAGGAGGAGACCGGTCAGCAGAACCGGCTCCCGCGCGGGTGGGGCCGCGGGAGAGGTTGCCGGGCCGGTTACACCAGAAACCCCACCGGTCAGCTGCCCTGCCTTCCTCCGCCGCCGGCTCCCAGGGTGGACCCCTCTGCGTGCGGGTTAACTAAAATACACGGGCGAGGGCGGAGGAGACTCCCAAGGAAAGTCCGGCCAAGCCCACCCTGCCATCCCATCTCCCGGGGGACCCGCAGGAGCAGCGGGCGCCCCGAGCTGCCCCGGGTCGGGATCGCGGTTGCTGCGTCCCCTCCCGGTCGGGGCCCCGCAGTGTCCGCACTGCGCGGAGGTGGCCGCGCGTCTGCGGGGCGGGGACTCGGGGACACGCAGGCGGGGCGGTCCCGAGCGGCCCGGGCGCGGCCACCTTCTCGGCGCAGCTTGCCGGGCTCTTTCTCCGGAGAGACGGCGCTGCCCATGGCCGAGGTGCTGGAGCCCGATCCCGGGGCAGCCGAGGGCTCGGAGGCCCCCGCGGTGGAGACGCCGGCCTGGGAGGTCCGGGAGGATGCGGGGCCCCAGGTAGGCGCCGCCCGCAGGCGCGGAGGGTGCGGGCTTTTGGGAGGCGAGTGCGGAGGTGTTCCCGACCTGATCTGCAATGAAACCGGAGGGTGCCATAGGTTTAACTAAAAAATACTTTTAAAAAAATGGTCTGAGTCCTCGCCCCATTCCTGCACAAACAGGAAAAGGGATCAGTGAGCCATAGTAACCGGAGATGCCACATCTCAATTTTGTTTCTTTGCGGCTAAAAATAATATTGATCGCGTCCCCAAACTCCCGAAGGGGCCCTCCGGGCAGAGGGGCGGAACAGTTGCTTGCTCTTAACCTGAACTGAGAGGCCGCCAGCGTCTCTAATCTAAAGATGGGAGCCGCGGGGGAGGGGCCCTGTCGGCGCTGCGAAGTCAGAACCTCCGGCCGGACCCCAGGGCAGCGCCCCTCCCCGGGACAGGCCATCCCAGGGGACCAGAGATCAAGGTACCTGTGCTGTTGCGTCTCACGTTCTGCCATAGAATTGTCTCCTCTAAGTTTCCCTGTTCCATCTTAGCCCGGGAGTTATGAGATCCGACACTACGGGCCTGCCAAGTGGGTCAGCACTGCGGTTGAGTCTATGGACTGGGATTCAGCCATGCAGACTGGCTTTACAAGGCTGACCAGCTACGTTCAAGGCAAAAACGAGAAAGGTGAAGGCGGTTTACCTTTAATGACTGTATTGTGGCTGAGTGGCCTGGCTTATTGGGCTTTCACTTATTAAAGAAATATATTTTTAGAATAGCGACGAAATAACCAGATGATCAAAGACAATATCCGAAGAGGAGGGAGGAGTATGCTCAGAATCCTTCCTGTCTAGAGGAGGGTACTCCTGGGCTTCTGTTCTCCTTTCTGTGACTCTGCTGAATGAATTGAGCTTCTGTGTACCTAGCCTTAAGGCCTTTTCATGACTAATGCTTTGAGATAATTTGGTGACTGGTAAAACAAGAGTTATTAGGAGGCAGCAAGGGTCAAAGAACACAAGATCCAGAGTCTCAAGATCTGTCTTCTGTTTTGGCACTGATGCTGTTTAGATTTTAGCAGGTCACTTAGCCAATGAGACCTGAATTGTGTAAGTAAAGAATGAACTAGACCATGTGATTTCTAATTTTCCCTTCTATCCCTAAAACTATGGCCAAATGAAAATATTGATAGTACAAAAATAATTATAATGTTAATAGTACAGAAAGTGTTTAATGTGTAGTCGCTAATTGTAATTTTGCCCTTATTTTTTTTAAGATGAAAATTATCTTAAAGGTAAATATTTATGTCAAGAAACTCAGGTCAAAAAATAAATACGTTTTAAAATGTAGTCATAAATGCACTAAGTCTGCTTTCATGGTCTCCTTTGCATCTAAATATATATTTTCGTGGCACAGAGATGAAAATAAAGATGACAGCTCCAGTGATGAGCTACGTGGAGCCCGGCTCAGGTCCTTTTAGCGAGTCTACCATTACCATTTCCCTGTATATCCCCTCTGAACAGCAATCTGATCCGCCCAGGCCTGCAGAGTCCGATGTCTTCATTGAAGACAGAGCCAAGATGACGGTGTTTGTACGGTAAGTGGTAGAGATCATTCACAGCACTGCTGACTGCTGGTTTTACTTGTGGGCACGCATAGTTTAGCGCCTGAGTAGTTTAGCTCCTGTACTTTTCACCCTTCCATGAAAACTGGCCTAATGCATTTTGTGGTGTTTTTCTAGTGACTTGTTTCATATGTTACTAAGGGTCTATGACATGAAAAAAAATGAATTCATTTGAAGAGACATCTCATGCATCCCTCCCACAAATAAGAAGCAACACAAATTACACTCCAACCCCACCCCTCAAATGCATTAGACTGCCTTTACCTGCCATCGAGTTAAATCTGGAGAAAAACGCTTTAAAATAGTGCATGGTACCCCTCCTCCCAAATCTAGGTTCTGATAACCTCAAGCTCTTCCTTGTTCCTCCAACCTAAAGGATGGTAGCTGCTTCCTATAGTTACTGCCTCTATTGGTTTACTGGTTCCTTTTCAGTTTTTCAGACCTTCAATACCTTTCCACTCATTCCTTGTATTAAATTCTCTCTGTTGGTATCTTTAAAGAGCCCGACAAAGTACATAATAGTCTTGTATTAGAGTCCCTTTATTATTATTCCCTTTCTCACCCTCTTATATCCCCTGGTGACTCAGATGGTAAAGAATCTGCCTGCAATTCGGGAGACCTGGGTTCTATCCCTGGGTTGGGAAGATCTCCTGGAGGAGGGCATGGCTACCCACTCTAGTATTCTTGCCTGGAGAATTCCATGGACAGAGGAGCCTGTGGGCTATCGTCCATGGGGTCAAAAAGTAGAAAAGGACGGAGCAACTAACACTTTTACTTTTACCCTCCCTTGTTGAAAGACTCTGTCTCTCTGTCTCTGTTTCCTCAAGTCCCACGTACCTGTCAGACCAGCACAGCCTGGTACAGCCTCACCTGCCCCTTGGGCTCCCATCACCCTACGCAGCACAGCTGACCTTGTCCCTCGAGGGCAGTGCTTTCCCACATGTCTCCTGCAGCATCCTTGTGCTGACCTGTCTGGCCCCGTGATCCCTGTCCATCCCATAACTGGCAATGTCACCTTCTTGTCTTTCCTCTCCTCCTGGTTCTCTCCCTCCGACGGCACCTCGTCCACTCCCCACCCAGGGATCCCTGTTGATGGCCCTTAGCGACCCTCATGTCATAGCAGATGTGCTCTGGGCAGTCTGTTCACACTGCTTCAACTATCTGTGGCCCATGACTCAAATTTAGTGTCTCCAGCCCTGATTTTCCTACTAGTTGGGCATCTCCATGTGAGGGTGGAAGATCAAGCTCAACAGCTCTGAAACCCAGCTTTCCCCCAAGCCTTCTCTGACCTTACAGTGCCTGCGTCAGTGAAGCGTCTCATTGGTCTGACAGCCTCCCCAGCAAGGACCACTGTGGCCATCAGCATGCTCCACCCTGATAATCGGTCCCCAGACCCAGCCCATTTGCCTCAGAACCGGTCGTGATTCCGTTCCCTTCACCCCCCACTGTCACTTCCTCGGGCCCTCCCCTTTCAGGGACCTCAGCTGAGTCCTCTGTGCTACCCCAGTGCTCGGCGCATGCCTGATGCTCACCAGATGCTCTGACATTTTGTAATCTCAGGTTTCCCTTCAAGAGCCCCCAACTATTCTCTGCCCACCAGTCTCCTCTCTCCTGTCCTCCAGAGGGAACTCTGATTTTTCTTATAACAGCAACAAAACCCCAACCTGTTACAGCATTTAAAAATCTGTTCCTCTTGCTTCAGCGTGACATTCAGGCAGTTCACAGTGTACGCATCGCCTCCATAATGTGGCCCAACCTGTCTCCCTGACATCTCTGCTCCCCTCTCCTCCTTCCCTTCACTAAGCAGCCCAAATTCCTCCACATCTCTTTAACCTTTGATTTTGGGCAAGTTGCTGAGGTTTTCCTTGCCAAAATCTCCTCATCTATGAAATGTGTATAGTCAGAGTACCTACCTAACTCACAGAGTTGCCACAAAGATCAGATGAGTTAATTCACATAAAATACTCAGAGCATGAGCAGAATCTTACTACCAACTCTAGCTCCATCCCTCTTCTCTGCTTGGAGAGCCTGCTTTCATCCTTTAGGACTTAGATCAATGGGCATCTTCTCCATGAGGCCTTCCTCAGTGTCTGCAGTCAGCCAGCCACTCTGCCCTATGATTGTAAAATCTAATGATCTATTTATAGATGGTAACATCCTCAAGAATAGAGCAACATGTTTCTCTGCCCAAATCTGTCAGCTCCTGGCGAGGCAAGTGTTTGGGGGATGCTCAGTATTTGTCTGTGTCCTGAATAGAGCCATGCATGGATCACTGTAAAACAACATGTATTCAGAGGACAAAAGATGATCTCTAAGTAGGAGGTTCAAGATTTGATTTCAAGAAAGAAGTGAGATCTGAAACAGATTCCCTTTAGGCAGAACATACTATGCTAAGAGTTGACTATTCCTTAAGGAAATAAATAATAAATTTGGCAGTCAGAATGTTTCCTAACACATGGTTCAGAATTATTATCATCGGTCAACATGATGAAGATTAAGGAGAGTTTTGTCAATTGTCTTCAACATTTTATTTTATATACATGTGCATAGATTCCTATACTTATTCAATTAGGATTTAAAAGGTACTGCGTGTCAGGAATGACTAGGTGCCTGGTAGACATTGTTGAATAAGACAGGCCTGGTTTGTACTCTTGAGACTTACATCTTATCTGAAGAATGGTAGGAATGCTTTTCCATTGGCATATTGATAATAAATCTTGTGCTCAAGAAGAATTAGAAATCCTATTAGAAATGTTTTTGTTTGTTTTCCTATTCTCAAATTTTAGATTCATCATGAGTCATGAGTCAGCAACTCAGCTAAGTCAGTGTGCTATCATGATTTAATCTCAGGGTGTTTTTGTTTGTATACTTTAAAATCTATACCTAAACTTTTAATTTCCCACTTTTTCTTTTCTTTTCTTTTCTTTTTTTTGACTGTCTTTTCATCCCTATCCTCTTAGCAACCTCCTCTCTGGTCCCTTCCCTGCAATCTAGTTTCCATATCTCTGCCTATATTCTTACCCAGATCTGATCAAGTTACTTTTCTGCTCAATATCCTTTGGAATAATCTAAAAAGGCTTTAGGATGATACACAAAGTTCTTACTTCCATGTCTGACTCGCCTTTCTGACTTCAATTTATGCCTCACTATGAAAATGCTTTGTGTTTTTTGGACTTTTGTTCTCTCATCCTTTCCTTTTCTCTGCCCAGGAAAACCATCCTCCATTCTAGACCCAACTCAGAGACACACGTTTACCCTTGATCTAATCAAACCCTCAGTGTTCCCAAGCACTTTGATTCTGTCTCTGATAAAACTCTGCTCAGACTGTATGGAGAGAGTCGCCAAAATGTCCATCTCTTCCATTAGACTGAAAGGTCATAGGATCAAAACTATTATGTTCATCTGTTACAGAGTACCTACCTTTTTCCAAGGAGAAAAAGAGGTAGTGTTTGATAGAAAATAGAAAGTCTGAAAGGGAGCCTACGGAGGGGGTTTCACTCTGGTCTGACCCAGAGCATCAGCATTATCAGGAGTTTGTGAGAAATGCAGGCATTCAAGCTCCACCCCAGACACCCTGAACCAGCATTTTCCCAGTTGACTTGCTTGCACATTCGAGTTTGAGAGGCACAGCATTAGAGCACAAGATGGTATAAAGGCCAAATCTGCCCCAACAGATGAGACCCTGTGCCTGCTCCTGGGTCCCCTCGGGGTGTGTGAGGTCACACTGAGCCTGGGAACCAGAGAAAGGGAACAGATGAGTCCAGGTGCCTAGAGGGAGGAACTCTGAAACTGCGCTTCATCCAGATTTCCTTATATCAGCCTCTGCTTTTTTTCCTAAACTAACATTTGCATCAGTATTAAAATCATTGATGGTCATTTACTTTCTCCTTTGTAGGTCTTTCGATGGATTCTCTAGTGCCCAAAAGAATCAAGAACAACTCTTGACATTAGCAAGCATTTTGAGGGAAGAAGGAAAAGTTTTCGATGAAAAGGTTTACTATACCGCAGGCTACAACAGCCCTTTCAAACTGCTTGATAGAAATAATGAAGTATGGTTGATCCAGAAAAGTGAACCTTCCAAAGAAAGGGAATGAGAAAAGGAGAGAAAGGTCTACTGTCTGGGGCGAAACTTTTGTTTAACATAGACATCATCATTACCTATAAGCAAAATGTATCTAGTATCTCTACCTGAGAGTACTACTATGAACTGAGCTTATTTCCACTGTGCCTTTTTAATGCTTGATGCCTTAGATACACAGATAATAGGGGACAGGATTCTATAAACATGTAAATCTGGCTTTATTTCTATGAGGCTCCAGGGAAATGGAATGTTCTCTCTTTATTGCTGTTATCACAATCATGTTGCCTTAATTCTACTTGGATTTGCGTCATTACCCACTCCAGATATTATCAATAAAAATGGTAAAGTTTATCCTGTGTGGAACTACAAGGCTGTCAAGCCTGGAGAAGTGAAGCTCAGTTGGAAACAAAAACCAAATCATCTTCTGCAGCTGCCACTGTTACTGTCTCTGTTGAGCCTGCTCTCCTATCTGCCCACTGCCCCCACCACACAAGAAAAACTCACAGTACTCAGAAGTCTTGCTAATATTTTGTGATAAAAATATATTTGTGAAGTTAGGGACTTCTGACTTAATTTTGATACTCAAGAAAGACATATTTTTTCCAAATGTGTATAAACATAGAATTTTAAAATTCACTTGAGTTTTTAAAGTATTTTACGTGGTATTATAAATGATAATATGATTTATATCCAATCATATTAACAGGATTTGAATCACATAAAAATGATTCAGTATTCAAAGAGTGGGTTGTTGCAAAATGAGGAAGTTTGAAAATTGGACTTACTTGTATTGGAATGTGCTTGTTCTGGAGAAGACATCACATTGAACACCTCGTAGCCTGTCATGGGAAGCTTCCCTGTAGGCTCCTAGGGGATGATGGTTCTAGGTGTGAAGGAGAAAAGCAAGTTGGAGCTCGGTGACATCCATTGAATGACATTACTTCCTGTTCCTATCTTTGAGTGTATTCAAGCAGGGATCATGTGATCACTTGTATGGAAGATTTGGGTATCCAGTGGATGAAAGAGTGGGGCCAGATGACGTTCAAGGTCCCCTCAGCCCCAACATTATACAGTACCTCTTAGAATTAACCTCCTTAACCTGGATACACTAGACCAGCACACCTACAGTGAATAGTTTCCATAGCTATTTGCGGATCGCCTTCTAGGTACAGTCTTCTAAGCATTTCACGTGAATCCCCGTCAACCCTCAGAACAGCCCTGTGTGTGACCTGTGTCATCTCCGTTTCACAGATGAGGACATAAAGGCACAGAGATGTCAGGTAACTTGCTCCAGACAGCGTCATAAGGGCAGAGGCCGATTCCAGCCCAGGCAATGGGACTCCTGGGTCCAGGCTGTTAACCACCGCGCCTCCTGGCAGTCCATGTTTAAGAGTGCAGTTTTCTCAGGCCATCAGCAAGCTCAGACTGTGTGGAGGGGTTCTTCCTGCATGTATTACATGCATAGTCAACATGATCATGACCTCAGAGAGGTTTTTTAGATTATAATTTTTGATAGAAACCAGGCTAGGTTTCCAGTTTCAAAATTACTATATGGATATACTTTTTTAAATCTTAGGCAATTATTTTCCAAAGGTATTTGGTTTCATTAATTGGTTTTGATTCTTTGCATTTTTGTGTTTGCCAAGAAAAAGTTAAATTTCTTTCTTAGCTCATTTACCAAAACTAACTGTGGGTCTAACCCTTTTAGCCTTCCTACTGATGAAATGTCCACAGTACTCGCCTCTACTGGTATGAAGTAAATATTTACGTATTTGCTTTATAACACTATAAAAAAAGGCATCTCTTATGTGGTAAATTTCATTTTAGATGAGAAAAGCATATTTCCGATTGCCAAGATGTAGTTGTAATCTGAAACATGTTCCATAAAAAAGCGATTTTGTACTCTAAGTACTCTAAGGTATGCCATTTTTCCCTCCTCCTCCGTAAATCATAAATGAAAACATTTTTCAGCCCTAAATTAATCCAGACCAGACAGGATTTCTCACAGCAGTGAATCAGTTATTTTAATTATGTGGCTGGCACTGACTACAAAATATCCCTCAGTATTTCAGTTGAGCTTTCTCTTCTCTTATGGATAGGAAATTCGCGTCTAGATTCCTGAGGCTAAACCTTCCACTCTCCCTGTTGCTCTAACTCACGCGCCATCGATTACACCTCCCTCCATCTTCAGGTTCTCCCTTTCCTCACGCTCTAAACAGTCCACTCACCAGTAGGCTCTGATTCTGCCTGATCTTCCCCACCCCCCCAAAAATAAAGTCCTAGTTCCCCTAGACCCTTACTTAGGACAATAATTTCCATCTCTCCCTTGCCTTGATTATCCAATTTCTCCAGAAAGAGTTGTCCAGAGGCTTCCTTGGAGCTCTAGGTTGGGAGGACATATTTCAGGAACTGTGACAGGGAATTTGGGCGCTAGTGTTAAAGAACCCGCCTGCCAATGCAGGAGAAGTAAGAGATGCAGGTTCGATCCCCGGGTTGGGAAGATCCCCTGGAGAAGGAAATGACAACCCACTCGAGTACTCTTGCTTGGAAAATCCCATGGAAAGAGGAGGCTGGTGGGCTACAGTCCATGGAGTCACAGAGAGTCAGACATGGCTTTAGTGACTAAGCATTAGCACAGTAGGGAATTAAGGTGGGCAACACCCCCCATCACTGTGTTTCCCACAGACCCATTCACATTTGTATGTCAATTTTTCACAAGATACACTTATAAGTCTGCAAATTCATTTAAACTGAGTTCATTCATTCATTCTTTCCTGGTCATCCCTTAGCCCTCTAGAAATCTTTCTTTTCCTTCTACATATTTCACAGAAATGTCATTTATTTTCATCTTTCAGTAGGTCATTATGGAGTCCCTCCTGTGTCGCAGGCTCTGCACACTGTCCAGAGGGTTGGCAGAAATGCCCCCCCATCAGTGGGCTGAACCCATCAAATTCAACCACGTGTTCCACTCTTCCACTCAGTCCAGCTTCCAGATGAGAATACAGCAGTGAGCAGGGCCCCGTCCTCGTGGAGTGTACGTTCCAGACAGTGAGACAGTGCAGATACCAGTGGGGCCGTGGGATAGAGTGTGGCTGGGCGGGGTGCAGTGGCCGTCACGTGGGAGGTCAGATCAGGCCTCCCCAAGGAAGAGACAAAGGAGACCTGAATGGTGAGAAGGTGTCATTCAGATGACTGCCTGGGGGCAGGGAGAGCCTTTTGAGCAGAGGGGACACGTCAAAGGAAGAGGCCACCTTGGGTATCCAGAACCAAGCTGCACATACTGCTTGCTGGGCGGGGAGCACTGTGCTGGCAGGACACAGCCTCTCCAGACAAAGGGAACCGCGGACTGGTACAGGGCTTCTGTAAGTGCAGAGTTCTAGGATTAGCAGACTTGCAGAATCACTTAGGAACTGACTGAGCTTTAGTTGTGGAGGTGTGGTTACCAGAGTAAGGCTACTGCTGATGAGCGTGTTTTAGGAATCTGGTTCAGAGGCGAGATCACGGATGCAAAGTTGTCATCGATCACTTCTGGCACTTATTTGCAAGTGTGGCCAAAGCACGGGCCTGTCTTTTCTGAGATTTCGAGTCCTGGCAGGCAAGCACAGGTCGGTGGACCACTTGGATCTACCTTCCCAGAAGGACCATTGCCCAACTGGGAGCGGTGTGATTAACTGATGTCGCCAGCTGTTACTTTCTTCAGGATCCACTGCAGATAAAGACACATTACTCTCAGGGAGGTATCTTCCCTACAAAGGAGCCAGGCAGTGAAAGTTGACAGCACACTTTTCTCTGGTATCTTTCAGCCAATGACTGAGCAAGGTTGTGGTACAAGGACCTAGGCATTTCTGTCTGACTCAGGACCCTTGTCTTTGCTCTGGAGTTCCCTATGGGGCTGGTGAAAAGTGAAGTGAAACTGTTAGTTGCTCAGTCGTGTCCAACTCCTTGCGACCCCAAGGACTGTAGCCCACCAGGTTCCTCTGTCCATGGAATTCTCCAGGCAAGAATACTGAAGTGATGGCAGTTCCCTTCTCCAGGGGGATCTGGACTCAGGGATCAGACTGTCAGATCTGTGTTGTAGTCGCCAAATCTCTTCTTCCCTTTCATTGGTATGACGTCACTATACATCTTTTGTATTCCCAACCCTATCTCAGCACTGAACTGGCACAGCTGGTATAAGAGTGGTCCCGAGATCATGGGCAGTAAGACAGCACTTTGGGGACTGGGTCACAAACTGCCTGTCTGGTCCCATCCCTGCGGACAGGCCATACATACACAGCTCCTGGCATGAGGCTGTCTAGTTATTAAGTTTAGATGGAATGGCATACTGATGGGAAGGAATGCAGTGACTGGTGAATGATTCAGGTATTTTAAAAATTGGGGTTGGGCTGGATAATGAGTATAAGTGCAGTGGACTTGAATGGTCATTAGTGAGTTGGATTGTTGTCCCACAATGATCCAATGTCCCAGGTGGATCAGGGAAAGTTAAGGTTAATTAACATTTAAAGCTTTGCGTAAGGGCCAGAACCTTTTTGGTAGCTTGTTAAACAGTCCTCACCTCATACTGAAGGCAAGTGCAGGATTGGATGGCAAAAGTAGTAACTGCCAACAGATGTTCAACCAAGCCTGATCTGTTGTGTCAAGGTCAGAATCAAACCTGGAATGTGAAATGGGGACATCTAGTGCGTACCGCCCACAGCTCTGACTCCCTAGAGTTTCTGAACATTCTGAGCCTGTAGAAGAGGCCCACCCTCCCTCCATTAAGAGCTAGAACTACTGTCTCTCCCTCCTCTCACCCTAACACAAGGAAAGACAAGATACAGGTCTCCCCCCACCTCCCCCGCCCCATAAGGTGGCAGGCAGCCCTGGGAGCTGTCCCTACCCATCTCCCAGCTACCAGGCATTTACCCAAGGCTAAGTCACAGCACAGCCTGGCAGAAGCCAAGCTGGCCTGATGAAGAGATGGACAATGTGCCAAGGTTGCCACATGGCTAGCCAACATGTCCTGGCAGGGGCCAGGAGAATACCCTTGGGACCAGGCTTTAGAGGTGCTTGGTCAAAGATGCCAGGACACAAGACTGAAAAAGGGAAAGTTTGACTTGGGGATATTGCTCAGAATACAGCACTGAAGGCCATGAATAAAACTAGTTTTAGGGACGTGCCTAGTAGCCAGAAAAAAGTGATAGAAATGTTGAAATGCCTGAACTGCTGGGAGAGGTAACAAAGGAAGGAAAAGTCTCATGGAAGGGGTGTGCTGGAATGGATATAGCACCTGTGGCAAGGAGGCCTGTCAGATTTTTGTCTTAGTCTATTTGGGCTGTTCTAACAGATCATCATAGACTCAGAGGCTTAAACAAAGAGAAAAGTATTTCTCATGGTTCTGAAGGCTGAGGATTCCAAGATCAAGGTTCTGGCGGAATAAGTGCTTGGTGAGGCCCACTTCCAGGCTTGTAAATAGCCATCTTCACCCCACCTTCTCACACAGTGGAGAGGGAGGTGGCTCCCTGGTCCCTTTCTCTTCTTGTAAGGACACTAGTCCTACCTGGGCACTCCACTCTCGTGACCTCACCTAAACCTCATCATCTCCCAAAGGCCCATCTCCAAATATTAATACCATCACTTTGGGGGCCAGGGCTTCAACATCTGAATGTGAGGGGGGAGACAATTCAGTCCACAGAAACTGTTCCATGGGAGGGTTCAGAGGACCCACCATTTACCAAGGCCAGTGATCACCTTGGGGGCCAGGGCTTCAACATCTGAATGTGAGGGGGAGACAATTCAGTCCACAGAAACTGTGTTCCATGGGAGGGTTCAGAGGACCCACCATTTACCAAGGCCAGTGGGCATGCACTGGTGCAGGAGGCATGGACTCTGGGGAGGCTCTCTCTGCAGTCTGGGCTGGAGAGGCTGTGATGGGGCTTTGCTTGCTGACAGTGATGTGGGTGATGATGCGACCTTGCAGAGGCCAGGTGGCATTGCTCACCACAAAAGTCAGGATGCGTCAATTGTATTAAACACCAAGGTCAAAACGGCAGCCAAGGGGACCTGTCTCGTTAAGTCTTAGGAGATAGTTAATAGAACGTGACATCCTTAATGACAAAATACTTTGGCCACCTAATGTGAAGTGCTGACTCATTGGAAAAGACCCTTTTGCTGGGAAGGATTGAAGGCAGGAGGAGAAGGGGACAAGAGGACAAGATGTTCGGATGGCATCACTGACTCAATGGACATAAGTTTGAGCAAACTCTGAGATGGTGATGGACAGGGAAGCCTGGTGTGCTGCAGTCCATGGGGTTGCAGAGTCAGACGTGATTTAACGACTGAACAACAAGGATGAAACAGAGTAACCAATAAGAGTAATTATATATAATCAAAGGAGAGCAAGGATGGATAAGCAGCAGGCTGAGAGCATCTTCTCCCTCAACTCCTCCCAAACCCCACAAAACTGTAATCCCTTGCCCAGTTTCCAGACACAAAACTCACTGGCTGAATAACTGAATCCTTAGGGGAAAGATCACTGCAATATTTCAGCAAGTCTATACACTAAAGATTCCCCTAGTGTTTTTCCAATAGGTCCTATGGTCATTTACTCAGGTGACTGTACACTGGAGAAAGAAAAAAATACCAAGATATGTCAGGATTCAAATTGACATTTGATACCTAGAAACTCCAAGTATCATCATAGTTCCCCTCCCATTTTAAAATGGGACCATATGGACTCTGGAAAATAAATGGAGTTCTGTTCAAAGCTTTGCTTATAGTGGGTTCCCTGGGTCTGCAAACCCTCACTGGTTATTTCTCCAACCCTCAAATATATAATTAAGATTGACATATTTGACAGGCAGGAAAACTCCACATTGATTCATTGCATCTTAGCTCATTTTCACCATAGCCAATCCCTCTTATCTTCCCCTGAGAACTGATACAGGTGACTGTATCAGTCACCTGCAAAGCAGGTGACACATGACTTACCCAGTGGGTCTCGGAGGTAGACAGCCCAAGGCTGGTAAGGTGACTCTGGATGTTATCAATGGACCAGGCTCCTTTCCCCTCTGCTTTCCACACCATGTGGCTTCTTCCATCCTTGTTGTCGCCCCGAATATTGCAAGAGTAGTTTCTCCTCCAGCCTCCCATCATTCCAGGGATAAAAGAAGGAAGGGGACGATACCTACACAAGAAAAGCAGCTTTCCTGGAAACTCACAGGCTATTACCTATGTCTCATTGGCCAAAACTGTGCCATAGACAATGGGGGAGGAGGAGTGGAAGTGTTTTGGTTGGTCTGAACCAACTTCAGGTGTTCTGTTGGTCAAAGAGAACTCATGTAGTGGGGGAGGGGGTCCCAGCAGGGTTTTCCCAGTGTTCTTCCTTTTCTATCCACTCTGACACTAATGTTTTATAGCATAGTTCATTGTATGTCTTTTTCACCAAGTTTGATGTACCTTAATTATCTCTAATCCACATTTTTCTTAGAACTCCCTCATCTTTACCTGGCACACGATTAAGAATTTGATAAATGCTTTCTTTTTTTCATTGCTAAACGAATGACTATAGGTCACTAGTTCTGGTTCTGTAAATAAAGGCTGGCCTCTGTGCAAGGTAATTTAGGGCAGCTCACTGCAAAAAAAAAACAAAAACAAAAAACACCTATGTTACAGTAACTGAATAGTTTATAAAAGGAAATCAGACCTCAAGAATCAGGTCCATGTTTTATTCAAAAGACCCTTCTTCCCCACCTCAACAACATCCTAATATTTGTGAAGGTAAATTATCCTATTGTGCTCATTTCATGATGAAATCCCAGCAATATAAACAATTATACAAATTAGTTAAGCACATTAATGCAGAACCAACAAGGCCAATCTTGTGTTTTTCCTGTCCTCCTGGGATGCTCACCCCAGAGCTGGATGTGGTGTTGGTGGATGGGAAATAAGAACAAGATAAAGAAATGCCTCCTTTTCTTTCCTCAACACTGTGATTCCTCAAATATGCTCTCATCCCCACCGGAGAAGCAATGGCTACGATCAACATTCTTTAGAAACAGGAGGGCAGAAATCAGATGTAAGCTAAGGCTGCTTCCAACCAACAGACCAAATGGTCATTTGTTTCTCTCCCAACTCTCAGAAAAACAAGGTGGAAATAGCTTAGCCAGGGTGGTGGTGGGGGGCTTTCAAGTCTGGGGTATTAGAAGAGTGAACAAGTCTGCCTTCACTGAGTTTTTAAATACAATGTGTTCATTAACAGTAGCCAGTCCCACAGAGGAAATCAAGTAGCAAACCTGAAGAGGGCTGTTCTGGGATGGGTCTAGATTCTTGTCTCCCTACATTTCATCCATGTCCTGCAAAGCTCTCACATCTCTCCACATCACATGACCTAAACTCTCAGTCAACACATAATTGGGATTTTATTCAAAAGGCCACAAGCCGTCACTTAAGAGTTGTTTTTCCCACTGTCCTTTTAGACGGCACCATCCACAGTGTCTGTGATGTTCTATCTCTTCTCTGTTGGGTCCTCACCTCCCACGGGCACCTTCTGGTCGTCACTGCTGTTCTGTCTGTTTCCAGCAAAACACTCAGCAGGTCGGTATAAGAAGACCTAACTCATCATTCAAAAATGCATGTACAAACAACAAGAACAAAAAAGGTTTAAATATTTACAAGTGTTTTATTCAAAGTGAATGAAAAAACCTAGTATATTTTTCCTTTACAAATGGGGATTAAAAAAAAGCTGTATCATTAGTTTTGAGGGTACTTATCTCCAACATAAATGATTTATATATTAAATTTGTTTTCTGATATCCAAGTACATTTTAATCTTTTTAAGGTAGTTCTGAGAAGATTTCATATCCGAAAGCCAATGTCACTTTTCTGAAATTGAGGATAAAGGATTCTTGTGCCCATCGTAGAACACACTTGCTCCAAGTGGTTTTGCTCTTGGCCAAGTGTCAGGTTTTGATATCTGGTTGTGTGAAAAGATGTGTTTTGCTTTCTTCACAGAATAGGAGTCTTAATTCTTTAGATTTGTTTTTGTTTCAAAGATGCATCTAAAATGGGTTTGTCATATTTTAGCGTGTAAACCTTACAATGTCTGAGCCTGTGCAGTCCAGCTTTTAGATGACATTGTCACACCAAAAAAGATGATAATTGGCGACCGTGTTGTATTTAGGCCAATAATCTCAGTAACTCTCTTCTGAGGTCCTTCTGATGAAGAACACAAGACTCCGATTTTATTGAACCAACAAATAAAGAAGTCTATGTACACAACAGTTGGGAGGAAGTGGTCACAAGAATATCACATAAAAATAAATACTTTACACACTTTTCTTCCACGTCTAAAACTGTTAAAATTCTAACCAGAGAAGATTAGAAGGTAATTAGCCAAATTCAATTATTTATAAAAAATATAAAAACACACAAACCAAATGATGCAAAAAATCTTTTTAATCTAAAAACTCATTGCCCAGGGCTAATTAATAGCCAAGCCCTGCCAATGTTTATCAGTTTATTTGACCAAAAAGAGCTAGTCAGCATCTTCTTCCAAGTAAGATAGTATATAATAGATTTTGATAAACTTTTCTAAGTGAGGACGATACTGCAGGCAGTTCAAAGAAAAATAGCATTAACTTTTTCTTTGGTGTAACCAAAAGTTAGCAAATGTTGACATTTCAAGTGATAAGAAATTACCAAATGGAAGTTTAAACTCTGGTGTAAAAAAAAAAAAGAAAAACAGTTGTAAAAGGAAAGGCTCCACCCACAGTTCTGTAGTGCAAGTTTTAAAGTTTAATTCTGAAAAATAATTTTATTGAATAAGCAGGAACCAAATTCCAGCAGTGTATCACTTACTCCTCTCCCCTGCTCTCATCTCCATTACCCTCTCTGCATGGGCCACTGCCATTTCTGTTCTCCAAGGAGGTCTCAGCTGCTACTCAGGGAGGCAAGGCGTTAAAAAATGACCCACATTTCTTCCAACCAGGATAGGAGTGGCGTCTCTGCAGCACAGCAGCAAACCCTGAGTTACAGCATTGCCATGTCCACCTGTCTGTCGTTTTTACAGAAAAGGAAGTACCTGAACCAATTAGTCGCTTAGCCCTTTTCCAACTTTTGGGGGTAACCACAACCTGCTCGCCTGGAAAGCCCATACCGCCATGTGCTCAGAACCAGCAAACCTACCCCCTCTTTCTAGAGGTAATGGTTCTCTCCCTGGAACTAATTTCCGTTAACATGATACTTTTAAAGCAATTACCACCTAGCCCAGAGGCTCCATCACTCTACCTAGCCTAATAGCGCTCTCCTATTTCTGTACATGCTGGTGATGGTGGTAGTGGTGGTGGTGTGTGTGTGTGTGTATTTTTTTAATGTAAAAAGTGTTCTGAATGCACACACACACACACACGCACATCCCTCCACACACACCCAGCATTTAGCAAAAAAAAAAAAAAAAAAATCTTCCCCAGGAAGCACTTTCAGAAGTTAAGCTTCTACTTGCGTTTAAGCCACAGGGCAAGTGCCACGTGAGTCCTCAATAGCCCTTCCCCTCCGTGGCGAGGCTGGCGGTGCCCTGGCCCACAGCACAGATGCTGAGCGGCATCACGGGCCAAGGCAGGGCAGGGGACCTGTCGGGCTTCCGAGAGCCATGTGCTGCACATTTCCCCACATCACCTGGGAGTTTCTTGCCCCTAACTCTCATCCCCGGCGAGACCGCCTCGCAGTTCGGAAGGGCTCCCGCCCTCTGCGCTGGGCAGCCCCACTGCCGGACCAGGAGCCTGGGCCCCTCCCGGGGCAGCGGGTCCCCCGGCACAGAGCGGGCTGCCCTCATCCACACCACCCCCCACCAGTCCATCCAGCGAACATCCCCTCGCAGCACCCGGGGCCCGAAAAGCCGAGCTGTCTACGGGCTCCGTGGCTTCCCCTTCGCCCTCCGAGATGACGGTCATGGGGCTGCTCTGGATCCGGTTCCGCACGCTGTACCTGCTGCTGGCGGCGGAAGGCGGCGTTCGACTGCGGCCGTACCTGGGGCCGGAGAAGGACAGACTCCGAGGCATCAAGCCTTCAGTCTTGGCCCACTCCTCCTGCGCCCTCCTGTTCTTGTTCGGGGAGCAGCTTGACGGGCTCTCGGGCGTGTCTGGCGATGGCTCCGACCTTGATCTCTGGAATCTAGGATCTGTGTTCTTGAGCATCTCGGCTGCTGACATGCGGGCGCTGGTATCCGAGCGACTCCCCTTTTTCAGCAACAGAGCTTTGAAGTTGTCACTGCTGGTGCTGCTCTTCCGGACGCTTCTCTGAATGGACCCCACTTGCTTCTGGGAGGCCAGGCTGGGGGCAGCACCTGTGGGTGTCACTGGTGGGGAGGGAGAATGGTTTCGGGAGTGATCATCATCTGAATCTTTACGGCCAAGGACTTTCCTCTTAGACCTGAGATTTAATAACATTAAGATGAAGGTTAGCTCCCGGTGGACCACTGGAGGTGGGCCACAACCACCCTGCTTCCCTTACTGATATTCAGGCCACCATCTATTATTTTCACTATGGAAAGTTCCAAACACCCAGGCAAAAAGAATAGTTCATTGTATTACTATGTGTGTCCATGACCCAGTTATGATAATTATTAACTTATGGTCACTGTGATATCATTTCCACACTCACTGGATTATTTTGAAATAAATCTCAAACATATTATCTTACTTTGGATAAGATCATTTCCAAAGCTTTTCATAATTGCCATTTCTTATTTAACTCTTCTACATGAGACTGATATTGGGGCTGACCTTCCTTTCTTTCTCCTCTTCCATTTCTTGTTTGGTGCTGGCACCTGAATGGCCTAGTAGATAAGCCAACTCCTAGAATATCCCACAGACTGAGACAGGGCCCCCACCTCAGATTCTAGAACAATGCTAACTTTACATTCTCACTCGTTCTAGAGTTCAACATAAAACCAGTTTTCTTTAGCTCTTACTGGACCATATGTCAACTCCTAGAAATCCAACTTTTCAGAAAACAAGAGTGAACCTTCCACACTCGATCCTGTCCTCTGACTGATCCAGAGAATGTGAAGAATGGGGTAGACAGTGAAGCAGGAGGGGCCTTCAGAGACAGTGAAACTGTCCTGGGGGGAGTTCTTGTCCTCGGTCTCTAGGCACCTCCCTGCTCAATGTGTTTTCTGCTGAGAGTGAATTACAGAAAATAAAGCAGATGATCCAAGTGGCCCCTTGCTGGTGTCTTCATAACAACCACTCAGTGTGGGATGAATCACTCAGCTAAGTGCAGGTTGGGCTTGCTTTAAGAAAACGATGTATTTTAAAAATATGTGGTCATACCTCTTCTTCTGCTATAAAATCCTAGAACATGCAACGGACAAAGGTTGAAAGGATACTATCTGAAATATACAGATTAAGAGTTGAAGCTGAGCAACTTTTAACTACGTAATCCTGGACCAGTAATCCATCTATTTACAAGTTTTTCATACTTGTAAAATGTGGGTGATAATACCAGCCTCACAGGTTTGTGACAATTCAGTGAGATAAAGGATCTCTGGAGAAAGACCTGGCTTTACCCACTGCGAAAGCTTCCTTGCTCTGTGACCTGGGGCCAGTTTCTGATCCTGTTTCCTATCTGGAAAAGGGGGAATAACAGTAGATAGCTCATAGCTTATCAGTCGCAATAAATGCAGTTACAGCCTTAAAGTGTCAGGCATAGAGTAGGTGCCCAACAAACCTTTCAGTGTCATTTAGGGAAATGTAATCCTCCCTTCCTGCTACCAGCTCAGGCTTCAGTGATGCTTTTACAGGTCCCGCACAGCCAGGCATGGGAAGGATAGGCCTGTGAGGGCTGCCCTGGGCTCGGTGCTTCCAGGATCCTCTCCATCCTTCTGGCCAAAAAGAAGCTACCAAAATGAAAGGTCAGAAGTGGTAAAAATCCAATTAAGAGGCTGAATGGGGTGACCAGAGCTGACATCATGCCAGTTCCTTTGGGATGACACTAACTGGCCTATGAAACTTAGGTTCCGTGGTCCTGTTCCACTGTCAACAAGAGCAATGCTTTAGAGTAAGTTACTGACCCACTGACAAAACCCATGGAAACAATAACAGCTCAGAATTTCAGAGGTGGTTTGGCTTAGTCGCTCAGTCGTGTCCGACTCTTCGCGACCCTATGGACTATAGCCTGCCAGGCTCCTCTGTCCATGGGATTCTCCAGGCAAGAATACTGGAGTGGGTTGCCATTTCCTTCTCCAGGGGATCTTCTCAACCCAGGAATCGAACCCAAGTCTCCTGCACTACAGGCAAAATCTTTACCAACTGAGCTATGCAGGAAGGTCCAGTCAGAAAAAGTAATCGATGTCCAGAGGGTGAAGTCACACAGCTTAATACAAAAAGTAGAATCTGACGGACCATCTTTCCACATAAAGCACAAGACCTCACAATTTATTCTGGTTTCTTCCCAAAGACATCTCTGCTCATCTGATTCTTGCAGGTATTGGTTTTAGGATAATTTTTTTGTTGGGCATTTTAATGGAGAGTGTGTTCTGAGATCCATATAATAAGCCATAGCTATGTTTGATTAAATCTATAATTAAAGGCCTTTTAATTGTAGATTCAGAATGAAGAGAAGATGGGAATTTTGTTGTTTCTTAAGAGCAACTGCCCCTGAAAATGAGAATTAAATCTAAATACAGTAATTCTCGGCATATTATGTATGTTATATATGTATAAATATATACACACACATACACACACACTGTGTGTGTATTTCTAAGGAAGATGGCTATTTAAAACATGCTTAAACAGTTAACACTGGCTTAAAAACTAATTACTTCAATAAATATAAAAACTTCACACTTCAAGTGGTGGTGTTCTACATTTTCCATCTGGCTTTAAATCTGAAGTGAATTAATTTGCATTACAAAATCTGAAAGCTGTGTTTCAATTTAGATATTCTTTATTTTAAATTATTAGCTTAGCTACTGAAGGATACAAAATAAAGCCCTAAAACTCAGACTTTCCGTGGCTTCCTATTATGTGTGAGCTAATATATTATCTATCGATCTACTGCATCCTTGCTTTCACTCTGCAAACCACACCCTATTCAGTCTTTCTTCTATCATGTGTACATGGAACAATACAGACTGGCCAATTTCTGCATCTGCAGTATATATAACTCCCTAGTAGGAGAAACCACAATTTTTTTCAGTGCCTTAAGAAGGTTGCCAAAATAAAATGTAGAAGAGATTTTTCACATATTTTTAGGAAAAGTATGTAGTAATTTGGTCACACAACAGTTGGGTTTGCCCCTGAGGCTAAGTATTTAGTACACAGAGCAACCAGCAACACATCTTCTTAGTGGATGCTATTTTAAATATATATATGTCTGCATATTTGGCAACCCAGTGCATCCCATACCAAATGGAAGATGTCAGGCCTTGGAAGAATTTCCTAACAGTTAAATTCCAATTGGTTCCATTTAATTCAGAAAACAATCACAGGGAGCTTGTTAGATGTCCAGCATGCTTCTGGTTAGAAACATTTGTGTAAATCTCTACAAATGTCATTGAAGTTGGTTTTAAAGGATGTGGCATTTTTCATTTCCCTGTTTGCAGGAATAATTTGATAACTAGCTACTTTTTAAAATTTCTAATGACAAGAGACCCGTCAGACAATATTACAGAGGCAGTGTTTAGGGTCTATCAGGACACTATACCAATACTGGAACCAAAAGTAAAGAACACAATTCTTGACAAACACTTTTGATTCATCAGCTTGGTTGTTTGGCCCCCCACCCCCCTGCCCTGGGCCAAGTTAGATGTTTACACCCTGCAAGAGGAATCTCAAGTAGGGACTGCACATCCTATGCTTTCCATCTCATGTGATCACAGCCACTTCAGTTAGATTCCAAGAACTGGGAAAGCACTCCTGACACAGGTTACTCACATAGAGAATCAAATGATTTTACAGATGTTTAGTTTCAGGAGGAAGAAAGGGGACCTTGGTTCAGGGAAATACAAGGCCTTGGAAGCACAGGGGCATTCCTAAGAGTTATCTGAAAATACTGTGGCAAAGAATTCTAGGAGAAAGCAAAGGTTTTATACAGCATACAGTTTAAAGTACTTGCACAAATACAATCTTATCCATTTTTACAATGACACTGTTGTGAGAGAATTCAGCTGCTTATAGCCAGAAAAATTACGCAACAAATAAAACTGTATTGCTAAATCACTCTTCAAGGTGATCGCATGTAAAAAGTACAACAGTTAAGGCAGTTACTCTGAAAAATTTACTCCACATTTTTTAAAAACCCAGTAATTTCTTATGCCAGCAGATGGCACCAGCAGTATACAATAATAAATTTAAATTCCTTTTGCTCCTGCTTAAAAAAGATATACTCTTTTATTGAAACATTTCAGTAGCCAAAGAAGTTGCACTATAAAAATCTAGTTTTTCTGTAAAATGAAAATAATAAAAGCAATAAAGCAAAACACTTAGGAAAGAAGTCCTGCAGAGCTAGTCTGGGCATGTTAAGTCCACAGAACACAGCATCCCTCATCCTAGACTGGATCACTGGTTACTCTAACCCAACTCTTGTAAACATTCAGTCAAATATAGTGACACTGCATTTCTTGCTAGCAAGAGGAAGGCCAACCAAACATCATCACACTGACCCTCTGTCCTCCACATCATCATAAAAATCAGTGGAACAGAAATTGGAGTTAAGGGAAATAAAAATATAGAAACAAACTAAAAAAATCAACAATCAAGTTAATGAAGTCCAGTTAGGTGAGAGTAAGAACCTCAAGAAAGAAAAACACAGTGAGAACCGATTTGGAAAGGGGGACTCATAAAGTAGATTCAAGACAGAGGAAGGAGTTCTGGGTACCTGTGAATAGCGGCAAAAAGGTCTTCTGTGGTCCGCGGTCTACTGGGGGTCATCACCTCATCACCTCCGTCGTCCTTAAGGAAGTCACAGGTCTCGGAGGAAGAACTGGCTGTCTCAGCCTCCGGCACCCCAGCTATGGAGAAGCAAGCAGGCAGACACAAGATGCATGAGTGACTTGAATTTCAGTCTTCAGCCAAGCTCCCAAATATGCTTCTCTGCCATTCCTGACAACGTGAGAATCCCAGGGAGAGGCAGCAGGGTCTGTTGTCTGATATTTCACAAAGATGCGGAAAGGACACAAGCATGACAGTCAAAGCTCAGGCTTTTCTGTTCAAAGTCTAGATAAAACGGAACCTCTCTTAAATTTTGCTGTAACATTTGCCGCTCTGTGTGTGTGTGTGTTTGGGAGGGGGGGATTACTCAGTTTTTAATACTCAATCTGCAGCCCACCACCCCACCTCTTCTATTTTCTGCCCTTCTATGAGCTCTACCCTTAAATCTGGATGTTAAAAAAAAGAAAAATCATAGAAATTCCAAGTTGGTAACCCAAGCGTGAGGCAGCACAGGGAGCCCACATGCAGCCGGCTGGAACCTGAGCATGCACCAGCCCTACTCGCCTCGGCTGCCAACGGTCTAGGGAACAAGAGAAAACCAGACTCACGCCCTGGGTCCTGCGAAGGCAGGCAGCGCTCCACACCGTTCCTGGCGCCTGGCTCCTCCGCAGGGGCTGGCACCATGAGGACATTGGCTTCCACTCTGCCCGGGGACTCGGATCCTGCAGCTCCTCCCACAAGAACCACCGAGCTGCCAGAGTCGGTGTCATCGGAACCAGCCCCTGCTGCACCCCTCTCTCGTGCCTCTCCGCTCGTGGGGCTGGGAGACGCCGCTCTCACGTTTTCTGCGGGCTCCGCCGTGAAATCCCTCTGCGGAGGTGGCACCAGGAAGGACAGTTTGGGCTTCTTGGAAATGGGGGGCGGCTTTCTGCCGGGCGACGAGCCGAGGGGAGGGGTGGCACCGGCGCTGCCCTCCGCCTCCCCGGCCGGACTGTGGCTCCGGAGGCCACGCTCGGCTGCACTGTCCTGGTGACCCTGAGTCGAGCTCTTGGCAGGAGTCGGGAGAGAGCTCGTCGCGGAGGCAGGCTGGCTTTCACTCTCCATTTCATGTATGCTATTTCGGGATTTCAGGAAAGCAGATGGCTTTAAATGATACTGGGGAACAACCGGAGTTTGTTTTTCCTGAGATGCGTGCTCCTGTAAGGGGGCTACCTCGGATCCTGAGTTCTTCTTCACTGGCCTCAACTGCACCATCTGCAATGCTTCGGTGGTGATCAGCGGCATGGGGGGTCTGCTGCCCTCCTCCTTGGTGGAAGGCTGTCTGCAGGCCCCCCGGGAGGACTCTGGCTGGCCAGGTTTCTTGAAAGAAGGCCTGGCATCTTTCATCAATTTGGGGTCAAGCGGTGGGGCAGGCGGGGGCACTGAGGGGGGTAAGGCAGGTGGCGGAGGTGGCAGGGGGGCAGATGAATCCAGAAAAGGGGGGCTCAGCGCTGTGGGGGGCGGAGGAAAGCAGGTGTCGTTGGGGGCACAGAAGGAAGTGAGCACTTCTGGTGGCGGAGGCGGGAAGAGGGGAGAACGAGGCAGAGGTGAGCCCTCGGGGAAATCTGCCAGAGGCGGCGGGGGAGGGAGGAAAGGAGACTTCTCAGCGGGACAAGGGGCTGGAGGAGACTCGTGAGGAGCAGCGGCGAGGGGAGATACCAGCGCTGAGTCCAGCTTCTTCACCGTCCCGCTTCCTTCGGTGGAAGTATTCGAGGAAAGAGACGTGGAGGAGGAGGAGACGGATACTGAAGATACAAGAGACGACTTCCTTTCTGGCACCTTGGGTTTGGGCTTCCCCTTCCCATTGGCTGGTGACATTGATTTTATGAAGACAGGCACAGGGGTGAGAGCAGTGGGCGTGTTCGACTGACTGGAATACCCACTGGATGGAGAAGTGACTCTGTGCGACTTCTCCGGCGATATGATCTTTGGTTTGACGGCGCCACTGGGCACCGGGGGTACCGCGGCCCGCGACCCCTCCAAGAGATGGCGGCCCGGCCCGCTCCCAGGTGATGCTGCGCTGCCGGCCTGACCGGCCCCGCCTGCACTCCCCCGATCCTCCTGCACTCCCGTGTAGTCGATGTAGTAACCCCACGGGTCCGTGTACTCGGACCTGACGCTGCTCGTGTCGCTCTGTGCCGGCGTGAGCCCGCACACGGAGTAGACGTTGGGCGCCGTGGCGGAGGTCAGGCTGCTGCCGGCGCTCACGGTGCTCTGGCTGCGGGAGCGAGGCAGCCACGGTTCCTCGAAGTCACTGCAGGGGCTGCGGGAGGGCGAGCTGCCGCCCTTGCCCGGGAGGCTCAGCTGCAGCGAGTGCTGGAGCGAGGCGATCAGGCTCTCGTTCAGCACCTGCCCGTTCGACTGGATGTTCTTCTTGGGAACCCTGCGCAGAGAGTCCGTCCGAGAGGGTGGCAGGGGAGGCTTCTTGGCTTTCTTCAAAGAAATGCTTCGCGCGAGGGACTTGTCTTGGCAGTTGGACCGGTCCCCTTGGTGTCTCTGCGCTCTTCCATCAAAAACATTGACCACGCTGTGCCTGGGGTTCCCAAAGCCATCATTACTATTGCACAGATCCCCAGCTCTGTGTCCAGAGTCCGGGTGCAGAGTAGGGCAGTAGCCATCGTGGTCCTCTGAATACACAGACCTGGTATCATCCTTGTTAGAGGTCTGGTCCAAACTGCAGCTGCTCGTGTTGCTTACAGGAGTGGAATAACCAGGAGCTGCCAAATGTGGCTTCAGCGGGGATGCCCGCCCACTGCCCGAGGCACCGTACTCCCAGGGCTCCACGCTGCCACCCTGGCCCCGGCCGCCTGAATAACTGGACTCACTCTTGTTATCCACATCCTGGGGGTGGGTTGGGATGCTCAGGTTATTTCTACAGTTATAGGCCATGGCCTGGGACCCATTCTCCCGATTTGCTGGTGTATTTAGAGAGACTTCGGAGTCACAGAGGGACAGCAGTGTGGTTGCGCTGGATGAATGATGACTATCTTTCTGCCTGGAGAGGAGGTGGTCTCTGGATCTGACCTTTGAGTGTGCAGAGAGCTGGTAATTTTACTGTCCAGCTGCCCTGAGCTCTGAGCAGTGTGAATCACAATGATCTCTGAAGAGGAGGAGAGCGTGGCATTTGGGATGATGCTGGTGGAGTAGCTCGTGTGAGGAGACACCACACACGCAGGGCTGGTGACGTTCTCACCCTCGAAGGGCCTCAGCTCCTGAGATTTGGGCCTCAACAGTGTTCCCATCCTCGGGGCAGCTTCTAGATGCCCAAAGTCTTCATCTACTTGTGGGTGACCCCGCTGGTAGGGGAGAGTGCCATCCAGGTCTTCCGCAGGGCCCAGGGCGCCCAGCCGTGGCTCCAGGGACTGAACATTTGCCCTTGCTCCAGACCGGGGAAGACTGTGGAAACCAGCGTCGCTGTTGAGGCGGGACGGGAACACGACCCCCGCAGAGTCGCTCAGCACAGACATGTTCCCAGAGGAGCCTGAGAAGTGACTCATCTGCGCAGCAATGCCTTGCCCCTTCTGGGCTCTGATTCTTCTCATTGAAGGTGGTACGACTTTCACTTCCTCTGTCTGACAGCTTGAATCCCTGGTTTCTGAGCGCTGTCCCGTAGATCGATAGCTGTCGAGCCTTCCAAGCGTAGAGTAGTGGTCTGGGGCATATGTTGAGTGACCACCAACATCATCTTGGCCAGTGCCTCCCGAAGCTGGAGAGAAAGCATAAAGAAGCTCATCACCTAAAAATAAAAATCAGTATCTGAGTGCATCACCTTGATCTTTCACCCTCTTCTGATTCTGTGGTATTATACTTAAAAGAAAAAAAAAAAACTTTTCTATTTGGCCTTGTTTCTTTTTTCCTATAAGCACCTAGGTGACAGTTTAAGTAGTTACTGATTGACCCCCCCAGATGAAGACCTGTATTATAAATTTCACATACTTCTTTTCATATATACCTCATAGCCTCCTATAGATTAAGTGCTGCATATGGAATTCTCAGGTACTCCCTTTGAGATCAAAGCTGAGGGCTCCTTGGAAGGTTTCCTTTTTACATAATCTCTTTTTGGTAAAGGTAAGACTCTCACCCATCCAGTGACTGTACAGAACATCCATCTAGCAGTGACGGTCTTTCTCAAAGACAGATGAATGTAGCAGCTCAACAAAAGGGCTACAGAGGTATCAGTTAGGAGGGATATTGGTATAAAACAGCATTAATTACATTAATTTTTATGTCAGAAGGAAGTCCTAAGAAAAAGAAAAAAATGATTTACAGGCCCATCTGTGTTTCAAACATTTCATTATCCATCTTAAGCCATTATCATCTGTCTGTTAGTGACATTCAAAATTCAGTAGCAATCTGTTGTGTTGTGGGGAGGGAAAAAGCAGCAGGAACCGATCCAGTGAACATTTCCTCCAATTAGGATTATTCATTTCTTGGAGCTTCACAACCAAACAGAAAGAATAGTATGTTTAAAAGGACAGGAGGAAGCAGCAGCAGTGACAGTAGCAGGAGGCAGGGTTTAGAGTAAAGAGAGGGAGGGAAATGGATGAAAAAATCCTTACACGTAGGTAAAGATTCCAAGCTACCTAGGAAAGAAGAGAAGCTTAAAGTAAAATATAAAGCCAAGAACTTACTCAAAGTGTATAGAGGAAAAAAAAAATCCATGCATAGCAATCATTAGGACCAATTAAATCTTGAAAAATAGTAGTGAAAGCACAATTCTTTCTAGGTTGTTATTATCCAACAAGGGCCCACAAGCATCACTGTTCACCTGGGTAAGGACGCCGGTGATGATAGGATTCCCGACATCTCCCTCGCTTCCCCACTTACACTAGCCATCATATGACACCTGTCCTGATTGGATAGCATAGCCCATCCAAACAGCAAAGCACGATGCTAAATCGGCGGCAATGGTCGTGAATCAACCGCACAGGAGAAGCCACCCGGCAATGAAGTTTCCGCAGTGTTAAGCTATTTCCTTCACTGTGATGATGGAGAATTATTTTTGTGCTCGTGTTTTTGGCAAAGAAAATCTACCCACCCCACCCCCAACCCCTGCCAAGGACACTGACTGCACACTCACACTACACGTGTACACGTGACGCTCTCCCTCAGAAAGAGGGGAAGTGGGCAAAAGGGTAGGAACAGAGAAAAGTCTGCTTTCAGCAAAGAAAAACAAAAGGCGCAAATATTTCAGTCTAGTATTTTAGAGTGTGTGCACGCTAAGTCACTTCAGTCACGCCCGACTCTTTGTGACCCTGTGGACTGTAGCCTGCCAGGCTCCTCTCTCCATGGGATTCTCCAGGCAAGTATACTGAAGGGGGCTGCTATGCCCTCTTCCAGGGGATCTTCCCAACCCAGGGATCAAACCCGGTTCTCTTACATCTCCTGTGATGGCAAGGGGGTTCTTTACCACTAGCACCACCTGGGAAGTCCTTTTAGAAGGTGGACGGTTGACTTGGAGGACTGGATCAGTTTGCACCAGTTCAATCCAAACATTCAGCACACCTTATTTCATTCTGAGATGGATTTTCATATCTTCTTCTTTCAAATTTGTACTAGTTTTTACATGAAGTCAGTGGTAGATTTTTAAATAAAACTAACTTGTAGATTTCTATCATTACTTTTATTATGTGTTTTTTTTAAAAAGTTGGATAGATATCAAGATTTTGTTTATGACTTTTAAAGACATTTAATGGAGAAGGAAATGGCAACCCACTCCAGTATCTTTGCCTGGAAAATCCTATGGACGGAAAAGCCTGATATGCTATAGTCCATGGGGTCGCAAAGAGTTGGACACGACTGAGCGACTTCACTTTCACGGTCATACACAAAATCTTGATTCTTTCAGGTAACAATGTTGCATGTGAATTCTAGGATTCTGAAAACGGGACTATAGCCATTTCTTCACCACTTACAGTTCAATACAATTTTTAAATTAAAATAACAATGTTTTTCTAAAGACCTCTAAAATATATATACAAAACAACTCATATATTATTTATCATAGGGCCCACTGAAATTCTATTCCTGAAACAGATCCTCCAATATTTTCACAAAAAGTGTGACATTATTACAGGACACAAATGAATGCTATCTTAAGTAGCAAAAATTACAAAAATAGAACTACAAATATAGTCCACTCAGCTGCTGCTAAAAATCTTGATGGGATTTACCTGATTTTAATTTAAATAAATATGAAAGCTTAAATTATTTAAAATACACATTTTTTTTTCTTTAACTTATAATACTACAAGGTCTACCCAACTTAAAAAAAAAACACATGTAATAAAAATAATGATAGAAATCTACAAGTTAGTTTTATTTAAGGCTTAATGTATGAATTTTTTTAAAAGTCTTGAGAGGCCTACAGTAATGTTCTCAGTATCAACCAACAAAAATTATTCAGAAGGAGATTCCTTTAAATAAGTCCTTTTCTGCTTGGGGAGTAACATACTGGGATAAGTTCCAGGAAAACACAGACTATTCAGCAGCCAAACATAATTATATATGAACAAAATAATCTTATCTGGTTCTAAAAGATGGAATCTCTTAACAGGTTGCTCAAATACAATTCCATGTACATTTAAGATGAGAGAAAAGAAAAAGACACTTTGTCCTTTTATTTAAATGGAAGGCAACAAATTACATGCCATAAATATGCTTTAAACAGAAAATATCATACCTTGATTTTAAAACTTCATATGCTGACTAGTCTCTAGAGTCCACTACAGATTTTGAAGTAGAAGCTGCATATAGTTAAGCACAATTAACTCTAATACTAGGAGCATCTCTGGTTAGATTTTAAAATTGAAAGTCCCAGCAATTTAGGCAGTGTTTTGTGGACAGGCTGTATCTTTTCCAGTGAATGTCTTCTTTTTCAGACAATCATATCCTTTTAAAGTCTAATTTGTCTGACTCAGTCATTCTTCCCCACACTTTATATCTAAGGAAGACTAACTCTTAAGATAAGAAGTATCTACTTTTGATAATAATTAGTAAGATAGCACAAAGCTCTCAAATCAGAGGCCTTATAAGTACAAAATATTAGGAGAAAGGGCAAAGTCAACCCTTGCCCAAATGAATGAAGCAAAGGAAAGGTACAATCCAATTTTTTTGCTAAATGTGGGAAGATCCCCTGGAGAAGGGAAAGGCTACCCACTCCAGTATTCTAGCCTAGAGAATTCCATAGGCTGTATAGTCCATGGGGTCGCAGAGAGTCGGACACAACTGAGCAACTTTCACTTCACTTCTTTCAAATGTTCCTTTCCCTTACTCTACCACCAGTCCTTCCAACTGGCCTATCTATAAGACTAGAGTGGTTGCCTAATTGTCTTTTTTTAAAAATCTCTAACTTAGACACAGCTGTCTCAGCTGACCTCCAGCCATGATCCAAGGCATCTCATCAACTGTGCAACGACACCAAAAGTTTCTTATCTGGCAGCACACAACACAGGTGATGTGCAGGAAGCTTTTTTTTTTTTTTTGCCTGAGTATTAGTGGTATTCCTGTTATGGGCAAAAGAGAAATGCATCAGGGCCTCAGAGACTCTATCACCAGTTTTAAAAATATTAAAATTACAGAGGATATGATTTACCTAGCTGATCAGATACTTCCAGTAAGGTCAAAGTGGCAACTGAGTTACCAGCTCCATACTGATTGGCTCAGTTAAAAAAAAAAAAAAAAAAGTGTTAAAAGCTCATAACTTTGAGGCTCTAGAAATCAGATAGACAGACAGATAGACAATTCATACTGAATATTTACGTGTATGTCTATCTTTATCTGGGCCAAACTATTCTTAAACTCTGGGCACAAAGCCATCCAAAACCTACTCATTTTGACTGGAAAGTCACTTAAAATGTAGCCTACCTGGAAACATCAACCTTGTTATCTTACAAAGAGCTGTCTGTAAAGTTACTTTTCTAGGTTAAGGCATCTCTTAAAAGAGCACTCAAATATAAATGTTACCTGAGTACTGTAAGAAATTAGCCTATTAATATCTGCTAGACATACCAGTACACATTATTTTTTCTCAAATTAGTTGCCAGTCACCTAAAGGAGAAAGAAAAACAGTATAAAAGAATGGGATACAGGAGGCCTGCGTCACTAAAGGAGGTGATGTGAGGGCATGAACCAGAGGCAGCCTTCGTAAATCCTGTGGATGCAATCTGGCCTTTGTTCGTGATAAAATCCCTGTGTTATGGGGTAAGATGAGCGTCCAGTGTCATCTGGGTCACTGAAGCCACCCAGCACAGATGAAAAGCATCACTGTTCATCCCTCTGTAGTTGCAGTCTGGAAGGCAGAGAACACATCCTGTAGAACTGGATGGCAGTAAAGAGAGAAAATGCCAGGTAAACAAGAATAAGCCTTCCCTCCCTAATACAAGGCATGTGTGTAAGCAAGGAAAAAAGCACATAGGAATGGTGTCTGTGACACCTAGAAGCTGAAACTTCCTCGACGTGCTATAACATACACCACCATTGCTAGGATAAACTCTTTTTGCCTAAAACACTGATAGGCAAGTTCAGAAGTAATGATTTGGAGTTTTTAGAGTATAGCCCTCAATAGCAAATAAAAGTAAAAATATCAGTTCAGTTCAGTCACTCAGTCATGTCCGACTCTTTGTGACCCTGTGAACTGCAGCACGTCAGGCCTCCCTGTCCATCATCAACTCCTGGAGTCTACTCAAACTCATGTTCATTGAGTCGGTGATGCCATCTAACCATCTCATCCTGTCGTCCCCTTCTCCTCCTGCCCTCAATCTTTCCCAGCATCAGGGTCTTTTCCAATGAGTCAGCTCTTCCCATCAGGTGGCCAAAGTATTGGAGTTTCAGCTTCAGCATCAGTCCTTCCAGTGAACACCCAGGACTCATCTCCTTTAGGATGGACTGGTTGGATCTCCTTGCAGTCCAAGGGACTCTCAAGAGTCTTCTCCAACACCACAGTTCAAAAGCATCAATTCTTCAGTGTTCAGCTTTCTTTATGATCCAACTCTCACATTCATACATGACTACAGGAAAAACCATAGCTTTGACTAGACGGACCTTTGTTGGCAAAGTAATGTCTCTGCTTTTTAATATGCTTTCAAGCTTGGTCATAACTTTCCTTCCAAGGAGTAAGCGTCTTTTAATTTCATGGCTGCAGTCACCACCTGCAGTGATTTTGGAGCCCCCAAAAATAAAGTCAGCCACTGTTTCCACTGTTTCCCTATCTATCTGCCGTGAAGTGACAGGACCGGATGCCGTGACCTTAGTTTTCTGCGTGTTGAGTAATGATAAGCAAAGAAGTCCACAGGTGGACCAAAGAGAAAAAGGAAGACTCACAATAGGTCGTGGTCAGTCGGTACAATAATTACAACAGCAGAGAATACGTTTACGTTAACAGTAGTGTGTGTGTGTGCACTCCGTTGTGTCCAACTCTTTGTGACCCCATTACATTGTAGCCCACCAGGTTCCTCTGTCCATGGGGTTTTCCATGCAAGAATACAGGAGCGGGTTCCCATTTCCTGCTCCAGGGGATATTCCTGACTCAGGGATTGAACCGTTATCTCCTGCACTGGTAGGTAGATACCAGGGACCACACGCTCTACATGTATAAATTCATTAAATCCTCGAACAGCCCTATGAATTAGGTTCTACTAACATCAGCAACCACACTTTTTTTGAGTGAAAAAGTAGACTCAGAGAGGTGAAATAACCAGCTTGAGGTGGCCCAGCAAGTAAGTGGCAGAGACAGGATTCACTCTGAAGCAGCCTGGTACTGAAGCCCCTGCTGCCTCAGCAGACATTCCTGATGGGTCATGACAAAACAGGTACAGGCAAAGAATACAGAAAGAAAAGAAAACGTTATCCAAAGCATATGTAAAGATAAGCAGAAACAAGATGGGTGAGTGGATAATGAAGTAAACCATCTTCTGCACCAGTCAAAAGAAACTTTTGGTTTCTGTTTTTCAACCACATGTTGAGAAATACCAAACCAAAAAGCAACAAATTTGTTTCACCAGAAGTACCAGTAAGGCATTATCCAACACAAATGACTATTTTCAATTTTACTGGTATTTACTAATGATGTTAGATGAAAAAAATGCCACCAATATTGTCAGTATAACTAATGAAGCCCATACTCACAATCTGAAGTCCTAGAATAAGTTTTTGGTTTCATGAAAACTTAAGCTGTAAATTGAAAGTGAATTTTACTGTGGGCATGCCCACTGTTGAAGGTACACAGAGATGATGACATAACTGTTTAATTTCTATCATCCCAGTCAATAGTTTTCATATACGCTCTTCCTCTTACCTTGTCATCAAAATTCAACAAATCACCTGCATGGGATGTTAAGATTTGTACCCAGTGCCTTATTCAGGAAAGAGGCTGACCCTCTGGGCTACCAAAAGGCTATCAGAATGTATTGATTTCATAAAGACCACCGATAAGGTTAAGGGTAGTAATGGTGAGTAGCAATGAGGGGCAACAGAATACAGTTCTGATGAGCCATACCTAGCTCCTTCTGTATGCTGTCAGGGACTCCTGTAATAGTCTTTCTCCTTTTGACTTTCTTCGGTCGTCTTACCAGAGTGTCTGTGTAAATTAGAGACCGCCGAAGGCTGGCCTGGCGATCGAAATTCTCCCCTAATGCAGAGTAGTAGAACAAGCAAAGCAATGTTATTTTCAAGCAAGCCGACACCATGCACTTTCTTCCAGAAGCTTGTTGTAAAATGATAAGAAGGTATTAATAACGATGTTAGCCAGTCATACAATGATGAATGGATGCTGAAGGGCAAAAAAGGGAGGAAAGCACGTTAGCATCATAAGGCTGTTTTCCAGTTTCTGGGTGTATGTCCATTCAAAGAAAGCACCTTGAGCTCATTTGCAAATACAAACTGGTGAATAACACATTGGACGAGTGATTTTGTGTTATTTTAAAAATGGGTTATTTTGGAAGTGTTTCACCAAAGTCTTCAGTCACCAAAATCACACTTTACATCAGCTGCAGATGAATTTATTTGCTTCATCTGGTCCTCATCAGAGACCAAAGTATTGTCTTGTACGATGTGATGAAACAAATAATTTAATCAAGAATTCCTAGGTGAAGACTTTTCTTCAGTCAAGGAGGCTCATAATTTGAATAGACTGCGGTAATTGTTATGGTGTGAGACACAATGATAATGAAAAAGCCTTATAATGATAAAGTACTTTTATCACAATGAGACCCAGTAGCACTGTGGTTTATTAAAGCTAAACTGCTTCTCGCTGTTTCTTAATCACATTTTAAAAGTTGATCTAAATTCATTACAGGTATGTTGAAATCAAACCCAGAATGACACATCGAAGTTTTTTCTTTCTAGTGTGTATATTGTGTGATTATCACACCGTGGGATAACCTAAAATAGGTTATCAATTACTGTTTGGTCTGCTTCAAATTACTTGACACTTGAAGAGAAGTTTTATAGCATTGACCTTATTAAATGGTTCTTCTCCTCAAAAAGAGATTTAAAAAATACATATGTACACATACAAAATATATACTTCCATATTATAAGAAAAGTTTAAAAATTATTCACTCTTTTTAGCAACACCGATGCACATTCAAAAGTGGGTATACTGTGAACAATGTATCTTCTATTTTAATAGGAATACATTGTGAACAGAACCAATATGGTTCTAATTAAAACAGAGAATAAAAGACCGGAATGATCAAAACACATTTCACCTACAAAGCAACAAACTTAGATGAGGGCTTGTAAATTTGAAAATGCTCACAACTTTGTTCCTAACAGAGGAAAAACAGAAATGATTTAGAGAAAACCCTGAAACACCAGAAGGTACCATCACGGTGATAAATGCATCACTATGTAAAGTAGCAAATATGGCCTAGAAGAGGCTAGTCAGGACTTCACTGGTTCATTTGTTTTCCGTGGCAGAGAAAACACATTTTCTTGACTCAAATTATTAAGAATGGACAAAATATTAATAGACAGTTGCATTTAGTCTCCAGGTTTGCTTCTTACACACAAAAAACAAAGATAAACCACCCAAGCTCCAAGGAAATTAAAAAACAAACTGCGAGGATGAATATCTAAGACACATACCACTACTGGTGCCAAACTCTCCATCCTTCATTGTGACCTAAAAGGATTTCTCCTCTACTGGGTTAAACATTTCTAAGAGCAGGGACCATGATCATGCACCCTGGCATCGCCTGTGGCATTCAGCTCGATGCCTGACATGAAGTAGTTATTCAGTAAATGCCTACTGAATTGAGAGGGATTTAATTATTCCTTTTCATTGAAAAAATGGCAGTAGTCTGTCAGGGTTACTACTTAGAAATCAATTTAGCTAGGTTAAACATCAGTCCAAAGGCAGTTTGTAAGAACTGCTTCAGCATGCTTACTCACTCTGTTTATCTTCCAGGTGTAAGAGCTGCTATCCCACATGGCAGATTAAACAACATACTCATATGCACATTTTATTTTACACATTTTTTTTCTCTTCAACTCTTAGAACAGGATGAGTTCCCACAGGACACAGGACTGTGACTAAAGGGAGTAAATCGATTTTCAAGCCAGCAGCTCATTGTACTAATGTTTTTTTCCTCTCTGCCTGGCAAGCATCTCTCTGCATTTGAAATAATATATTTATTGGCATTCTTTCCTCTGCTGAACTGTACTGAAAACCAAATAGAAGGTCAATGTTCACCCAAATGAATGAGCACATGACAACAACGCCCTACAGGAAGCTACATTTTATCTTCTAGTGCTTTGGAAATGTATCATTTAAAGAGCAGGGAGTTGCATAACCTATGTCAATTCAACCACTAAAAGTAAACAAATTTAATACTTCTTTATACCAGAATATCAGAAAAACTACTTCTTTATGAAATGTTTGTGTGTATAGTAAACACACAGATCCAGAAAATGGATCAATAAATATGTCATTAGGCATTTGCCTTCCACATTTCCGAAAATGTTAATCACTCAAAAGTAAACTGCATTTTGTCCTAACTTGTATTGCTCATTACTTTATTGTCATTCACCTCTACTGTGTGGCATTTTCAAGGCCTCCCTTTAAACTCTATGTAATTCATATCCACTTACTCATCAGACAGGAGAGAATAAAGTTCAGAGGCTGACACTGTCTGCTGTTGTGACAATGTATTTCACTGTAAATTATTCTTTATTCCTGAAAATCTATTCTGCTTTAAATTTCCTAATTTCACGATAATGCATTTTATCTGAATTCCATTAAGGATTGTTACATTTCATAGCACAATCTTACAATATTAATTCTGAGGCTTTTAATCAATCAAATAATGTAATGCATTTTCTCACAGAAAATACACAGTCATATAAACATTATACTTTGTTCTGAAATACAATTATATCTAAAAACACTTTTAAAAGTATGATTTGGTGAATGACAATCATACTCAGAAAAATCAATGCTATTTGCAAAGAGAATGGAATAAAATGCCATGCTATTTCTGCAAGGTTTAAGTACAGTAAATGTGGGGAAATGTACATGTAATTTAAAATAATTCATGTACTTATTAAATTTCTCTGGAATTCAAAACAGAGTTTTAAATGTAACTTTTAAACATCTTGTAAGGTTTAAAAAAATTTGTCAATAACTATCAAAATACTCTTAAGTCTCTTACAAGCTCACCAATGCCATGGTAAAAAACTTTCTAACAGTAGTCAAGAGCAGTAGCCTCAGAAACACAGCAAAGGTATGATGAGTTTTCATCCTAATTTTTATGAAAACTTATCCTCATTGATCAACTGATTTTTTTAGGTTCTGGCCTTATAAGTCAGATTTTGTATGAGCTGATTCATTAGTATGACTACCAGTAATGTTTTCTCTTGAACACAGTCTAATGTCTGAAGCTACCAACTCTTAACATGTCTATTTTGCATTTTGTACACTCCCCAGACCGATGATCTATCTTCTCTGCAGGATGTGGAAGTAACAGGGCAGGAAAATGTTGATACTTATTAACAGTTCTCTATGTTTGTGAAAAACTGTCTTTGAGTTTTATGTACCTTGTCACTTTAATTACCACAGATGATTAAAACCTGAATAGAATATTCTGCAAGAACTTGAATTTCACATTTGGCAATTAATATTCATATGCAAGCCTAACATGTTCTAAATTTTTTATACTTAGAAGGAATGGATTTTTATTTATGATTATAGAATTCAAATTATGGAGATCAAGATACAACTTTACTATCCTATTAGATTTTTTAAATGTATATTTCATATTTTTATTTCAAGTAATTTCCCCCTTTTTCTACTTGAGAAAACAAGAAGGTAAGAAAATCATTCAGAAATATTAAATGTGTTCTTTTTCACTTTTATAAATGAGTTAAAATAGCCTTTTAGAAAGTAAACCTAATTTTTTCTCACCCAAGATCACATTTAGAAGATATTTCCATATAGCCAAAATATTTTAAAAAGGCAATTCAATTAAAAGACACACTTCAGCTGAATGGCTGGACCACGGAGTACTCTGACATCAACCTTTGGTGATACAGTCTACAAATCTAAAAGCAAGAGACATTTGACATGCACACACATATACATTTTAGTATTCCCTTCATTCAACAAAGAGCAGGCAGTCAGACCACAGCTATCTACCTCTGTTGTATGAATGACATGCTAAGAGCATATACCAAACAAAGAGCCATAGTCATTCTCCCAGAACAGTTGGAACCTATCCACAGAGCAAAGCATACCAGTTATGTTAATAGGAACCACGTCAGCCTGGACTGTTTGGGCTTGCTGCCGCATCTTCTCTTCCGGTGTTGGCAAGGGAAGTGACTTGGTCCAGTTGGTTTGAGTATGAAGGTCAGAGCAGTCACTTGATGTTGGCGTCTTAGGTCTCCTGGTGGAAATAAGTCTTTCCTCTTCCGATGAAGAGGCAGAACACTGCAGGGGAAAAAAGTGAGAGGAAGCCATAGTGTGTAATTGCTGGCAGAAACATTTAAAAATACATTAAAAAAAATTAAACTGAAGCAAGCCAAAAAAAAAAAATTGGTCACATTTAGGAATAAGAAGCAATGGTTCACAAGGGAACTGCTCATCATCTTGCATGTAACCCATAATATACATGATTTGCTAAGGCCTTAGTCTCTAAGCCATGAGGACTGGAAAAGGTTTTGCTGACCCATGAAACTTTTTAAGTTCTTCCTGCTTCTTTCTATATTTACTGTGATCAGAAAGCTTATGGATTTAGTTTAACATTAGAAGCCCAAAGAAACATCATGGGTTTGGCCATCAGTCTCTATTTTTATTAAAATTTCTTTTCACTTCAAGTAATTTCTAGCTTCAATCTCATTTCCTTTAGGCTCTGACCTCAAGTTTGAAAATGATAGAGCTATTGTTGTTCAACTATCTGTGCTCTTTGTAAGTTATTTACATAGAAAAAAAAAAATCAACTGCGAAATTATTAAATTATCAGAAGCTGACCAAAGCTCTGCTTGGAGCCTATCAGAGCCCCATGAAGACATTTCTAGCAGTGTCTGTTTTGATACACATTAACATCCTAACTGGGGAGCCCTTTTCAATACCTTTCTTTCCTCCCATCTTAAAAAGTGTAAGCAAGAAAGTTGTTTTGGCAAGCATTTCATGATGAACTTCACCATGGCTCCAGCAGCTAGTTCTATGACAAATGCCAAGAACTGAAAAAATTGCCACAGGCTCGTGCGTGCTAAGTTGCTTCAGTCGTGTCTGAACTGACTCTGTGACCCTAGCGACTGTAGCCTGCCAGGCTCATCTGTCCATGGGGATTTTTCAGGCAAGAATACTGGAATGGGTTGTCATGCCCTCCTCCAGGGGATCTTCCCAACCCAGGGATCAAACCTGCTTCTCTTACGCCTCCTGCATTGAAAGGCGGGTTCTTTACCTGGGAAGCCTGTCACAGACTCAGGAACAACAGCATTTTGTTGAGGAACAGCAGTTTATAATCATAATAAACGCCTAAGAACTGCTCTTCAAGTTGAAAGCATTTAAACTACTACCTAAGGCATTAAGACAAATTTTACTTAAAAATGAATGAATAAATAAACATTCCCAAGGGAATACCTGTAAAACTAGCAGCCAAGTCAATTCAACACTCTCAACCACACCCCCTTAAAGGGGTAATTGCTATCCTGACTTCTAACATCCAGCTTCATTTGCCTGTTTTTGGGTTTTCTCTAAGGGAAATCATATTGTATTTTCTCTTTTGTGACTTACTTCTTTCATTTAACACAGTATTTGTGAAGATTTATCTATCTTTCAAAAGCATGTCTTGATACCTTTCCAGATCTAATACAAGCTTCTAAGAGGACATTAGTAAGACATCTACAGAAATACATTTCTTAGATATTCTGAACAGAAGAACACTGCTATCTCTGTTTACTGCTATTGAATTAGCCTTCCTGAAAAAAATCTGTGTTTATTCTACAACTAATAGCACTTCACATCTCTGAAAAAGACTTCTCCAGAGCTATGAAAATAGTGTGGTACTGGGATAGAGTCCTAAGCTAAGAATCCAAAGACCTGAGTCTATTCACTTTATATTTTTCAGTCAAGGGATCCTGAAATTGTTCCTAAACATTGAAGTTTCCTTTGCTGTAAAATAGGGCTGTACTCTCTACCACATCCCACTAAGGGCACTTGTGAACCTAATGACATGATAGCTATGAAAAAGGCATTGTGGAAATAAAAAATATATATATATGAACAGACATCTCAATATATGAGATTTTACATTATTAGTACATAATACATGCAAAATGATAACCTACTTTCTTTGCCACCTAAGGAAAATGTGAAATGCTTGTAATTAAAACTGACAAATAAATATATTCAATTTATTGAGCATGTTACTGACATCTTATTGTGATACTAAATTGCATCGTTTCGATTCATGTTTGATCCAACACTGGTTAAAATGACTGCATCTTACCACAGATCCGTGAAAAGCAATGAAGGCTTCCCACGTGGCTCAGTGGTAAAGAATTCACCTGCCAATGCAGGAGACAGAGGACATGTGGGTTCGATTCCTGGTTGGGAAGATCCCCCGGAGGAGGAAATAACAACCTTCAACCACAGGGATGTTTGAAAGAATTAAATTAAGTCATGGAGATCAAATCAGACAATCCTAAAGGAAATCAACTCTGAATATTCATTGGAAGGACTGGTGCTGAAGCTGAAACTCCAATATTTTGGTCACCTGATGCAAAGAGCCGACTCACTGGAAAAGACCCTGATGCTGGGAAAGATTGACGGCAGGAGGAAAAAGGGACAACAGAGAATGAGACGGTTGGATGGCAACGCTGACTCAATGGACATGAGTTCAAGCAAGCTTAAGGAGATAGTGAAGGTCAGGGAAGCCTGGCATGCTGCAGTCCATGGGGTTGCAAGGGGTCAGACACAACTGAGCAACTGAACAACAAAGTCATACCAATGTAAGTCAATTATGTCTACCCTTTATGCAGTTGTGACACTCAAAATAGGTTTGATATACAATACTTATTATCTACCCTCACACTGCAGGTCCACAAAACACACACAAATTAAAATTAATTTTATTTGAGAATTTCATGACAGTTTGTGTAAAGTTCACATTCAGCTTCACATGTCTGAAGCTGAATCTCAACTTAGTAAATTATGTTACTCTTTCTGATACATACATACATAGAAATAATTTTTCAGGCAACCTTGAAATATAGCACAGATTTTTAAAGGCCATAAGAAGCAAATCTTAACAGGTAAGCTTCAGCTTGATGGAAAATAAATAGCATGGCAACACCCTACCAAGGGGGTTCCCTCTTGCATGTGACGTCTGCCTAGGGAGATGGTGAAGCACTGTTTTATGGTCTGTATTCTGCTCGGTGGGACTCATCAGCCCTGGTAACCTACTTTTCTTTCAGTTGACTGAGACTGTCAGATTTGATAACTCTCACAATGAAACAGATCTTCAGTTCAGCCTCGTTGCCATGGGATGATCACTAGGGATTGCTCCAGTATAACAACTGACAAAGATAATCTAGTTTATAAAGTACTCCCCTCCTTTGTGAGAAAATTTCCCAGACAAGCAGGGCACAGATAAAGTTATATGCAAATGTGACTGTTACACAGGTGCCACAATCTACCAAAGAAAAATAAGAAACCAGGATGGCACACCTTTCAGAATGATCTGACTCCCATTGCTCGCAGTATCTGTAAATACAGCAGGGGCACAGGAAAAACCTCATCCATCTCAACGGCGGAACACATCACAATTACTCCATTAAGATGGATACTGGAATGCCGTGGATTATTCCCTTAGCCTCTTAACTCTTGTTGTCCACCCTCCACTTCTCCCCATCCCTGCTTTAATAGTCTGTTTTTCAACACAGAAGCCCGAGGGATCCTTTCAAAACGTGTCAGATCATGCGGCTCCTGTGCAATCTTACTAGAACCTACGAGACCCTACATGACCTGTGAACTGGCGCCTTGCTATCTCTGACCTCATCTCCTACAATCCTATCTCTTTTTTTACCTTACTCTAGCCACACCATCTTCCATCCAGTTCCTTGTACAAATCAAGCACACTCCTGCCTCAGGGTCTTTGCACATGATGTTTCCACCATCTGAAATGCTCGTCCTTTAGACATCCGATGAGTGGATAGCACCTTCTTATTCTTCAGGGGCTTAGTCAAGAGTCCCCTTCTTGTTGAGGTCTTACCTGCTAACCTGCCTAAAATTTCAACTCCTCCCTAATATTTTATATCTCCCTTCTCTTCTTTTTTCTCTTTAGTACATATCACCAATATACATATATTTTAGCTATTTATCTTGTTTGTCTTGCCCTTGAAAATGTAAGTTTCAGGAGGCCTTAAATCAGAATGACATAGAGTACAATTCCACAATTTTAGCTAAAAAGGAGTCACCATTTAGTGACTGATGTCTCAACACCTTGCCCTAGGTTACAGGCTTTAGAGGAATTGGTACCTCATTTAATCTTTTTTTTTTTACCTCATTTAATCTTCATAGCATTAGCCTCGTTTTGTAAATATATAAATGGAGTAAAGCAACTTCAGTTGTGGAAAGCTGACAAGTGGGCAAAGGATTAGAACCTACAGCTGGCCTCAAAGCTCTGCTACTAAATAGTATAAAATAACAACTTGATAATATTTGCAATAAATTACTATGTTTTCTAATCTAAAAATAAAAATATCCATTTATATCTCTGAATAAGAAAAAGATCTTAAACAAAAAAAGAACCTATAGTAAAGTCAGCAGTGTGGTATAATGAATGGAACACTTTAAGTATCAGAACACTGGCTCTGCCATTTACCAGCTCTATGTTTTGAGCAATTCAAGCTCCCTGTGTTAAGAACAGAATAACTTAAATAGCACTGCCATGCTTCATGTTAAGGGAACCCTCAGTACAGGGTGAATTTTTTTTTTTTTAAATATTGAGTTTAAAGTGGACTTGCTTTCAGAACTTAAATGCAGCTTGATTTATAAATGCAGTTTAATTGATCAATAATGTTCATTAATATCTCATATCCTTAATCTGGAAGGAATGGACAGTCACAAATGAAACGTAAGAAACCATGATTTCTTGTGCCAAATTGCTTAATTTACAAAGGGAGATCACCTGCCATACCAGCAGTTGTTTTGTGGATTTTGGATGCTGTTAAGTCCTGCATTTCAGAACTTTGAGGTCCTGTCTGGAAATCAGACAAGTTCCTACCATATGGATGGTGAGGCCTGAAACATGGTCTCTTTGGCAGACTGCCAAATTATCAAAAAGTGGGCTTAACTGAAAAACACATTTGCCCAGGCTTTTTTTTTTTTTTAATCTGCTATGCTTTTAAAAATTAGAAAGCCTAATTATAGCCAGAGTTAAACTTAGCATTTATTTAGCAATTATTATATAAAAATAGATATAGAACAGATGGAACTATACAGAGCACCACTTAAGAGGAAAGCCACATACATTTCAGTCCTTTTACACTGACTCAGTCTATGGTGTTTTTCTCTTCAGAATTAAACCCCTCTTGGGTGGACTCTTTCTTTTTAAAGATTCTAGATAGTTTATAAGATGCCAAAATGTTTGCAGCCTTTTTTGGCTATATGCTTATTCCACCTTTAATATACTTAGACACAAGCAATCCCGCCTTCATTCTCTTCTCTCCTTATTCTCCTTCCCCCTCCCCTGGGCTCTGGACCCAACAACAAAAGCCAGGGGTAGTGGTTTTGTGGGGAATACACACAGAAACACAGTCTGTGGCCCATCCAGAGCTCCACAAAGGCCAGGAGGTGGGTTCTACATTCACATTATTAAATAATTTCAATTGTTCCTTCTCTCCTATTCAATATATCACCAAAATCCAGCCCCTTCATCACAGGCTCTAAACTTTCTTACCACGGACTGAATTGAAATATTTTGGATTTAAACTATCACATATAAAGTGAACATAAATGTTCAAAATGATAATGTAATTTCTTGCCTTTAATGGCCTTTTATTATAATAAATCATATATACAAAGTATGTAACATAACAATGAATTTTTAAGAACCTATTACCCAACTCATGACTTAAAATATTACCAATAATTGCATTTACCCCATACTGTTTCCCGCTTGCCTCGAGGTAACCACTTGCCTGAATTCTGTGTTATTTATTATGCCTTTAACTTTTGTTATGTATGTGCATAAATATGTATAAATTACATGTTTAGACTTGCTTAGTTTGTATGTAGTTATACAGGAATACTTACAAAGATGTAAAAGTATATGATTATATGAAGTATTAAATCCAAGTTTATCTTCAAATAAATGCATATTTGAGTCCATAAGATGCCTTCTTTATCAGTCATCATGTCAATGATACTTTGCCATTCTCTTTAGTGTTATTTACTTACCATTATGTTTCTAAGCCATATCCATGTAGTTATGTGAGCTTATGGTTAATCCATTTCACTGAAGCATACATTCCATTCTAATACATTTATCCACTCTTTTACTGATGGATGATGGGTTGAAAAAGATGTTCATCCTATTATCTCAACAAGTTAAACTCTCCTAACCAAGAGAGTGGTTAGCCAGTGAGAGATATAGCTTAAGGCTCAATTCCACATACTCATTGTTGAGGGAAAATGGGCTCTGGCGTCACAGATCTGGGTTTCAATCCTAGTTCACTTTTAGGGGTGAAGGGTGTGTTCACCATCTTGATTGTGGCGATGGTCTCATATATGTATAAGTATGTCAAAACATATTAAATTGTGTATTTTAAAGGTGTGTAGTTTATTTTATATAAACTATACCTCAAAATGCTCTTTGCAACGAGAGGGAGAACTCTGTTTCAGGATTTTAAAGCTATGTGATCTTAAGCAAGTAGTATGATTCCTCCAAGACACATCTGTGACCTGGGTACAAGCTGACTTATGTGGTTGCAGTAAGAATTAAGCAGACTCACAGGTAACACCAGCCCAGCCTCAGGCTCCTAAGCTTTTCCATGCGCCAAATGCTTGGCTCCATGCTGGGAATATCAAAATCAATATGATGGGGATGCTGTGTGGCCTCCCACCTCCACCCTGATCTAGAAGGGAAGGCAGATAGGAATAGAGCCTCATCCCAGTGTAATGGGATGCGTGGAACAAGAGAAACTGGAACAAGCTGAGAGATGCCCTCACTACTTGAATGCATCAAGGCCTGAAATGACAGACCACAATCTTCTCACCCTGCCTAAAGAGGACAGAACAAATGCCACAGATCTCAGAGCAGCGAACATAGGAATCAGCAAAAACTCCTGTGTTTTCACTGTGTCCTGGAATTACTTACCCAGAGAGACCCAGTAAGAAAACAACTGTATCTAGAATCATGTTTTCTAGATAGTTACGTGACGCAAGGCCAGGGGCTCTGTCTGTATATTGAGACTAAGCAGGACTTAACATGGTTTTTTAAAACAATACCACGAATAAATGAACACCACCGAACAAGTCAAAGACAGAAGGAAAAGTGACAATAGCAGGCATAATGAGAAGGAAATTGGGTAATTTATAATCTTGTCCTATTACTTCAATATAGTTCAATGAAAAATGAAATATAAAATGAGAAGCCCTTTATATGTCCTCTTGAATACACTCTGGCTATGTGATCTTGGGAAAGTAATTTAATATATCTGAGTCTCAGTTTCCAGATGGTTAAAATGATAGCAATAATTATTTAAAATACTGATTTTATGGAAGTTCTTGTGAAAATGAGATATAATTTGTGAAATAGTTCAGAAGTGTTCTACTATTATTATAAAGTGAATACCAGAATAATAACCACTGGTAGTTCTACACACAGATAACCTGTAAAGTCACAACAACTAGAAAGTTTTAGTAATTGCTGAAACCTCTCAAATTTATTGCCTTAGGTAGGAAATTCTATGTTTGTGGAATAAAAGACTTAGAATGATTGAAAGAGTAGCCAAATTTTCATAAAACCAGACACTGTCTACTGAGCTAATTTCTTTGAAGTCTGGTTTGAAAAACCAAGCAGTTTAAAGACATCAGTCATCATTATTTGAGCATATACTGTGCCAGGCACCACGCTTAAGGATTTAAAAACATTAATTCACTTCAGCCTCACAATCATCTTCAAGGTGGGCAAGGCAATCAAGTAATTTATTATCAAAACCAGAATGCCTTTGAGAGTGAAAGCAGTCCTTTTAATAATTACACAGAACAGCAGCCATAAACCAGGGCTATCCTGAGCAAAACCAGAACATGTGGTTTATGACCCTTCACAGTTGAGGAAACTGAAACTCGCAGAGGGAAGCAATTTGCCAAGGCCACCAACTTCGACAGGTGGGAAAGCTGCTCTAGACCAGTCTCCCAAGCATCACCTTATCCATGCTTCCTACATGTGCAGTTACAGAGTAAGGCCACTGTCCTTTTGTCATCTTAAAATCCCAAAATCCTCCTTCGATTTAAATCTCTCATGTCAATAAAGACTAAAATGGAACCTGAGATGATGGCAGTTCAAAAAAAAAACAGAGACTAGAAAAGAAAATTTCAGTTTCTATCAATACCATGAAAGCCAACCATTTATTGCCACAATCCCAGTCTAATTTATCTGTCTGGGGAGAAGGGGGGCAAATTTTACGCAAGAGATTGAGTAACTCATGACTGATATCCTTTCTGCTGAGACAATGGGGCCTCTGTGAATGTTTCCCTGATTCAGTGAACATGTCATCAAACATAACCTCCCACAATGGCAGTTGGAGATATGCCCTCTCAACTCACAGGAAGTATCCTGCCATCTATAACTGAAATTTCCTTCAAATACCTGAATAACCTCTTTGGTAGTACCTGGCACATAATGCAAACTAACAAAACAAAAAACTGTCAAGACTAGAACAATACTAAAGCAACTGCTTACTCTTTGATTTCACAGTTGAATAAAAATGTTATTTTGTGAGATTTCTGAATCCCTTTGCAGACACTATTTCTCAAGTAGCATGTTTACTGTGTAGATGACATATATAACATATACTTGGAAACAGTCCAAGCAATTTCTTTTCTTGCTACACTACATCACTACTTTGAAAGATATATATGTGGAAATCATCAGCAAAATAACTTTCACTATACCATAAACACAAGTCCTACTTGGGAAATGTTTTGCATTTGGATAATTACTTTGGAATGATGAGCCAGAATAAGTAACCAAAACAGACATCCCCTAAGTTCTCCATTCTTATTTACATGTCCTTAACTTCTGCCTTATTAGCAACTCTCATGTTAGGAGAGTGCTTTTATCCTAAGCACATAAAAGATGCTTAATTATTACCTGTCCCTTCTTCTCCAGAGTTCACTGCTGTCCTCAGCATAGCCTACTTAGAAATACAAAGGGTTTTCCCAGTAGAATTTTCCTTCTAAATTGACTTCTGTGTACTCCATGTTTAAAATGACCCCAACTGCTAGAGTGACATTTAAGGACATGATTGCAGTCAGAGGTCTTGGTCTTAACATAGAGACCATAAACTGTTAGCTTGGAGCCCCTCATACAATGAATAGATCCCCATCTGATCTCAAATGCCAACTTCATCATATGCATGCATGCATGCAAAGTTGCATCACGTGTGTCCAACTCTTTGTGACCCTTTGGACCATAACCAGCCAGGCCTCTTTGTCCAAGGGATTCTCCAGGTAAGAATACTGGAGTGGGTTGCTATGCCCTCCTCCAGGGGATCTTCCTGACCCAGGGATCAGACCCATGGTCTGCTATGGTCTCCTGCATTGGCAGGTGGCTTCTTTACCACTAGCACCACCTGAGAAGCCCTAAAAAGTTAGGTCACTTCCTGGACTTTACATTCTGTCCTACCAGTTTGTATATTCAGGTGCCACACTGCAGTGATTCCTGACTCTTTGTGTTTTAATACCTGGTCAGGCTGATTCTGCCTCCCCATTGCTCTTCTAGATTACAGCTTTGCCGGGAGGAACCTTGGACTCAGCCTCTGCAATCCTCTTTCTCCTCCTCCCATCCCCTAAAAGAATTCCACACTAAAACAGAACAAAGCTACTCAATTATTTATTGCTACTGTGTTAATTTTTAAAATTAACTTGGGCAGAATTGACAGCTTTTTGATATTGAATCCTCTAAGAGCATGTTATATCTCTTCATTTATTCAAATCTTAGCTGTGTTCCCATGAAGTATTTTAAAGCTTTTTCATATATAACTTGCATTTTTAAATTAAAATTTTCCCTACTTTATTATAACGATTTTGAATAAGACTTTTTCTGCTATCTCTTCTAACTTGCATATGTAGATATGAAAGTTATTGATTTCTATACATAAATATTACACCATATGTATATCTATACTATGTTATAGTGACTGCAAATGCCTGTCTTATTCTTTGTTCTAATGAGAATGGCCCATTAAAAATTACACTGGATTTGGTGACAGGTAGGTACTTTTGTTAAGTTACAAATATCCACTTGTTCCCATATTATTATTATTATTTTTTAATCAAGAATGGATGTAAAATTGTATCAAATGTCAATATTTACAGCTTTTATATGATTTTTCCCTTGAAGTATATTAACACAATTAATACATGACTGAATTACCTAATGATGAACATTCTTACATTACTATGGAAATAAATCCAGGTTGATTTTGAGGTATTCATCTCATAATGAGTTACTAGATTATGTTTCCTGTTATTTTTAATTTCTAATGCCAATATTCATGAGTGAGATTGGCCAGTTTATCTTCTGACTTGTGTAGTCATGTTTTGGCATCAGTGTTAAAACTAATTTATTATTATTTTTTGATTCTACCTTTTCCTTCTTTTTCTTTGCTCTCAGTTTCAAGCAATGGATTAACCTACTCTTTAAAAACTTTAGTAGATTCTTCTTTGTGAAACTATCTAAGCTTGGTGTTCTTCCTCAATTTGGTTCAATTTTTAAATTTTTTTACTATTTCACTTTTTCCCCAGTTTTATTGAGATATAACTGCCATTAATATTGTGAAAGTTTAAGGTCTACAATGTGATGATTTGATGCATGTATATTATAAAACAATCACCAAAATAAGGTTAGTTAACACCTTCATCAACTCAGTTACTACTTTGGAGGTCAATATGATGTAATTTTTGATACGATTTTTTTTAACATGGAAATTAGTCTGTTAATATTCCCCCTCTAGATGTTCTAAGTCACTTTAAATAAATTAGAAAACCAGTTTCAACAGTAGCTATGTCTTCCATCTAACAAAAGGTATATATAATTTGTATTCCTAACCATAAAACCTTCTGTTTGAAAAATGTTAGTGATTTCTGATTAGCTATGCAATAAGAGCTAACTCTTTCACTTGGCATTGCCCGTCTGTAATCTCACTTCAGCCTCTTTCAACACCACTACTCCTGTCATCATTCTTGGCGACCTCAGTATCCACTGAGCTGATCCATCTCACACCTGCTCTGATCCTTCACAATCGCACCTCCAGTATGCCTCAGCCATCCACTCTTAGGGACAGACTCTAGACCTAGTTGCCACATAATACATGAACTGCAATTCTGGAGTGGTTCACTAACAGATAATCCTACAGAATTTGCTCAAGGTGTTGAGAAAAAGAAAAGAATCAAGAATGTGCCCAATGATTTTGACTTAAAAATGGGTAGAAAGAAGTTGAAACTTACTGAGGTGAGGAAAACTATAAAAGAATCAGGTAGGGTTTTTTTTTTGGAAGAGAGATGCGAGAATCATATTTGAATTTGAATCAGTTTGAGATAGGTGTAACAGACCTTTAAGTGGAGATGGACAGCAAGCAGATAAATGCATGAGTGTGGACTGGAGCTTAGAAATTTAGAAAACTTCCATGTATGGAATTTAAGAGAGAAAGTTAAGAGGTACAGAACAGACTTCTGGACTCTGTGGGAGAAGGCGAGGGTGGGCTGTTTCAAGAGAACAGCATCGAAACATGTATATTATCAAGGGTGAAACAGATCACCAGCCCAGGTTGGATGCATATCAAGGGTGAAACAGATCACCAGCCCAGATTGGATGCATGACACAAGTGCTCGGGGCTGGTGCACTGGGAACACCCAGAGGGATGGGATGGAGAGGGAGGTGGGAGGGGGGTTCAGGACAGGGAACACATGTAAATCCATGGCTGATTCATGTCAATGTATGGCAAAAACCACTACAATATTGTAAAGTAATTAGCCTCCAACTAGTAAAAATAAATGGAAAAAAAAAAAAATAAAATCAGAAAAAAAAAAGGTAAGAGGTAGTATTATTCTAGGAATTAAGAGACAAACTTCAAGTCTTAGCTCTGCCACTTGCTGTATGCATCATTTGCATCTTCAAGGCATTAATTTCTTTATCTAGAAAGTGGTGAGTGGAAGACTGTTCTCGAAGATCTTCTTGACAGGCTGTTCATCCTCCGTTCATTTAACTCAATAAATATTTATGCAGGAGAACAGAGCTGGAAGAATTATATTCCCAATTCAGGCTATATTACAAAGCTACAGAAATCAAAACAATATGGTACTAGCACACACAAAAATAGATCAATGGGTCAAGATGAAAGCCCAGAAATAAACTCCTTTATCTCTTAATATCCTCCCCCTTTCCCTCCCTGATTCCTCACCATTCACACAGCCACTCTTCAGATCTCTAGGTCTTTAGTATGTCTTACCTGTTACAAGAGCCCTGTAACTATTCTTTTCACACACTACACCCTCTCCCAGCCCCTTCCCCATTACCTAACTGCCCAAGTAAGAAGTCCTCTTTCAAATATTACCATATGACAAACACTTATTGTAGCATGTAATGTATATAAAACTTTTTATTCTGGTGAGTTCTCCCTGCCTGAGAGCTGTAAGTTTCCTGAGGCATGTCTGTACATGCTTAATACCTTATTAATCTTTGCATTTTGTAGTATCAGGAATATGCTATATACATTTATTCACTGGCTGCTGTTTCTTCCTGGACTGTCCTTCTCCAAGACTTCTGCATAGCTAACTCCTTTAATCCCAATCACCTCTTTGCTTGGGAAAAACCTACCCTTTAATTTAAAATTGCAATCTCCGGCTCTATTTTAGTCAGGAGCACAGATCACTGAAACAGCGTCATTGCTTACTTAGTCTCAGTGTCTCAGCACCAAATCAAAGCGCTATCAAGAGAAGATTTCTTCTGTTTGCTTCATTGTTACATTGCCAGCATCTAAAATATTTCCTAGCACGCAAGAAGCTTAGTAACTACTTGCTTTAAAAATGATTATAATTCTGTGTTTAAAGCAGCGAGGTGATGGACATGTTAATCAGTCTGACTGTGGTGGTCATTTTGCAAAACACATGTATATCAAATTATCACACTTGAACTTATATATAATTTTGTCAATATACTTCAATGAAGCTGAAAAACAATAAAAACAAAACAAAATCCTTACCATGTAATTCATCTCCTGGTTTTAATTTTTCTTACTCATGCCAACAAGAAAAAAATAAGTTTTAAAAAATTATAGACCACATCAATTCTGAAATAGCTGCTTTTCCTATTATGCTAAAAGACTTTTTTTGTATAGACCTTCTTCAACTTACAATGGGGTTTTGTCCAAAAAACCCATCATAAGCTGAAAACAAATGTCAAAATGCATATAACTCATTAACCTATCAAACATTACAGCTTTCCACAGCTTACCTTACACATGCTCAGTTCACTTAACATTAGCCTAAAGTTACGCAAAATCATCTAATACAAAGCCTATCTTATAATAAAGTGTTGCAAAGACAGTACTGAGAATTCCTTGTGTACTTATCACCAAGTCTTCCCTAATATTGACATATTACATCATCGTGGTACATTTGCCAAAACTGAGATTAACACAGGGTAATACTACTAACTGAAAAACAGACTTTATTCTTATTTCACGAGTTTTTCTAACTTAGGTCTTTGTTCTGTTCTGGGAGCCAGTCGAGGATCATGTGTTGAATTTAGAAGCCTTACCTTTGGATCTGTTTCTTCATCCTCGTCTTGGTAATCATCACAGAGGGGACTAGAGTTGGCTGCAAAGGTGGGTCCTTGGGAATAGTACTGAGAACTCCGGTAGCCATCCCGCCGTAACTTATCACATTCTGCAGAGGTAGAGGCCAGGGAGGGGAGAAAGGGCTTTGAGAACCAGGATTTGCTTACTCCTTTTTATTTACCTTTTCTTGTGATATTTTTCTACATACAATAATGATTTAAAATAATAACAAAAATGATGATAAAAAGAACTAAGAGTTAGTAAAGCAGCTACCACACCTTATATGCCATGTTAATACACTTTTTTTTTCTTTTATTTACATGTGTTCCCCATCCCAATATGTTAGTACACTTCAAAGGGGCTGTTTTACACCTCTCAAAAACTCTCTGAGTCAGGGTAATTACATTACTTTTATTGAAGTATAGTTGATTTACAATGTTGTGTTAATTTCTACTGTACAGCAAGTTGACTCAGATATACATGTATACATTCTTTTTTAACATTCTTTTCCATTATGGTTTATCACAGGATATTGAATATAATTCCCTGTGCTATGTAGTAGGTTGCTATTGTTTAGTCACTAAGTCGTGTCTGACTCTTTTGCGACCCCATGGACTGTAGCCTGCCAGGCTTCTCTGTCCATGGAATTTCCCAGGCAAGAATACTAGAGTGGGTTGCCATTTCATTCTCCAGGGGATCTTTCACACTCAGAGATCAAACCCAAGTCTGCTGCATTAGTAGGCAGATTCTTCACCACTGAGCCAGCTGGAAGCCTGTCCATCCTATATGTGATAGTGTGCATCCACTAATCTCAAACTCCCAATCCTTTCCTCTCCTCCTCTCCTCCTCCTTAGCAAGCACAGGTCTATTCTCTGTGAGTCTGTTTCTATTTTGTAAATAAGTTCATTTGTGTCATATTTCAGATTCCACATATAAATGGTGTCATGATATGTGTCTTTTTCTGATTTACTTCACTTAGTACGATAATCTCTAGGTCTGTTTATGTTGCGGCAAATGGCAATATTTCATTCTTTTACACGACTGAGTAATATTCCATTGTATATATGCACCACCTCCTCTTTATCCATTCTTCTGCTGATGGACATTTAGGCTGCTTTGATGGCTATTGTAAACAGTGCTACTACAAAACAGGGATGCATGTATCTTTTCAAATTAAGAGTTTTGTCTGGGTGTATGCTCAGGACTGGGATAGCCAGATGACATGGCAACTCGATTTTTAGTTTTTTGAGGAACCTCCATACTATTTTCCATACGTACTATAATTTTCGACATGTAACGATTGATGATGTAATTCCACATCAAAAAACACAAGCAATTCTCATGTGAGGCTTGCCTTCTAGACTGATCAACTGGAAGTGAGAAATCACGGATTATAATCTCTCATTTTGTTTTTACTTCCAGTTTAATTTGATGCCAAACAGCCTGTAATTCTGTGTGGAGTTTAGCACAAAGCTGGGTGGCAGTCTGAGATGTCTTCCAGTTCATGGAGCAATGACTGGGGCCGTTGGCTGCTCAGAGACTGGGGATTCTCTTCAAGGAGGAACCACTGCACGGATAACTCCCATCAGTTGAGGGAGAACACAGCAAGGGTTCTAATGACATTTTAAAGTCCCAGGAGCTCTCCTATGACTTAGATACCTCAGAAAAGTATTTGCCTTGCAAAAGGATTCCCCACAGTGTTGCTTTAAATATCCATCTTGCTAAAGGAAGGTGACAGGTGTTTGGTTTGGGGCGAGTTTCCTTTGTACAGTTTTACAAAACCATGCAGCTAATGGCACAGAACTAAAGCAGGGCATCTTCAGAGCTCCCTTTTAACACTAGGATCTAAGCTGCTTCTTCAAAGAGGAGATGAGCAGCTGCTTTAGTGGAAGGATAAAAATAAAAAAATCCTCACTCTCCTGTGTTACCTATCTCATGGTGGGAGCAGAGAATCAAATGAAAACTACACATCAGACTTTTTTTTAAAACGCCATGGAAATAGTCACAAGGTTCTTTTAGAACACCAAGCTAATTGAAAAATTGTACAGGTAATCATAAGATAGTTAAACACTAATACTTCAGTTACTTATGGGCTGAATAATGTGTGGGCTGGACTGGCAACCCATGCTAACTAACACTGAATAAAAAAAGAAAATGAAAAAAAATTTCTGACACCTCAGAGTACATTTGAAAAAACGAGGATTTATAACACTAATTGAACCCTTTTCAGTGAAAAAGACTTCCACATTTTTCTCCAATATTTCACAACTTCTCTATAAAAATAAATAGTACCACCAGATTCTGTTCTCATTCCTACAGGGGTGTTACATAAAGCATGATGACTAGTTTTCAAATGGCATTCAGTGCAGAGTTCTTGGATTCTGTAAATATTTTACTTTTCAAAATGATTTTAATTATTTCCTCTTGGCTGTGCTGAGTCTTCATGCCGCCTGAGCTTTCCTCTAGTTGCGGGGAGCAGGGACTACTCTCCAGCTGGGGTGCACGGACTTCTCTTGTTGTGGAGCATGGGTCCAGGGCGCAAGGGCCTCAGTCATTGCGGTTCCCAGGCTCGAGAGCACAGGCTCAATAGTTAGAGGATGCAGGCTTAGCTGCTCCATGGTGTGTGGGATCTTCCCAGATCAGGGATCGAACTCGGGTCTCTGCTACTGGAAGGCAGATTCTTTACCACTGAGCCACCAGGGAAGTCTGATTTTATTTTTTTTATGTTAAAGCTAAAATAAAACATAACACTCAACCCTATAATTCTACATGTCATTAATTTGTATTGCTAAATTAACTTTTCTGTAATCCTATAAACTGAAGCCTCCTAAGGATTCAGGGTGAATCTTGTAAGATAAACTAATAAAAACCTATTACCACTGTAGGTTACTTATCACATAATTTGGAGCTTTCAAAAATAGTTACCAAACAAAACAAAACACAAAGTTAAGGCCAAGGCCCTTTAAACCAAATCCTTTTCTTATTCCAAAAATAATCCTTTTCACCCTCATTCTCTGACCTTAAGATAAGTACAAGTCTTAAATTATAGAATTTTATAGCACTAAAAAAATCGGTTCTCAATATCAGGTACCAAGTAAGAATATGTTTAAAAAAGATTCCTCTGTAAGGGACTGCTAGGCTAGGTCATCTCTAAAGGTGGTATTAGTTTTGATATTCTTGGCAATAATATTAAAAACATCCAAAATGTTATCATCAAAAAAGACAACAAATCACAAGAGTTGGCAAGAATGTGGAGAAAAAGGAACCGCAGTACTGTTGGTGGAAATGTACATTGACGCAGCCACTATGGAAAACAGTATAGAGGTTCCTCAAAAAATTAAAAACAGAACTATCATACAATTCAGCAATTCTGCTTCTGGGTATTATCTGAAGAAAATAAAACAGTAACTCAAGAAGATATATGTACTCCAATGTTCATACACAGGCAATGTTCATACACAGAGAGAGAGAGGAATATTACCTGGCTGTAAAAAAGAATGAAATCTTGCCATTTGCAATAGCATGAATGGACCTAGAAGGTATTATGCAAAGTTAAATAAGTCAGACAAAGACAAATACCATAAGATTTCACTTACATGTGAGATTTAAAAAACAAAACAAATCGGAAACAGACTTAAAGATACAGAGAGAAAGTGGGTGGTTGCCAGATGGCAGGGGGGATGGGGTTGGGCATAATAGGTGAAGGGGATTAAGATGTACAAAATTCCAGTTATAAAATACATACGTCATAGGGATGTAATATACACCCTTATATAGAACATAATTGATAATACCATAATAATTTTGTATGGTGACAGATGTTATCAGACTTACCATGATCATTTTGCAATGTATTTAAATATCAAATCAGTATGTTATACACCTGAAACTATACTGTACATCAATTATACTTCAAAACTTTTTAACTAAAAGGAAATTAAAAATAGCCAAATGACATACCTTTTAAAGCTTATAAAACCAAAATACTGCAAAATTGTTATCCATATATTAAAATCATGAAAAGCTGGCAATTGTTAGTATTCCCAGTATGTGTCATCTTTCAAGCCTAGTTTAAAGGACAATGTCTTTTCTTTCCATGGTTAAATTTATGTCACAAAAATGTTTAAATAGTGGTATAACAAACTAGCATGTCAAATGAACATGGTGCTCATCTAAGGTTAAATTATGCCATGTAAATTTATGGCAGATAACCAATTTTTTAATTCTTACCAGATCAATCTAACAAATTCATTAATTATCTAATTAACTAATAAATAATCTAATTAATCAATAAACTCATCAAGTTCCACTGTCATTTATCTTCAACTCTAATGGGAAATCTAGGAAAATTTCCTCCTCTCAAGTTGCAGTGGCCCTCAGCTTCTAAAACCTTGGCTTTGTTCATTAAAAACCGAGTTTATTGCCTATGGAGTAAGATCTAAGCGAGTACTAGCAATCATGAATAAACAAAGACTTTTCAAACACTAAACTGATGGCAAGGGCAAGGCAAAGTATAACTTAAAGCCAGGTTATGCCAGCAACCACAGGCGGGAAACATGATACTAAATGTAATAGACGCTCTCTCTCTAACACATATGCTTCTTGCAACAGAAATTTAGAGTAAAACCAGGCTATTGTTCTCACAGTACTGCGCAGATAAAGGTGTCACTGTTTATAGTGTCCTCTGGTTTCCCAGCCACAAATTTCCTCCTTCTTCCTTTCCTGTCCAGCTATTTTCTTTAGCACAAGAACAATGGACAAATAACGTGGGTGACCAAAGTTTTAAATATAGAAGCAAAAAGTACTGTCATAGGCTTAGAGGGTTACCTAACTATCTTATGAATTTAATACTGTTTTGTCCTCCCAATGTCCACATATTACACTATTTGTTGGATTTTCTGCTTTAATAGTTTAGATATGTTGAGGGAGTCTGCGGCAAGAAGATTTAGAGTTATCTTCAAACTCATTTTCTCTACTGGAATTCCTTGATGAATTTCCATGCTCTCTGTTTTGCTCCTAAGTGTAATGAATTAGTGACAATGAGCTGGAGTATAAAGCAGTCACAAACACTTGTAAAGCCCAGGGACTTAACATAACAAGAAGATGCTTTTCTGACTCTGCACAGTCCCCCGGTCCAGGCAGAGGTGGCAGTCACACGGAGATCAGGCTGGAGGAAGATTGCCTTCAGAGAGTGATCAGACCATCACACAGCAGCACCACTGGCTCTGGAAACTTCTGCCAGAAGTAACCAGGTTACTTCCTCTCCTGTTTCTTTGGGCACAACAAGTCACACGTTCACATGTACCTTCGGAGGTGAGAAGGAAGGGCAACCTTACCTCATAAGCAAGGGGAAAATCCAACTATTCCAAACCAACTCTAATGACTCCTCCAGAGACAACACTGAATCTAAGACTTCCCAGATCCTTGTCACCCATTCTCCCAACACTTGGTAAATGTTTACCTCCAATCCTTCCTGAATAACATTGAGAAATGTGGGATTTGCAATGAAAAGCTACACTTGCGTGTTTCAGTAACAGAACATTAACCACTGGCGGGGGTGGGTGGATGGGTGGGTGGCATGGCCGTGGGACGGGTCTACAGAGGAGCAGCTGAGTGCCTGTAATTCAGACAAACCAGGTACCACTCACTACCTGTGAGACCTGGGGGACAGCATCTTAACCTCCTAGAAACTCAGATTCCACTTCTAAAGCTGGGCCATTACTTCTTTTGGGAAGCTGTCATGAGAATCGGTCAACAAGTTATTTCTGAGAACTCTGCTCTTTCAGGTAAGAGACTAGGTCAGGGTGTGTCGGGACTTGGTACGGAACCCTCCCACCACTTGGCCAGGGCTCAAAAAACATGGTCACTGATGTCAACATTTACCACATAAGCCATAACTACCTCAAATCCTCTCACTTTTAAAAGTCAGTAAGCAAGTCCATAACAAGACCTGCCTGGCTACACAGTTCTTTAAGATTCTATAGTTTGACCAAACTGTTGACTACATCTTGACTAAAACATCATGAGGTTGTATTTCTTTTTCTGCATATGACACTCATACAAGGATCCTCTTACTGTCAGTGGCCTAAACATTTATTTCTAACTCCTCTCAACCCAAAAAAAGAGCACAAATTTTTGAGTTGATCTAAGTACAAAATTTATAAACCTAATTGGTTTCATGTAATAAGAAGCCTTATACTTAGGAGCATTTTTACACTAAAAGAGTATCAGCCAGATGCCTGGTAAATGTATTCGATGTTTTGTAACTTCTAAAGCAAGGAGAAAAAAGGATCAAGGTTTTTTGATCTGAAAGTATGTGTGCTGGGTTGAACTGTGTCCCCAGAAAAGGAATGCTGAGGTCTTAACCCCCGGTACCTATGACTATGACCTTATTTACAGTCTTTCCAGATGTAAGCATGTTAAAATGAGGTCTTTTGGATGGGTTCTAACCCAGTATGACTGATGTCCTTGTGAGAAGAGGAAACAGAGACCCTGGGACCATTTGAAGACACGCTGACATGGAGGAAAGACAGCCAGGTGCAGACAGAGGCAGAGACAGACTGGAGTTATGCCGCTACAAGAGCACACGGGATCACCAGAAACTGGAAGAGCGTGCCCACCAGAGGCTGAAGGGAGCATGGCCCTGCCAACACCCTGACTTTGGACTTCTGGCCTCCAGATTATAAGACAATCAATTTCTATTGTTTTAAGTCACCCAGTTTGTGGCACTTTGTCATGGCAGCCCAAGGAAATTAACAAAGATGGAACCAGGAGATGCTAGGATGTGAAAGATGTTCATAAGGATCTTTGGAGAAAGGGGGTGGGGTTCCCTTTGGTAGCAATCTTAGAGCATCATGAAGAAACTGCAACAGGAACTGGGCACCTGGGGTCGGCTGTTTGGCTGCTGAAGAGCTATGCACCTCTGGGCAAGAAACATCTGTCAGCTTCAGCACCAAGCTCTAAGGTTCCAAGAAAAGTTAGCCTTTGTAGTAGGAAAAGGCAAGATGTAAAGAAACTCTCAGCAGACATATAGTAACTACTGTGTATTACTAATATTAACTTTGATTGAGGGTTCCCTATGAACAAGCCATTGTTCAAAGCACTTTACATACAGTAAATCATTTACTCTCCACAATGACCTTAAGAGATGGGGATAATATCTTCACTTTATGTACAAAAGACCTTGAGACACAAAGAAGCTTGCTCCAGTTGGTGGAACCAATATTAGACTCCAGGTGCTCTGGCCACAAAGCTGGTGCTCTTTCCTGAGAGTGTCAACTTGCTGATGATGAGAAACTATCCTCCTCCATGTCTCTGGGTTGTTTTTGTTGTTTAGTCGCTCAGTCATGTCTGGCTGTTTGTGATCCATGGACTGAAGCCCGCCAGGCTCCTCTCTCCATGGGATTTCCGAGGCAAGAATACCGGAGTGCGTTGCCATTTCCTTTTCTAGGAGATCTTCCCGACCTACGGATTGAATCCATGTCTCCTGCGCTGGCAGATGGATTCTTTACCACTGAGCCATCAGGGAAACCCATATGTCTCTGGATCTCACTTAATTATGTATAAAATAACACTGGTCTTTTTCTGATAAATCAATAATACATTTTTGGGTTTTAGAAATTAAGAAATTGGACTAGTTTTACTAGAGCTTTTTCCTATACTTAAATTTCCATAACAACAACAACAACAACAAAAATATGAGTACAAAATGTAATGAGTATTGTTCATCTTAAAGAATGTCAGTATTTGGGCTTCCCTGGTGGCTCAGAGGTTTAAGCGTCTGCCTGCAATGTGGGAGACCCAAGATCGATCCCTGGGTCGGGAAGATCCCCTGGAGAATGAAGTGCAACCCACTACAGTATTCTTGCCTAGAGAATCCCATGGACAGAAGGAGCTTGGTGGGCTACAGTCCATAGGGATGCAAAGAGTCGGACAAGACTGAGCGACTTCACTTCACAGTTAAAATTAGAGACGGACTCTTAGCTTTTCCTCAAAGGGAAAGCAGGCCTGTAGGTGAAAACACTACCTATCTCATAAATAATGAAAATATTAGCAGACTCAACATTTTAAGATGAAATGGAAAATCCTTTGATCCCTTCTGAAAATTATTTTATAAATTCTTCAATTTATATTAATTATACATATTAATATATAATGTACACTACCATCACCAGCTCCCAAACTCTCTTAGAGCTGATGGCATTCAGGGTCTACTGGCTGGCAGTGGCAGCTGCCATGCCTACAGGAATCCAAGTCACTGCACTCACCACTTCATGACAGCTTCCCCCAAATCCTCTGAGGTTTACTTCAAATCCCCTTCTTCACAAAGCCTTTTCTAGTTACTACAACCTTCTGTGTGTGTGTGCGCACATGCATCTGCTTAGTCATGTCAGACTCCTTGTGACCCATGGACTGTAGCCCACCAGGCTCCTCTGTCCATGGAATTCTCCAGGCAAGAACAATGGAGGGGGGAACCATTCCCTTTTTCAAGGCATGTTCCTGAGCCAGAGATCGAACCTATGTCTCTTGCAACTCCTGCATTGGCAGGTGGATTCTTAACCAATGTGCCACCTGGGAAGCCCACAGCCTTCCATGCTAGCCTAAAATCTTCAGTATTATAAACCAGATCGCATACTTCCTTAGATCCTCTGCGGTGCCTCACACAGTATAAAGGTTCAACTAGTGTTTTCAACAAAAGAATAGAGAGAGAGAGAGAGAGAGGAATAAAAAGGAGAAAGGAGGATTAAGGAGGTATAGTCGCAATTACTGCCAAAAAGGTAGGGTCTTGGAAGAACAACTCTAAGACAATTCTCTTTTCTCAGTTCCTTGTGTGTCATGACTGCAGAGCAAAGCAATCCCGTCCCACGTTTATCTGTTAAGTCACCAATATTAATATTTATGGAGCATCTACTATCTGCCAATGCTGTTGTAGGTACAGGAGACTGCACAGTGAGCAGAACAAACAAAAATTCCTGTCTTTAGAGAGCTTGGGCTCTAAGAAGATACAGACAACAAACAGGAAAAAGAGCCAACTACATAACAAGAAAGAACGTCCTAAGTGTTAAGAAAGAAAGTCAGCAGAGAAGGGTATAGGGAGTGGTGTGGAAGCAGGCCTGCCTGAGTGAAGAAAGGGGGTCCCAGCACCCCGAGAAAGAGCTGGAGGGAAGTGTGATGGGGCTGGGTGAAGAGAAAGGGCAGTAGGAGATGGTTAAACATGTAAAGGGCCTTGGAGGTTCCTGTAAGGACTTGCTTTTAACCATAAGGCTGGACGGTAGCCTCTGGAGACTTCTAACAGAGAAGTGACTTGATCTCACCTGCACTTACCTCCTTCTTCCTGCCTACCTTCTTCTCCCAGGCACTAGGACTTAGCCTAACAGTACTCAAATATGAATTCTGAATAAACCTGTAAGAGGAAACAGTAAATCACCTAGTGGTGCTAGTAAACACGCACTGTGGGGCTTTCCTGGTGGCTCAGTGGTGAAGAATCTGCCTGTCAACGTGGGAGACACAGGTTCGATCCCTAGCCGGGAAGATCCCACATGCCGTGGAGCAGCTGAGCCCATGCATGACTATTCAGCCTGTGCTCTAGAGCCCGGGAACTGCGACTACTGAAGCCCACTCACAACCCAAGAAGACACCGCAGTGAGAAGGCTGAGCGCTGCAGTGAAGAGAAGGCCTTGTTCACCGCGACTCAAGAAAAGCCCGCACGGCCACATGGCCCAGCACAGCCAATAAATAAATAGCTATTATTTTAAAAAAGCTACCAGCATTTTACTATTGATTTGTATAACTTGTCATAATTAATTTTTTCATATTTATAATTCCATGAGAAAAACATGTGAGTGGAACTTTTCATGAATTTATCATAAAGATTTTGAAATATACTCCAAGAGAATGCTTTTAACTTAAATGGTCACTAATTCTGACTTCTTTAGATGAAAGATGGAAGGAAAAGGAGGAGATGGAGAGAGAAACTGAATGCAAAGTCAGAACAAAAGGGGATTTATCATTTATTCCCTGAGGAAATGAGGTGAAAAGATGAGTGGATGCTAAAAGGGAAAAAAAGTGAAGTTTGCTGAATGTTAGCTTATCTGAGTAAGAAGAAGAAGAAATGATAAGGGAAGTAATATTAAATGAGCACTCTTGTCCTTAAAAAACTAAAAATAGAGTTACCACATGGTCCAGAAATACCACTACTGGGCATATATCCAGAGAAAACTCTAACTGGAAAAGATATAGGCACCCCAATGTTCACAGCAGCACGATTTATAATAGCCGAGACATGGAAGCAACCTAAATGTCCATCCACAGATGGATGGATAAAGAAGATGTGGTATATATACACTCAGAAAAAAAAGATGAAATAATGCCATTTGCAGCAACATGGATGGACCTTAAGATTATCAACCTAAGTGAGTCAGAGAAAGACAAATATCATGTATCACTTACATATGGAATCCTAAAATATGATACAAAGGAACTTATTTATAAAGCCAGAAAGAGATTCGTAGACATAGAAAACAAATTTATGGCTACCAAGGGGAAAGGTAAGGGGAAGAGATAAATTAGGAATTTGGAAATTATATGCATACATTACTATATACATAAAACAGATAAACAATAAGGACCTAGTATATGCTCAATATTTTGTTATATATATATGTGAGAAAAGAATCTGAAATATATATAATAAGAAAATACACAAATATAACTGAATCACTTTGCTATACAACCAAAACTAACACAAAACTGTAAAACAACTCTACTTCAATAAAAAATAAATTTTTAAATGATACAAATGATTTTATTTACAAAACAGAAACAGAAGAAACTTATGGTTACCAAAGGGGATAATGGGGGTGGATGCAAGAGATAAATTAGGAGTTTGGGATTAACAGATATGCACTACTATATATAAAATAGGTAAACCACAAGGACCTATTGTTTAGCAAAGGGAACTATATTCAACATCTTGTAATAATCTATAATGGAAAAGAATCTGAAAAAATATAATTTAATCATTTTTCTGTACACTTGAAACTAATACTATAAATTAACTGTACTATAATTTAAAATAAAAGAAACAAAAAACAAGCACTGCTGCATTAAAAGCCAGAGGACCAGTTAGTTAAAAAAGGCTGTTCTGTCATTTTTCAGGTTGTATGGATAGTGGTGGTATATAGAGTATGAACTGCTGGCAAAGTGTCTAAACATTTCATGTCCAAAGCACAATGCTGATATTTCACAACAGTATGGCATTTTAGACATACCATACTTTAAAATCTGAATGTGGTTTCTTTCTAACAGTATTAAATCTTTCATAATCCTCCTCCTATAATTCAAGGTCATTAACAACTGGGAGGACTCCAGTTCCAAAGTTAATTATAAATAATGGCCATGATGTACTGCTTCAGTGAGAATGTCCTGTGATGAACCACAGTCTAAACAACTCTTTTTTTCACATCATTGATTTTTAAAGCCATTACTCCTGACACTTAATAAATGCATTATTTTCTAAACTGAAAGCCCTTGGCCATCATTATTTGATTTGTGTGTAAAATATTTCTGTGTGAACTGAAGGAAAGCAGATATTATACCTGTCTTATGGATTATGAGACACAAATGTTTTACATTTCTGGTAGATCCAGGTTTCCAAACTTCTATCCCAGTTATTTATCCATCAGATTATCAGTGACAGGGCTGAAAGCCAGTTCTTATACTATATCTTTGTCTGGTACCAGAGGACTGAGAACATGGAAGACTACAAACATATATTTAGAAGAAAATCAATAATCAATTCCAGTCCAACAGCTGGATCAGGTCTTATACAGCTAAAGATCCTAGTTTGAGCTTTCATTTAACAAGCAACATAGGAAAAATTTTACTGCAGTCAAATATTATGCTCTGTGAACATTAGGGAAGTTATTTTCTTATTGAAAATCAAACCAAAATGCATTTCAAAGTAGAAGCAATCTGCCTTCTAGTACATTAATTTATTGCGTCTGGCAATCCTGAAGAGGAAATCATACGGATATTGTAGTTAAGATTCTGCCTTACCAGTCATGTACACTGGATTTTCCAAAATTACATTTGGATTTTCCATAAATTCTTTTCTTCAAAGCAGCTAAGCCCCCTTCAAAGCAGCTAGCTGTACTTTAATTTACTGAAATTGTCTTCAATAATCAATAAATTAGAACATAATTAAGGGACTATAAATGGTCAAAAGTTTTTTAAGTTACTCAGTTACTTGCAGCATATCAAGTGAGCTGAAAAGCTATGTTAAATCTTAAAGACACCATGGATTTAATATAGATACTTTCAATGGATATTGTCTTAGATAATTTGACAGCAATTATAAATAATAGATTCCAGATTAATATGATTTATTGGTTTACTATTACACTAATGATTCATTGTTTTCTTCCCTCTACCCTTAAGAGTAATTGTTTGTATATAGTTACACAGGAATACTTACAATGATATAAAAGCATATTATAATATATGAAGTATAAAATCCAAATTTATCTTCCAATAAATCCATATTTGAGTCCATAAGATGCCTTCTTTATCAATTATCATGTCAATGATACTTTGCATCCAAAATACCATAAAATATGAAAGGAGAAAATATATGGCTTTAAAGATTAAGCCCAAGTCTCTCTAAAAAGTTACAAAATCTCTCCTCTCTTCATGTCTTAATGGTACATGGACATTATGCACCACTGGACATAATGCTCCAACAGACATAATGCTCCAAAGGACAAAATGCTCCAGGTGCTAGAGTATAATTTATTAACTGTGGGTAAGAAAGAGACGGCCAATCAGAAAATAAGCCAACAATCACCCACGTGTCAAGGAAAAGGAAGCTTCCTGGAAGGAGATGAATCAATTCATTCAAGCAACCTTCTGCTAACAGCCAGGGAGATGAGTGGTGGGGGCCAAGATCTTCAATTCTGGCAGTGAGCAGCTGTGTGTTCAAATCTTAGCTCACAATGAGCTAGTGAAACTGAAAGGGGTACAGCTTTCCAGGTGTTTACAATTTGGTTGACTGATTAAACAAGTTCACATGACAATTTATGGAGCGGCTCCTCCCGATGAAGGTGTATCCGAATCCCCTGGGGGCTTGTTAACCACTTAGCTGACCTGAGTATGTGACTCAGTGGGTCTGCATTGGAGCCTGAGAACTTAATACTTCTAATAAGTTCCTAGGTGATATTCCTGCTGCTGGTCTGGGAGCCACACTACAAGAAAACTGTTTCAGAGGAAAGTAAGTAGCCACAGAGGAGGAGAAACAAAATGAAAGGTGCTTGATGTGAAATCCATGAACCCATTTGGGGCAGGTATAAAGTAAAAGGAAAAGCTTTCCATTTGGAGGAGGTGCTAGATGAGGCTCCCGAAGATCAGAATTTTCCTTATTCCAGGTGAGAAAAGATAAAAGGCCTGAAGGGAAAAGAGGGTTTATTTCATTTTATTCTATCTGTTTCTTTTATTGTGCCATGACGATCCACACTCACCAACGGAATAACTAGAGAGGAAGATGGGGAACAAAGTATGAAGAAGAATTTAGCTGATAGAGTATAGAGAGCACTGTGGAAGAAGAAATGATTTATCTGGTATATCTATTTTCTTTTCAGGCCACTTCCACCTTTCCCTTGATTCCTGCAGTCATCTCCAACCAATGTCCTGGGTCACTCCGATTCTTTTACTTCGAACTTTTAACACAGAACCAAACTGAACCACTTAAACAGTGTGAGTCAGATTATGTCACTCCTGAGCTCAAACTTTTCCAATGGCCTCCCAGTCCCTGAAAGTAAAAGCCAGTGTCCTCCTAAAGGTGCCTAAATGAAAGTCGCTCAGTCGTATCTGACTCTTTGTGACCCCATGGACTATACAGTCCATGGAATTCTCCAGGCCAGAATACTAGAGTGGGTAGCCTTTCCCTTCTCCAGGGCATCTTCCCAAACCAGGGATCGAGCCCAGGTCTCCTGTATTGCAGGCAGATTCTTTACCAGCTGAGCCACAAGGGAAGCCCTAGAATACTGGAGGGAGTAGCCTATTTCTTCTCCAGCGGATCTTCCCGAGCCAGGAATCAAACCGGGGTCTCCTGCATTGCAGGTGGATTCTTTACCAACTGAGCTATGAGGGAAGGTGCCTAAGCCACATACGATTCACTCATTGTAGGTGGCCAGGAGTTCATTAAATGAATGAACCTTCAGTGCTTGAAAGGGCCCTGTAATGATGTGACAGGGGGGCTGTCCCTAGCCCTTACCTAGGTCCATTTTATCTTTGGCAATACTTTTTATCTTAATTTACCCAAGGCATGTGACCTGCCTGTCTGGTACACCAAAGATGTCATCAGTGGTTATTAACCACAACTGACATGTATGGGTTAGGGCCAGCATAAACACAGAATTTAATGGGCGAGGGGCACCTATTATATATATGTCAGTAACTAAGAGGATGAGGGAAGAGCGGGTAGAGAAGATGAAGCTCACTGCTCTGTTAGGGTTATCTCTCCAAGAAAATGTGGTCTCAGTAGAATGTTAGAGACACTGACCAAATCCAACATCACAATACTTATTCCATCACGGACAACTCTTGTGATTTCTGGTCAGAACAGATGTCACAGGAAAGCTCCCAGAGAGGTTCTGGGAAGGAGTAAGGTGGAAAAGAGGGCTTCCTGTGTGATTGAGACAGTAAAGAATCTGCCTGCAAAGCAGGAGACCTGGATTTGATACTTGGGATGGGAAGATCCTCTGGAGAAGGGAAGGGCTACCCAACTCCAGTATTCTTGCCTGGAGAATTCCATGGAGAGAAGAACCTAGCAGGCTACAGAATGGGGTCGCAGAGTCAGATATGACTGAGTGACTAATACTTTCACAAGGTGGAAGAGAGACGGTGGAAAAGCTGCCTTTGAAGTAAATGGGTTCCACCAAGGGAGGGGGGAAATGACAAGCAAACTTCTGAAATCATACACCTAATACTCACTTTAGAACAATTCCAAACGACTTCTCATTTCCATCTACTTATGTGTTTGGGGAGATAAAGTGGTCAGGGCCTGGAAGGTGGAGTACCATGAGAACACTTAGCAGTAATTGTATCAGCTCAACAGTCACACAGGAAAGGAATTGCTGACTAATAACACACTGAAAAGGCATTGAAGAGAGTCTCTTCCCTCCATATCTTGGGACAAGTATCTCCTTCAATGACTAATATTAAACACCATAGGCAATGTCATTTATGCAAAAGGGCGAAAAGAGGTCATATTGATTGATATTCTCCCTCCATAGTTAATTTCTATTAGAGTGGAATAAAACTGTCCGTAAACACTTAGGGATTAAATATTAAAATTCACACCACCGGATAAAACTGTTTGTTAGCTTTATTTTTCACTGCAAACCATGGAAAGAATTATTCCTCAAATGTTATTTGCCATGGCAGAAAACTGGCTTTTAACATTGCTTTTCTTCACATACCCAAAATCATTTAAGGAGACCTGAAGAACGAAATTTGATTTAAATTAAGGCAAAAGCTTCCTCGTACCCATGATAACTGTGAGGGTGCTGTGGGTGTGCAAGTCCTAGCTGAGCACCACCAAAGCACAAGCAAACTGGAGGTGACCTCATTTCACTTTAGAATGAAAAGCCCTATCACTGCAGCCGTGGAGCATCACCAAGGTTACTCAATGTCAAATAACTTGCAAAGAGTCTAAACCAACACCAGGGACTTCAGCTGTGTGGGGAATGATAACAAACCTTATCCACAGTACCTTCAATGTAGCATTTTTATGCTGCACCGGGCGAAAATACAGCAGCCACTCAAGTTACTCAGTTTATCAGGAATTAAACTGGAATTGCTGAAACAGCAGACTGGCCATGGACACAAAAACAAAACAAAAAACCTTTTGTTCAAACCATTCATGGTGCTTTGTTAAGACCTGGATCATTCAAATGACTGTCTTTGTTATTCTATCTTTTGTGTGTTGTTGCTATTAAAGGCGACAGGTCTCTTTACCCCCTGAAAAAGCAAAGATTGTTCCTTTTTCCTTTGTTCTTGCATCTGACTTCCTTCACACAGGTTAACTACCCGTTCAGGGTTAACAGACCCAGAGTTAGTATTATAAAAAATTTTGTGCACCATTGAATCCAACAAGAGAAGTTAAGACACCCTTTTGTGTATCATTCCATTCTGTTAATTTTTTATTTTTGTCTTGCACTTCATTTTTCTCAATAGGGAATTTAATCCATTATTTCCTCATGTTGGGCAACTTTCCCTAAGGACAAAAATTCCAAAGGAAGTGCAATAAAATACTAAACATTAAAAAAAAAAAAAGTCTTTAATAACATTACCACTTGGCTTTGAAAAGTCAACCTAATTACATTCACAAGCACTGAAGGAGTCAGCTCCAAATGAAGTCATCCTTCTCACCAAGGAACTGGCCACACAGTGGGGGCCACATTTCTATCAAGACTCTAATAAATAACATCAGTGTTTTTTTGCTCCATCTCAAAACATGCTTTCTCCAGTTTTCTGTCTGGGAGTTGGAAGTCAAAACCTGATCTCCGCCTGTGCCCGTTCACTGCCTTCTGACTACTGATGGAATATGCTCCCTTTATAATATGATATAATATAATATACTCTCTTTATAATATTTGCAGTCTTTCCTCCTCCTGTGGGCTCTTTTGTCTAAAATCATGTTTTAACTGGCTCTAGTTTTTAAAACAAGTAATATTACTACTTTTAGCCTGCAACCACCTCAAAATACTCTTTGCCTTGGCGACATCATTTATTTCTTTAAAAAAAAAATTACTTATATTATTATTTTTCTGCTTATTAAAATAATTCTTATCTCATGACACCTGGCTTCTTAAATCCACAGACCCCCCTGGAAACCACACTTTTGACAGTCACCAGTGGCCACCTCCTGACCAATTCAGTAACCTTTCTTCCGACCCTGCCTGTCCCTGAGGACCACGACCAATGCCCCATCCTGATTTGCTGTCTTCTTCCCCAGTTACTCTTTCCCCAACTGCTCCTTCCCAAGCCCCTAAAATAAGAGCCTCCCAGGCTCAGCCTTCATCACCCTCTCTCTGCACTTTCTCATCTCCAATCTCCTCGCTCCCGCATCCTCACCAGTTATTCCCCGGCTATGACTGATCTTCCTCGTGAGTTTGAGATGACCATTCCAGGACCTCCACAGACACAACAGTATTTGCAGTACCAAGCACTGGGGTCACACAAGTGACAAGAAAAGGTCCTGCTGACAGGTGGGGGATAAACATGTGAACACAATTACCAGCAGTTGAACGGAGGGGTGTAGGGTTCTGTGGGCGTGTGTGGAAAAGTGGGGAAGGGATGTCTGGGTCTGCCCTGAGGAGTCCAGGAAAGCTCTGTGAGAGCCCAGGCAGCCACCAGCTGGCCCTCGCAAGGGGAACAGGAGTTGGGCAGGTGTGAGCGGTTGTGATTCAGGAGAGGCAGTGGATTGAGACATGTGTGGACAGACAGAAAGGGCAACACGAGCCAGCATTCCAACGGAAGGACTTTACCCTTATGTGTGAGCGCACGAAGTCAAGACAGAGGTTATGTTTTATTCTGCCAATGGTGGGAAGCTGGTAAAGAATTTTTAATGAGAGGCATGATCAGACTTGTGTTTTAAAGACAACACCCAGGGGCAAGGGTGCGGCTCAATGATATCATCATTATCAACCTTGTCAGAGAGTTATTCATACACTTATCTCTGACTGGGTGTAAACTAGGGAAGCAGCCGTGTGGATTCATCTCTGACTGCTGCAACTTCCGCCCAGCACCTCATCTGCTGGATGCACTTAGCAGTTTTTGTGTCAACACAAACTTCGATTCTAGACAACTCAGGACTTGCATTAAGCTGTAAATCCTACTTTTGTGTCAGTAAACCCCATACATATCACCCTTAAGCAGTTACGTACTGAGAGGCCAATCAGAATTCTGGAGCTTAGAAGGGAACTTGGAGATAAAAAAAGTTCTTTTCCGGAGGGAGAAGCCACGTACAAAAATGGGATATGATTTTCCAACACCTTCCAGGCTATAGGCAGCACTAGAATCACAATTCTGGCTGCCTATCTCATTTTTCGGAATAGGTAATAACAGAAGAAGGTGGCAATGCTGCCGTGGTCCAGGGAAGATGAAACGATTACACATCCTACTTCTGTGCAGTGGCTTTCCCACAATAAAGAACCACTCCTCCCCCAAGCTCTCCATTCTACGCCTATTTTTGTTTAAACTAGAAAACAAGTTAAAATTCTCTATGAATGAGTGTAATTTAATGTTTCTTACTTATTAAAAAAAATAGATGATAATCTTTCTTTAACCAGTGACGTTTAACAGTCTCCTTTTACATATCAATTTGACCAAAAGATTCTTCAGGAAGAATGTAAGTAATGAACGAGGCAGAGAGTAAACTGGCTGCAAGTGCTAAATCATTGATATATTTAAAATTTCTAATCCCTTATCTTTCTTTCCTTTGTCCCTCTTATAACCTGTGTCTTATTACCATGTTTCTTAAGTCCATCAAAGTACTAATGACTTATTATAACCCTAAAAATAAGCTCCAAAGCCCATTTGGATGAAACAATGATTACTGATGTTCATTACATATGATGTCTCATGATGAACCTTCCTTTCTTTATTTCTCTTAAACATGTGTGAATTTTAATGAAATCAAGAATGAGTGAAGAGAAGTTTGCATGTGCAACAGGGAAGCCACCAACTTTAGGCTATTTTGCATTTCCTAAATTAATTGGCTGAAGAAACTAAGTCTGCCTTGGAGGCTCTGATTTGCAAAGTGAGTTCCATCCCGATGACCTTTCTGGAAGTTGAGGGCAGCTGAAGAAGCATCAGAGATAGGCCCTTGGGATCTGAGATCAAAACAGGCAGGCACAGGCTGGGCGAGAAACCTGACTTGGAGTTCTTGGCAGAGTTATCTATAAACTATAAGTGTTAGTCGCTCAGTCGTGCCCGACTCTTTGTGACCCCATGGACTGCAGCACACCCACCAGGCTCCTCTGTCCACGAGATTTTCCAGGCAGGGATACTGGAGTGGGTTGCCATTTCCTAAGTAGCTATCAATTAATCCCTTAACTTCAATACATCCTGGTTTATCATATACAAAATAAAGTGAAAGTCGCTAGGTCGTGTCCGACTCTTTGTGACCCCATGGACTATACATTCCATGGAATTCTCCAAGCAAGAATACTGGAGCGGGTACCCGTTCCCTTTTCCAGGGGATCTTCTCAACCCAGGGATCAAACTCAGATCTCCCACATTGCAGGCGAATTCTTTACCAGCTGAGCCACAAAGGAAGCCCAAGAATACTGGAGTGGGTAGCCTATCCCTTCTCCAGGGGATCTTCCCAACCCAGGAATTGAACCGGAGTGTCCTGCATTGCCGGCGGATTCTTTACCAACTGGGCTATCAGGGAAACTCCTAAAAGAAATGGGATTCAAATGCAGAGGGGATTGATTAACCAGAAGACCAGGGAGGGGCCTTCTGCTCTAGCATCCTGGGTATCTTTCAGAGACTGACGGGAGTGGAGGAAAAGGCATCCTGCTCACTGTGGATGAAGTGAACGAGGCTGTGACCGTCACTGTCATCTGATGACATCTGTCCTTGTTCTCTTCCTCTCTCCCTCCTCCCCAGTGTCTATCTCTGGAGCATAATGGCTGGGAGGGAGAGCGTCAGCTAAATCATGAGCATCTGGGAAAGAGGACCGAAAGTTCTATCTGTATCCCACTGCACTTGTATTAAAAGACACTCCTCCTCCACAAACACTTTCTGCTTCCACACTGAGGGGCAGGTACTTTGAGATACTATATTTAAATAAGTTGGTTTTATTCCCATGAAAATAGGTATTGGGATCTTTATCTAATAGATAAAATACAAGTTCAAAATCTTAAAGAGACACACTCAAATTTAAACTCAAATAATATATTCCTAGTACACAACAGAGGCAGGATATAAACCTAAATGTCACCCATGTACTTTTCATGAAACCTGGCCTTTTCCTATTAGAAAGCAAGAACAACAAGAGGTGTCTGGCAGTCAGTCAGATCATACTCTATTTTTTGACGAAAGTAATAGCACCATGGGCTTCCTTAGTGGCTCAGATGGTAAAGAATCTGCCTGCAATGCAGGAGACCCAGGTTCAATCCCTGGGTCAGGAAGATCCCTGGAGAAAGAAATGGCAACCCATTCCAGTATTCTTGCCTGGAGAATTCCATGGATAGAAGAGGCTGGCGGGCTACAGTCCATGGATCACAAAGAATCAGACATGACTGAGCGACTTTCACTTCACTTCACATTCACAAGGGTTAGACAGGTATCTTCCAGAAAGTCCTGTGAGGAATGCCGCAGGATCACCAAGAAAAGACTCTACAGCCAAAACCCAGGGGCACATGCACCCAGCGCACACAGATGTCACCACCAAGCCCCTCATCAAATCCAGAGAGGCCCCCACAGCCTTTCCCAGAACAGACTCACCCGTCCAAGGCTACATGGAACGAGTTGATGGCTTCCTGACAATGAAAGGTTACACAGTGACCTTCAGATAAAGTCTGTGTGTCAGGAACAGTCAGAGAAACCTGGCTGGAACAACTTAGAAACTCTGTCCACAATTTTGAAAAAGGTATACCACTCTTTAATGTCAAACAGGTTGGTTTGTACACACACACACACACACACACACACACATTCTATTGCTTTAAATCAGTTGGTATAAGTAGTCATTTCTTCACAATGTATATCCTCAATTCCTATGTCTCCAGATATAATAAATATAACCTTCTGACTCTGAAGTAACACAAGCCAGATCCAACATTCCTCCCTGTGCTCACACTTTTAATTCTGGAGCCACCCAGCTTGCTGACCTGCTAATGCATGTTTTTTCAGGAAAGAGAGCTGTGACTAGACATTTCTGATATCAACAACAGATGCTCTGTGAACTAATTCAGGCAGGAGTTACACAGATGCAGTAACCAAACTGCCTACTAAACACACTGAGAAAGTATGTTTATCTCTCTCCCAGGTTGAGCTTTTAGGGGATGAGGGCTTGAAATAACATGTTTTCATTACAACCTTTAATAATCTTATAATTGTCAAATGAGGCCCACAGGTTATAAAGAAATGAAATCTAAAACTTTTATTGAGTCCAAGGCAAGCCTATCCCATCCCTCAATACCCCCTTCCCACTGAATTGTGGCTCTTTCAATAAAAGCTAAAACTATCCAGTTAAGCATTTAGTTAGATAGAGGTTATTCATTATCACAGCTAACTCTGATGAAGTTCATGAAGGGTTTAAACAACCATGGAGACTGAAAGAGTAGAATTCTTCTGGAAAGTTAGTAAAATTTACTCTTCAGTAAAATTCACTCTTCATTACTGGCCAGATGTCCTGTTGGGCCTAACATCAAAATACTCTTTTTAAATCTCGGTACATTTTTGTGTTATTGTTAGCAATAAATCATTACCTAAGTCTCCAGTAACTAAATACATCAATTAAAATAAAATCATTTGATCCAAGAGCATGGCCACTAAATTCTATCAAATTCTCCAGAGACTAGTCCCCAAGAACAAATACAAAAGATCTCTCTGCATTAGTTAGGCCAGAATGGAAGCTGCCTCCTCTAGGCACTTCACATGCCATTTGACACCATAAAAGCTCATCCTCTCTTCAACAGGGGAATGGGAGAGTGGGGTCTCCCAAGGCTTTTCTGGCAGACTGAACTCTCCTCTACACACCCAGTGTACTTCATACACATCTCCACTATTCTACTGTTCGTTCATTTCAGTCTTGACACCAGACAGCAAGCAGCTCAGCTCTTTAAAGCTGGGGACCCACGATCTTTTGTCCATTCATTTAAAAACTCTTGGCACAGCACAAAATTGATCCTTAAAATACATGTTAAGTGGCATCTACATCTACCTTTAGGTACTAATGAAAGCTTAGCTTTTTCATAAAAACATTTTCAGTAAACCTGTGGTCTACTGACCAGTAAGCATTTCTGCATTACTTTAACATAAACCAATATTTACAACACCTACTTATTAATTTCTTGTTGTTTAGTCGTTCAGTTGTGTCTGACTCTTTGTGATCCCACGAACAGCTTCCTCTGTCCAAGGGATTCTCCAGGCAAAAGTACTGGAGTGGGTTGCCATTTCCTTCTCCAGAGAATCTTCCTGACCCAGGGATCAAGCCTGCATCTCCTGCTTGGCAGGTGGATTCTTTACCACTGAGCCATCAGGGATGCCCTCAAAGGATAGTACTCCTTCCTTAAAACTGTGAACAAGGTCACAGTAAGAACAGAAGGAGGAACAAAACAGGTTACTCACTGTGAATACTGATGTACCTTTCTATATTTTTAATCAGAGAATGCTGAGGTTAAGTTATCTTAGACTAATAATCTTATATAACATCATACTTGAATAGTACCCTATATTCAGGGACTGGATTTTTTCTTTTTAATCTTCACTGATAATGATATAACAGATACTTTGCACTTATGTTGTATTACAGGTTGCTAACATGATGTCGGGGAAGTGGTATGTGAAGGTACATGTGATTAAAAGTAAATAAATGAAAAACAAAAGCACTCAGATATTCTTTCTTGTTTCATCTCTCTCAACCACTGTTCTTCAAGTTATCAATTATCTAAGGCTCATTTAAATCCAGACTTAAAAGTAGAGCTCTAAGAATTTTCCAAATTTATTAATCTTATTAATAGTAGATCCCTTCGATGAACCATTTCAGGGCACTTAAGCAATCACTAAAGCATTTACCTTTTCAAAATAAAATCTAAATGTAGGCAAAATTTGGGTGATGATATTTCATAGGTATCTACTGAACAGTTCAAAAGAAAATAGTCAGAAAAATCTATATATAGATGTACAGTATCCTAAGGGCAGAAAAGAGAAGCTCTGATTAGGTACTTGAAAATACATGAAAGAGGTCATGAAGCACAATTTCCTGGAGAGTGATCAAAAAACCACTGGACCTGAATATTCAAACTCACACATACCTTCCTGAAGGTATTTTCTACAGGCCAGACTAGGCAGGGCTTGGTCTTTAGAGCAACAAGAGAAATGTTAACAATGGCACTGCCTCCGGGGTTTGTCCTGGGAACTGTGCCATTTAATATTCTTATTAATTCTTCAGTGGATGAATGTGAACTCTAGGTAGAGAAGCACTTTGTCAGAAGTTACTAAAGACAAATCACTAGGAACTGAAGGGATGGAGAAGAAATTCTGGTTGGATTTAGGCACATCATGAAGGCAACACAGCCAAAGTGCATCTCCAAGGCCACACAGAAGAGCCCAACTCACATGATTCTTTTCGTCTAAGCTTGTAGTCACTAAATATGTAGGTTGTGTGCTGAGTTGCTTCAGTGGTGTCCGATTCTTTGTGATGCTATGGACTGTAGCCCGCCAAGCTCCTCTGTCCATGGGATTCTCTAGGCAAGAATATTGGAGTGGGTTGCTATGCCCTCCTCCAGGAGATCTTCCTGACCTGGGGATCGAACCCACACCACTAGCATCTCCTGCAGGCAGGTTCTTTACCCCTAGTGCCATTTGAGAAGCCCATATAAGAGGTTACTCAGGCTATATGAAAAATGGAGCCCAGTAATGTCCTCCTTTCTAGATGGCGCAATGCCAACACTGTAAGGTACATATGAAATAATCAAAGCATCACACAAGATAAAAGGAAGAAAAAACAGGGCTATGATTAAAAATGTTTGTACAGTTCTGTTCAGAATATCAAATCTATTGTGACTCTATTGACAGCTATTCTTTCTCTAAGCAGAGATGATCTGCTTTCTCTAACTGCACTACAGCAGTTTTTGGCACCTCACAAGTATTTTTCACATTGTGATTTGTACTCTAGATATAAGTATAAATTTATCGACAGCTGAGGTCCTGCTGGTGTATTCTGCATTTTGCTAGAAAAATAGATTTCCAACAAATGGTTGTTAAAGGCAGCAGTTAAGAATGTAGGCTCTGCAGCCTGAGATGGTCCAAGTTTAAATCTTGGATCTATCACTGAGTCTGAGATCTCAAGCACATTTCTAAACTTTGTGTCTCCATGTTTTCATCTGTAAAACCTGGCATAGTAATGGTTTGTAGTAGGATTATTGTGAGGATTAAATGAGATACTATGTGCACTAGTTTAGAACAGTACTTCATATATAGTTGAGTGTTAAATGTTAGCTAATAATCAGAGCACATTAATAAATGATTAACTAATGACTGATACACAAGTGAAAACTATAATGAAAATTAGAGGGATCCTCAAGCTGAGGTTTCTTTGAATTAGTAACAGTATTTCTCCAGATATAAGTCTTTCACAATTAGATAAAATACAGGATATGTCCAGTTAAATTAAATTGCATGTAAGCAACAAGTACTTTTTAAAATATAATTAGACCCCAAACAGCACATGGTAGGAGAAAACTGGTAGAAACAGCATCTGGGAGAATAAGAATGTTGGTTTTTTGTTTTAAGGGAAAGTCTCTAAATCTGAATTGATACTTTCCAACTATGGTATTTGAGAAGACTCCTGAGAGTTCCTCGGACTGCATGGAGGTCAAACCAGTCAATCCCAAAGGAAATCAACCCTGACTATTCATTGGAAGGACTGATGCTGAAGCTCCAATATTTTGGCCACCTGATGTGAAGAGCTGACTCAGTCAAAAAGACCCTGATACTGGGAAAGACTGAGGGCAAAAGGAGAAGGGGGCGAGAGAGGATGAGATGGTCAGATAGCATCACCAATTCAGTGGACATGAATTTGAGCAAATTCTAGGAGACAGTAAAGGACAGAGGAGCCTGGCATGCTACATACAGTCTATGGGGTCACAAAGACTTGGACATGACTTAGTGGCTGAACAACTCTGAATCTTAAAAATCACTTCTTCTTTAAAAATCACTTCTTCCCTTCTTTATCACTTTGAGGATGTCCTCTTTGCCATGCATACACTTTTCTTAACATCAACAAGTTGAGGTAAAAATGAGAATTTTAAACTAGATACAGGTGTCTACTATTCTTGGATTTCCTACGAGCCACAGTGCACTCTGCCCACCTGGGCTAGAAGAAGTACTGCTGGGATCAGTCCAAATTCTGGTAAATCAAACCACTCTGCATGCCCTCGAAGTATGTATTTAGGTCTCCTTTCCACCCAACTTGAATTAACTGAACAGACCATCACTAAGTACTAATTTTAACAGTTTGCTCTGAATATTTAAACTATGGTCTTAAAAAAGCAGTGGCAAAATTTCCCATATTGGCAGGGGTTTATTTGAGTACTGGTGGTTTAAACATGCTAAGTGCTGCACTCAATATGTCAGCAAATTTGGAAAACTCAGCAGTGGCCACAGGACTGGAAGAGGTCAGTTTTCATTCCAATCCCAAAGAAAGACAATGCTAAAGAATGCTCAAACTACTGCATAATTGCACTCATCTCACAGGCTAGTAAAGTAATGCTCAAAATTCTCCAAGCCGGGCTTCAGCAATACGTGAACTGTGAACTTCCAGATGTTCAAGCTGGTTTTAGAAAAGGCAGAGGAACCAGAGATCAAATTGCCAACATCCACTGGATCACCGAAAAAGCAAGAGAGTTACAGAAAAACATCTATTTCTGCTTTATTGACTATGCCAAAGTCTTTGACTGTGTGGATCACAATAAACTGTGGAAAATTCTGAAGGAGATGGGAATACCAGACCACCTGACTTACCTCTTGAGAAACCTGTATGCAGGTCAGGAAGCAACAGTTAGAACTGGACATGGAACAACAGACTGATTCCAAATAGGAAAAGGAGAACAGCAAGGCTGTATATTATCACCCTGCTTATTTAACTTATATGCAGAGTACATCATGAGAAATGCTGGGCTGGAAGAAGCACAAGCTGGAACCAAGATTGCCAGGAGAAATATCAATAACCTCAGATGTGCAGATGACACCACCCTTATGGCAGAAAGTGAAGAAGAACTAAAGAACCTCTTGACGAAAGTGAAAGAGGAGAGTGAAAAGGTTGGCTTAAAGCTCAACATTCAGAAAACTAAGATCATGTCATCTGGTCCCATCACTTCATGGCAAATAGATGGGGAAACAGTGGCTGACTTTATTTTTTTGGGCTACAAATCACTGCAGATAGTGATTGCAGTCATGAAATTAAAAGACACTTACTCCTTGGAAGGAAAGTTATGACCAACCTAGACAGCATATTAAAAAGCAGAGATGTTACTTTGTCAACAAAGGTCTGTCTAGTCAAGGCTATGGTTTTTCAGTGGTCATGTATGGATGTGAGAGTTGGACTATAAAGAAAGCTGAGCGCCAAAGAATTGATGCTTTTGAACTGTGGTATTGGAGAAGATTCTTGAGAGTCCCTTGGACTTCCAGGAGATCCAACCAGTCCATCGTAAAGGAGATCAGTCCTGAGTGCTCATTGAAAGGACTGATGTTGAAGCTGAAACTCCAATACTTTGGCCACCTTATGCAAAGGGCTGACTCATTTGAGAAGACCTTGAAGCTGGGAAAGATTGAGGGCAGGAGGAGAAGGGGATGACAGAGGATGAGATGGTTGAATGGCATCACTGACTTAATGGACATGAGTTTGAATAAATTCCGGGAGTTGGTGATGGACAGGGATGCCTAGTGTGCTGCAGTTCATGGGGTCGCAAAGAGTCGGACACGACTGAGTGACTGAACTGAACTGAACTGAAAGGGTTCTAACTCGGAGAAGCCTCCTTGAGGATACATTTGCCTATCTAAAAATAGGCAGCTTTCTATAGACACCAGAACATACTTAGCATGTATTGGGTTGTATTTATAACTTATAAAGACACAGGATACTACAGGTTCATTATAAATAGTCTTCTTTTACAAATAGCAACCGAATCTATGTTTTCATTTCTATCAGCCAAGAATGCAAGAACATCAAGCTTGAAGGATTTCATCTTACCCCTCAGTACTGATTTGAGGTTGAGCTTGGCTTGGCGGTGCAGGTCCTCTACGCAGGGGGGCCTTGTGGTGGGGAGGAACACATTCTCCTGCTGGTGCCATGGAGCAGTGTAGTGGACTGTCCATCGACTCTCCTCATCTAGGTTGGAAACAGCTGTAGAAACAGAGAATACATTCAGGTGTTAAATTAACTACGCTACATCAAGATGGGTTCTGGGTACCTAACACACTCTCAGGTAAGGATCAGCAAGGGAGAAATAGAACAAATTTTGAATAAGATTCAATCTTAGGCCCCAGGGGTCCTTTCCACTGTGTTTTGTGTTTGTTCAGTTAAATGCTTCCCAGCTTTTTAGGCCCTTCTTTTACTCCAAAGTTAGAAAATGATTAACAAAATCTGCGTCACTCCATCATGACAAATATCTATTAGTCAACTACACTATGTTACTACATTAGTAAATGTTAGATTGCAAGACAGAAAACAACTTTTCTACTAAGAATCTGGCACCAATTCTTTCCCCTCTAAAGCATTATTTTAAAACATCACTGTTATAAACTCATTTAAATTTTTAAAAACTAAGCATAAACATTCAATGTAATACATTTAAATAGCATAGTTCAATTAGAAATCCATTTGTGCTGAAAAATGTTCTCTGCATTTCCTGCTTTTATGGAATATGTTCATATTCAAATGTTTTTAGAAACTCCAATGCAATTGATTTTTCCCAACATAATCCAATTTCATTGAATTTTTCCAACACAAAAGAGACTGAGGATATCAGAGGAAGAAATGGTAGGTTAAATCTCTATGATAATTTTCCTTTTACATTTTAGGTCTTAGGATTGCTTTGTCTATTGAATTTTTCCTGACAACACAACCCAAGAAGGGCTACCAATGGATCCCAACATGAAACTGACAACACCATACAAATTCAACAACAATTTTTAAAAATACTTTTTATATAGCCGTCGCTGTAAGCCAACATTGGAGAGACTAGAGAAGTTTGAGAAGGACTCTGTGCTGAGGTGTTTACTGAGGGTGACAAGTCTAACACCTGTAAAACCAGCAGATATGACAGCTGTCAGTCAGGAGGAATCTTCCCCTAGCTCCGACCTATGCCACAGAAGACACACTGGGCATACGCGTTTCTACAACAGAATGTGTCCCTGGAAATGAGACCATAAAGTAGATTCGCAAAATAAAACGAACAGGCATACATGAACTATTGAACCTTTCTATACGAACATGTTTAAAATTAACTCAATGTACCTAACAGCTCAGCTATTACAACCATTCTACAGATCAAATGAGCTAATATACGGAAATGAAATAACAGCTTATGAAATAACTCATGAAAAGAATGGTTGTGGCAAGATTAGTACAATTACTTGAAGGGAGTCCCTGACTTTTAGAACCATCGATGAAGAGGAACTTGGCCTTTCTCAGCACCCCTGGGAACATGAGTCACCCCACTGACCAGGGTGAGGTCAGCCCTCACCCTGTATACCATCTTCTTTACAGGTACTGAATTCCACAAGCCGGACGTTAAGTAATTCACTTCCTGAATCATCCCACTCTCTCCAGTGATAAGATACATTAGTACTATGTATGTAATATACAACATAATGAACACAATTAACACTGTTGGGTTATATATAAAAGTTGCTAAGAGAGGATGAGATAGTTAGCATCACCAACTCAATGGATAAGAATGTGAACAAACTCCAGGAGATAGTGAAGGACAGAGGAGCCTGGTGTGCTGCAGTCCATGAGGTCACAAAGAGTCAGACATGACTTAGCAACTGAACAACAAGATAATATATCCTACGAATTCTCACCACAAAGAAAACATTTTTTCTTTTTCTTCTGTATCTGTATGAGACTATGAATGCTCACTACACTTACTGTGAGAATCATTTCATGATGACTGCAAGTCAAATCATTATGCTATACACCATAAATGGATACAGTGCTGTATGTCAATTATACATCAATAAAACTGGACAAATTTTTTTTTACAAATCACCCTACTTTCTCTACAAATTGCCAAATGGAAAAATAAACATTGAGAACTAGACATCAAGTTAAAAACAGAAACGTCCTGTGTGCTTTCTGCTTTTAATGTTTACTAAAAGCTGCATGTAAATTAGGCACTTGGCATTTCACATAACCTCTGTGGAACAAATGTTTTGCATGGTACATAGAATTATCAATCGTAATCTATAAAATCCAAACAGCCCTGACTTAGTTCTTAGTTACGATCTGAGAATCTTGCACAGGGTGGAACCCGCTGTATGTCCTCCAAAGAGTAGCCAGTTAATGATAAGGTTTTGTGCTGATGCCCATTTACTTCAAAGACTGAATTATCATACTTCATAGCTGGAAAATAATAAAAATGGAAACTCTTCCTATTCACCAATTACAAATCAAATCCAAGTGATAGTGTCCAAGTAACTGCACATTCAGGGCCACCATACGACTACCAACTGGCTCCTAAGAAAGAACAGTTGTCTCTCCCTGGTGTATCTCACTCTTGCCAGGGTAGATTTTAATCAGTCCATTCAAAGACAATCTTTGACCAGGTGAGCCGTAGAAATGAACCCCGAGGGCTGTACATTTGCTTTCTCCAGTTTCTCTTACCAATGCTCCTACCTACATTTATGCAGTTTAAACCCATGGCCCCAAAGCTAAAATAAGATAAACCAACAACTATGTAAAACCGTGTATAAATAAAAGTTATACTTTGCAAAGAATGAAGAAGCACCTGGATTTAAAGAAATTGAAACCAACTGTAAGTACATAATGAAGCCACACAACAAAAGTTGTGTACTTTACAATGACTGATCAGTCTAGACAGAAGCTGTCCTTACGCTCTTAAACACCTAACAGAGTGTAGCAGAGATGCTGAGGATCATGCTCACCAAAAACATGTGATGCATCACACAGGGGCCCTCATATTTAGCCAAAGAATCAAAACACCATACACTGCACATCAAGGCAGACACAAAGTAAATACAAGGACTTTTTTTCCCCCTTCTTCAAAGGATTATTACTTTTTTTTTGAGAAGCCCAACAGAAGTGAATTCACCCAAAATCCCAACCATAAACAAGTAAGTCATGCTTTAAAAAAAAAAAAAAAAAATCACAAAATTCTGCCCTAGAGTTACAAAGGTCTGAGGTATTTGAACTTGGTATAGAAAGGAGTTTAACAAACACCAATTATGCTGTTTTACGCTCTTAATTCCATCACTCAAAAGGAAAGTTATACATAAAACACACACACACATACTCACATATAGTGCAGAGAAAAGAAACTACTTACTTTTCTTCTTAAAAAGTTTAATCAAAGACTTGATCTTTGTATTAATGAAGACCACCATTTCCAGGACATTACATAGGATTTAGAAATTTGAATCCCATTAAAAGCTCAGTCCAGCAAGCAGGTGGCAATCGGCATCCTTCTGCTCCAGATTCTAACTTTTTTCCTCTGGTCTTGAATCCTCAGACATCTGCCTGGGCTGATGTAACTTTGAGGTTGAACTTATTGTCAGGCAGTTACAAACCATTAACAATCCTTGAACCTGAAAAGCTCCCACTGAAACCTAATCTTTAAGACCGAGAGTCACCAATGACAATGTGTACAGAAAGAAAGAGAAAGCCAATCGCGGTTCTTATTTGCATGAGAGCCACATCTATCTTTCTGCCTTGGAGCTCAACGATTCAGTTTTCTCTCCAACAGATCTGAAGTGCCTCCTCTCTGGAGTCCACAAAAACAGTCAGTAGAGATTTTCCTTTACGGAAGTCAAGGTGAAGCAAAGGTGTTCCCCACCTTCACTGGGCCACTGAGAACATCCAGATCTTTTTACTGGAGCCGACAGGTCTCAGAGCAAGTCTGTTGATCTTTGACTCCCTAGTTAAGTCAGGCATTTGAACTGGTTGGGGTGGGGGGGGGGGGGAGCCAAACTATTGTTTCCCCAACCACGCCCCCAGGCTCTGCCTCCCACACCAAAGTAAGGTTTGCAAGCAGTAAAACTTTACAATACAATCTCCAGGGAGCTGTAAATGATGACTTGGTTGTATTTTAGTTGCAAATTAGTACACCCAGTCTTCTCACCCAGTTGGTTTTTTTTTTCCTTGCCAGTGATGAGAAAAGCATCGTCATTGTTCCAAAGGGTGATCTTGTTTGCATCTAGCTGCCACAACTCTCTCACCACCCCCATCCCCCAAACCCTTAACTTTTCCCACCCCAAAGGAGAAAACAGATGATAAAGTAGCCTAATCATTTAAATCTGTATTTTAAATTTAAAAACCTAGCCTAAGCGCCAGGTTTTTAAAATTCCACACCAAACACCTCCCCAATGGGAGAGAAGAGGAATAATTTCTAACAAAAATTATCTGAGTTTTTCTCTTCAATGTGAATGTACTGTACTGTTACAGTTCTTTTCTCGTGTGCAATTGGCCACAGAGAACTGGGTAAATATAAACAGAGAAGAATCAGAAACGTGGTACAAGCAGGCACTAGAAAAGATACACTTCGGGGCAAAGAGACAGGAACAAAAAGGAAAAGAATACAAATAAAAACATATTATGAAATGCGACAAAGGAAAAGAATGCGCCTCACAGCTCTCCCCAACTTCACTTCATGGCAAAACATTTTTTGAAACACGTTAGACAGCCTCTTACTTCATAGCTTTGGGCCAGACTTAACAACTGAATGGAAAAATGTAATAACCCTCTAATTCAAAACATTTAGTTTATAACAAAAGCTTTTAGTCAAAGAATAAAATTTATATAAGGGGCTCCCTCTAGGGAAAACTTTGGAATGATTCCTCCTCAAATCATCCCCCCAACACACACACAATCTTATTTTTTAAACAACAAAACTGAAGCAAGCAAAACCCAAAACACATATTATCCTACCACCATACATATTATCACAGATTTCCAACTTGTGTTCTTTCACCCTATACACTGCTTTATTTAAAAGTAATTACATGGCCATATGGCAAATGAGAAAAGACTGCGAGTGTAAGTTAAATTATATAATTGCTTGAAAAGTGTGCAACATTCCCCTTAAAGAGAACACATTTATAAGCAAGAGCTGCCTCTTAGCTCACTATACTCAAAACAGGCAGTAGTCAGTTCTAACCAGAAGCACTCCTATCCATGAATTTCTGAGGCTGAACATCCCCATCTGGACTTCCAATTAGAAACAGCACATGGCCTTTCACGTACGCAACAGTGGCATTGGAACACTGATTCACTCATTCAAAGACAAATACTGAACAGGTACTAAGTGTCATTCATTTGAGATTCCTCTTGGAGCTTACATTACTTGACCATACACCACAGTTATATGGTATGCTAGAACACAGTAAGTGGAATGGACAAAAGAAAAAGTTGCATAGGATAAACGGGGCTTGAAAGGAGGAGGGTGGTGGCCAGGTTGTACTATTAAATAGAGTCAGGGTAGAGCTCATTGGAAAGGTGAGACTTGAGGGAAAACTTGAAGCAGGCAAGAGCAATAGAACAAGAATCTGTGCAGTGAATCCAACTGGCTCTCATTTTAAAGAGGGAGGAGATAAGTTTATTGGGTAGTGAAACAGTTCTAACCCACCAGGACTAGTCAGAGAAGTGCTCTAAGAAATGAACTTTGGTAAGAGTAACACATGGAGTAATCTCCTTTCTCATTAATAAAACCGGATATCGAGTGACCACAGTCGTGTAAAGATAATGCCACTGGTTACGCAGCGATCAGGGGCAAGTCTGGGGTTAAAAAGCAGGCTTCACCCCAGCATCTCACGTGGTGCCCGTGGCAACGAACCCACCTGCCAATGCAGGAGACATAGGAGACATGGGTTCTATCCCTGGATCGGGAAGATCCCCTGGTGAAGGAAATAGCAACCCACTTTGGTATTCTTGCCTGGAAAATCCCACGGACAGAAAAGCCTGGCGGGCCAGAGTCCATAGGGTTACAAAGAGTCAGACACGACTGAAGCAACTTAGCATGCACCTCAGGATCCCAGGGCACACCGTCCTTCGGCATTATTCTGCGCTGCCTCTTAACTCCCTAAGTCCAGAGCTTCCAGAAGGAAACACATAAACTATGGTATTTATTGTGTTAAATATTAGGAAGGGTTTGGAAAGAGCCTTATAATTGTAAAGACTTCCCCAGTGGTTTTCTCATCTCTTACTTTACTATCTGTGTGTGCTGTGCTGTGTAGAGCTGCTCAGTTGTGTCCGACTCTTTGCGACCCCAGGGACTGCAGCCCACCAGGCTCCTCTGCCCATGGGGCTTCTCCAGGCAAGAATACTGGAGTGCCATGACTGCCTCCAGGGGATATTCCCAACCTGGTCAATGAACCCAGGTCTCACGCACTGCAGGCGGATTCTTGACTGTCTGAGCCACCAGGAAAGTCCAAGAATACTGGAGTGGGTAGCCTATCCCTTCTCCAGGGGATCTTCCCAACCCAGGAATCAAAGCAGGGTCTCCTGCATTTCAAGTGAATTCTCTACCAGCTGAGCTACCGGGGAAGCCCCAGTGATTGCTCTAAACCTATCAATTCCAGCTTTGATGCACACATTATCTTTCCTGCTGTCTAAAATTCTATCGCCCATCATTTAAAAAAAATTCTCCACGGTCACCATGAACTTCTAACCAGTACCAACGGTCTTTTTCTCTCTCATCTTTCTAGTTATCTTTTTAATCATATACTACTAGTGATCCAGTTGTGGAGCTGTTTTTCATCAACACTGCAGACCACTATTTCCTTTCCTACATCTGACTGCTCCTTCTCAGGAGTCTGGCAAACTCTTAACAAGCTTCCAAGAACCAGGTGTTAAATTTCTGCCCTATGCTATTGGTGGCTCAGAGGGTAAAGCGTCTGCCTGCAATGCGGGATACCAGAGTTCAATCCCTGGGTCGGGAAGATCCCCTGGAGAAGGAAATGACAACCCACTCCAGTACTCTTGCCTGGAGAATCCCATGGATGGAGGAGCCTGGTAGGCTACAATCCATGCGGTCGCAAAGAGTCGGACACGACTGAGCGACTTCACTTTCACGCTATTTACTTATTCCCCCTTGAAACCTTAATGACTTTGCTGGTGTGAGGTACGAGTCAGCAAATCATGGCTCTTGGGTCAAAGCCAGCTGGCCCCTTTATAAATGGTTTTTAAAAATTAAAAAATAATATCTCATGACATGTGAAATTATAAGACTCAGATCTCAATGTCCGACAGTAAAGTTGTGAGGGCACAGCTATGCCCATGCGTCATCTACTGTATCCTCTGCTCTCAGGCTGCTCACAACTGCAGAGTGGAATCATGTGCCAAAGACTAACACATGCCCGCAAGCTGAATACATTTATTGTCTGAGAGGCTGACTTCTGGATGAAGCCACTGCCTTTAAACAGCCCCCTCAGTCTTCACCTCCATCTGCTGTCTTTCACTGGTCTGCCCTCCAGCTCCATCTTAACCACCCTCTACTTAAATCTCACATTATCTCAAGTTGAATGCCTAATTTAAGCCAGTTTCCTTAAATCTGCTGCTTATCAAGAACTTTTTGATATCTATTAGGGATGACAGTCAATTTTTCATTGAACCAGACAGGTACATTTAAACACCACTTAAAATGAGAGAACGAAGATCTAAAAGCTAATGCTGTCAGAGCTAAGATGAGATTCTGTGCGTCTTGATCCATCTCTAATTAGCACATGCTAAGTTTTGCAAAGGGCTTCCCTGGTGGCTCAGCTGGTAAAGAATCCACCTGCAATGCAGGAAACCCCGGTTCGATTCCTGGGTCGAGAAGATCCCCTGGAGAAGGGATAGCCTACCCACTCCAGTATTCTTGGGCTTCCCTGGTAATTCAGATGGTAATCTGCCGGGAGTGCAGGAGACCTGGGTTAAAGATATCTTTAGTTAGTATGTTCAAGTTAATATATCTTACACAAAAGTCTTTATTAGAGTCCATAACTAATAAAAATATTTAAGACTAAAAATCTTCAGCTTATGCATTCAAGTTAATGTATCTTATATAAAAGACACATAGAGACCATAAACAAATATATTTAAGAGTAAAGCATTATATTCTAAAAATGCTGTCAAATATGACAAAGAAAAATATACTCTAATATCACTTGAATAATCCTGGCAGATTATCCTGGTCCAGATTTTTTAAATTCTTTACCACCACTATTACATAAAAGTTGCCATCCTTATTTCTAAAACTCCAATAATTCTGCTTAATCTTTCACTGAAATGAAATCTTACTTTTAACCAACATTTAAATTTTTTCTTCTAGAAAGTCATCTGATCATTTCTACAGTTATCCTATTACTTCCCAGGAGCAGGTATATAACAAACCAGCAAAGAGACAGAGGAATATTTTTTAAAGTAATACATATTCTAAACATTTTAATTGTAAATGTGCACTTATGTTCCACCAGTCAGCAAGTTCACACTGAGGACTTATTAGTTGCCTTATGTTAGGCATCCGGGTTAAATGTGAATCCAACATGGGCACTGACTTTCTTAGGAAGGTCATAGTCCAGTGGGGACGGCACACCCAAACAGATAAAAATAATAAAATCATGAATAAGTACAGGGAGAGAGATAAAGACAATGCTGTTAGCTGAACAGATGACAAAGGGCACGCAGCTCATTTATTTTAATTTTTTTATAAACTATTGTTTTGTGTTTGAAAGTGAATGCATTTAGCTTTAGCCCCTATGTTGTGATCTGAAGTTTTAGGTCAGGAAGCAATGTCACAGTTTTGAAGAATTCAAGCAAATTTAAACATATTTTTAGTAGCCATTTCCTGGGTTTCCCGAATGGCTCAGCGGGTAAAGGGTCCACCTGCAATGCAGGGGACACAGGAGGCACAAGTTCAATCCCTGGGTCGGGAAGATCCTCTGGAGAAGCAAATGGCAACCCCTCCTGTATTCTTGCCTGGGGAATTCCATGGACAGAGGAGCCTGGCAGGCTACAGTCCAAAGGGTTGCAAAGAGGCAGACACAACCGCGTAATTAAGCAATTAAATGCTACAAAGCATTACATATATTTTATGTGTACAACATTATATTTAAACTTCTGTCCAAACTTCAGCCCATTCACCACCAAAAGTTTAATTTCCATCACCATATAGTCAACCTCCTTTATCCATATTGTCCTCCCCACTCCCATCCCTTCTGTTCCCCACTACTCTGGTCTCTGCATCTGTGTGTATATTTGGTCTATTTATTTGGATTCCACGTATGACTGGGATTCCCTGGTGGCTCAGAGGTTAAAGCGTCTGCCTGGAATGTGGGAGACCCGGTTCGACCCCTGAGTTGGGAAGATCCCCTGGAGAAGGAAATGGCTACCCACTCCAGTACTCTTGCCTGGAGAATTCCATGGAGGGAGGAGCTTGATAGGCTACAGTCCACGGGGTCGCAAAGAGTCGGACACGACTGAGTGTCTTCACTTCACATATGACTGAAATTATATGGTATTTGTTTTTCTTCATCTGACTTATTTCTCATAGCAGGATACCCTCAAAGTTCATCCACGTTGTCACCAGTGGTAAGATTTCATCTTTTTGTATGGCTGAGTAGTATTCCATCTTGTTTGTGTGTGATCTTTATCCAGTCATCTGCTGATGGGCATTTAATGGTGTTCGGAAAACTAGAGAGCCACATGGCAAGAATGAAACGAGGCCACTATCTCTCATCACACACAAAAACCAACTTAAAATGGATCACAGACCTGAATGTAAGAAACCATAAAACTTCCAGAAGAAAACACAGGCAGTATGCCCTTTGACATCGGCCGTAGTAATCACTTTCTGGCTACGCCTCCTCATGGCCTCATTTAGAAGACAAACAACTGTTAGGGAACAGAGGTAAAGAGGGGACCTGTTGGAAAAGCCCAGTCCTGGGACACAAGGAGGTCTGCACAGGCCTCGGTGTAAGTTTAGGGGAAATTAACGTGGAGAAGAGTGCCAGAGGAGGTGGAGGGAGAGGTGGGGCCTTACCCTAAGGGCCTTGCTTGTCATAAGGGGGTGGAGTTCAGTGGGTGGGCTAGGGAGTCACTGAAGGAGTTTACAAAAGGAAGTTGTATGGCCACTGTGACATCGTAAAGACATCACAGGTGGAGGTGAAGAGTGCGCCTGAGTGGGCTTGACTGGAGGCAGGGAGAGAAGGTGGGGGGACCCAGCCCAGCAAATCATGCCAATGGTGAGGAGGTCAGAACCAGTTCTCACGGAGGGCTGTTTTTCTACAACACCCTTGGTCTTAGCAGCCCATCTTTAACAGCATGTATTATGTTTCAGGAACCATTATATACTTAATGTATAAAATTTTAAAAATTAGACCTTAGTTATTAATAAATGACCTTGTTACCATTCATGCTTTCACTTGTAGTAAACCTTAAATTATGCCCTTATTCTTTTTATTAAGGACCAAAGATTGCATGTGTAAACCTAAAAGCTTAAGAGCAGAGCTGTCTAGGGACTCTAGATAAGGCCTCTATCCCCCTGGAGCCCTCCCCATTTACACAAAGCTTCAGGCCCTCCTTCAGTGCATTAAATGAAGCTAGGGCATTAAAAGTGTTTATTTTGAATCCAGAACTTTCACAAACTTTGTTTAAAAGTATTTAGTAAAAGGGAATATTTTCAAACAATGAACACAGGAGTTATAAGCAGAAACAAGGCACGATTATGTCACATAATAAATACACACATTTTGAATTAAATAAAATGAGTCCTGGATCAATTGAAAGTGGACTGTATAATCAATAAAGATCACCATGGTCTTGTTAAGTGGGGAGGGGAGGGAAGGAAAATAAAACTCAGTTCCAGTCAAAGCTCCAGATTCTAAATGTTAATGCAAGCATGCCTCAAAAGAATTTTAGCGCTTGGAAATAGAAAATATGTCAGCCCAGCCTTATCTATAAATGGTGTTTTTAATGACTGTTGATGTACACTCTTTTTTAAATCAAACATCTGAAATAGAAGACGGCACCTAACTAAGTTAATTTAAGTGTACTGATTATCTTTATGCATGGTTAAAATACTTGAAATACAGTGTTTAAATCCACAGACACACCCATTCATTCTTCTGCTTTTCAGACTCATTGGATTGGAAATCATCATAGCAGAAGAGTATCCAATATAAGCCCACAGGCCTGTAGGATAAAATGTACACATTTAGTAGTAAGAGATTTGAGAAATTTATAAAAATAAACTAGTAACATAATCTCCTTAATAAATATTCATAATAATGCTTTAGTAATAGACTTATAGAAAACTTAGGCCTGGCCTCTATTTATTAAGGAACAAAGCTTCCCATATTTCAACTTCTGGAAGTGAGATTTATGTTTCATGTTTTTATAAATACTTTCACATTGAGAGCAATTATATACAGCCTATAATTCTTGTCTATGAAAATAACAATCATTAGAAGCTGCAAAGCAAATTAATAACACAGGCAGATGAATGAATGAAATCAGTAAATATATAAATAAGAGTAAATTAAAAAACAGGGCTGTCAAATAAAATACAGAATGCCCAGATAAAGCTGAATTTCAGGTAGATGAAATTTGACAATTCAGGGACTTTTAAAAAATGTACAGTTAAATTCATTTGTTAGTACAATTGTAATTTATGATATTAAAAGATAGCCTTAAGTATTTCATACAACAGACAGAAAAACATACTTTATATTATTCAAAACAAATTGAACTGACTATAGGCTCTTGCTATTTGGCATCTAATTGATTAAAAACTGAAAGATGGGTTGGTCAGTTGTTTCCTAAAGAACTGATCTCTTATTTTTCATATCAGGCATTTTTCTTACAAGTTACTACTCTTCATCTCTGTAGTCTAGATTTTAAACATGCACAACTTCTTCTTTGATTTACTTGCCAGTTTTATATGCCATTACAGAAGAGAGGCCAAACATGAGGTCTGTTGGAGCAACCGTACGACACGCACATCAGCCTGCCATCTCCCTAACCCAGCAGGCGCTCCTGGGACAATGGTATCACGTTGGCACCAAGGTGATGAAACACCAAGTATAAACATCACCCACGGTGAATTAAGAGTTAAACATTGTTGACCAATTACATTTTTCCAGTTTACAGGAAATGCTAGAGCTGGAGGAAAAAATGAAAACGTCACTCAGACCAAAAAGCTTAATGTTTACCTGGTCTGGCCTCTCTGCAATAAATTAATTAAATAAGAACAATAAAGAGAATGTGCCAGGTTTAAAAAGCTTGAAGGAACATCACAACCAGATGTATGATCCTGGATAGGAGGCTAGTTTTTGGATAAACCAGATATAAAGAAAACCCTTTTAGACAAAGAGGGAAATTTGAATATGCACTGGGTGTAACCTTACACATTTAACATTTGGATACTGTTACACACACACACACACACATTGTAGAGATGCTGGCCTGGAATGAAAATACTGATATGTGTCTGATGGCAGATGCTCATGAAGAGTTATTTAACTATCCCATGGATCATGTTATTTCACAAAAATGCATTGAAAATCACCAATATTCTAGAACCTCATTGGTACAATAGTCTTTTCTTTCTTCTGCTTCTGAATTAATCTTTAATGATGAATCATATGGCACGCTGAAAACAAGACAAACGGAAAACTGTCTTCTCATCAATATCTGGTTGGGGGAGTGGCTGGGAGTAGAAAGGGAAACCTTGAGAGATGACAATGTATCAATTCTTTAGAAGGAACTTGATCTGGCATCCACTTTGCCAGTTCATTCTAATGCTAGGAAATACCCTTTTCTCTGCATGTGTAGAAGCTAAAGGCTTCAGCTATGGATCCTAGTTAATAATTTAATCTAAAACCACTGGTACCATCTGCTCAGTCAATTTTGGAACGTCTGGTATCACTATGACTAGTTTAGTCATGTCACAATGTTCATGTGACAAATGTTGAACAAATGAAAGGCAAGGCAGACAGAAAGCACGCTATGGAAAAGAGAAACCCCCATTAGAAGTCTAAAAACACAAAGGGAGCCCTGCTGACTGAGCATTTAAAGTTCAACCCTGCCTGAGGGGACGGGAGGATGCATCTCTCTAATGCAGGGAATGAGACAATCCAGAGGCCATCCTGAGATGATGGGCTCAAAGTGGGGCAGACAGGGGAGAGCTTGTGAAGGGAATGGGTCCTGAGACTGGAAACACAGATGTGTAGGGATACAGCAAGGACAAACTGGAAAAGGGAGATGTCACAGGCAACTAGAAAGTTATAGCTGAAAAGAGCCCTGGAGAACATCCAATCCACTCCATTTATTTTATAAAATAAATGACCTGATCACAGAGCTACCCAGCAGCTGAGTGGATTCTCCATCTCACGCTCCAGATTTTAATACACCCCATATTTCTGCCTGCACTGCAGAGGGTTGATGGGGTGGGGTACCGAACATCCACACTCATTTCTCCCTCCATGCTTCCATGGGGATGCCAGATCCCTGACTTATCCACTTGGCAAGCTCCTATTCATTCCTTAGGGCTTCCCTGGTGGTTCAGAAGTAACGAATCCACCTGCCAATACAGGAGACATGGGCTCGATCCCTGGGTGGGTAAGATCCTCTGGAGAAGGAAATGGCAACCCACTCCAGTATTCTTGCCTGGGAAATCCCATGGACAGAGGGGCCCGGCAGGCTATAGTTCACGGGATCACAAAAGAGTCGGACACGACTTAGTGACTAAACAACAACAATTCATTTTTTAAGTTATAATTCAAACATCAACCATCCTTTAGAAGCATTCCTTAACAGCTTCCCTGTTTCAAAAATTGTGTCATTTTACTTGAAGGATAATTTCCTCCAAAGTGAACTATGTCTGACATGCAGAAAGAGAACGAATAATTTCATGAACTATAAGCCTTTATACTTAGACCAATTATGTGCCACATGCTTTTTAGTCCTAATCCATTCACCTGAGTGTCCTGATTCATCGAATTCATTTTATTCCGCCTGTCTCAGGTATATAAAAGCTCATTTCAGGAGGGAAATTATATGAGTAGAGTGATATAACAACTAGTTCAACTGTAAAGTTAACACTTTACCTTTCCCAATATAGTCATTTGAAACATATTTTCTGGATATACATAAAGGGGCTAGCACATCTTAGAGAGTAATTTTCAATCACTTGGAAATTAAGATGTATTTTCTGACAAGGACCTACTGTATAGCACAGGAACTTTGCTCAATGTTATGTGGCAGCTTGGATGCGAGTTTGGGGAAGAATGGATACATGTATACGTATGGTCAGTCCCTTTGTTGTCCACCTGAGACTATTATACTGTGCTAACTGGCTACAGTCCTACACAAAATAAAAAGTTTTAAAAAAAAAGAGATATATTTTCTGGGCTATTAAAATTCAATGTAGTTAAATCCTTTTATAACAAAAATAATTTACAGAGAAATAAATTTTTAAATTTGAAAAGAAAAATCAACACAAACTTTCTTCTAAATCTTCAAAGAAGAAAAAAATAAACCTCATTATAGAATGAAAAGCCAACATATAATGTGATGATCTTGGAAATATAAGAGAGTCATGTGATTAGCTAAGGTGCTTTATAGTTTGGGCTCTCTCATATTTTTAAAATTAGATGATATTAAGGACCTGCTTGATTGGTAGTGTTACAAAACTAACAAAGAATCTACATTTGAGAAAAATTTTCTACCTAGAAAAAAACTGAGAGCAAAGGATACTTCCTAGTCAGGACTACCAGGGGAAAACTGTCAAAATCAAGTCAAAGATTGCCACCTACAGGGGGACGCTGTCCACTCACTGAGACACTGGTAGAGGGAAGGATTTCTGCTGCTGTCTCTCAACAAAAAAGCTTGGGGAAAAGGGCTCTGGTTTAACACACCCCCTTTCAAGGTCACGTCTCAAAAGAGTGCTCTCATCTTCTTCCACCAAAGAAAGACCATACTTCATAATCTCCATGCCCTTTCTGAGCCTCAATTTAAATGAAGTTGATCTCGTGTGTCCAAGAAGATTTGTGAATATTCCTAAACTCCCTAGTATCTGCAACCAAGCCCAGATCAAGGAAGCGCTCCTATGTTAGAGAAGGCATTTCTGAATCAATAAGGGAGAAGCTACATGACATGTGAATAACTGGGACTAAGAAGAAAAGAAGTCCACATCAATTTACAACCAAAAGGTAAAATTTTATAACAAAGGAATCCAAAGGAGTGTTTTCCATTTGGAGAGAAGATGATTTGAAGCCATACTGTCTGTGAATACAAAACCATACGTCATTTAGTTTTAAATGAATGAGGGAAAATCAGATTCTTAACTGCCTAAGTTCTTCCCAAGTAATCATCGATAAGTATGAAGAGTTAGAGAAAAGAATTACTTGAGCTTATTATTTTGCAAGCAATGGGACAATCCTATGAACTGTCTAGCTTTTCTTCTACTTCCTGTGATTTCTTATATTGTTTCACATATGGTTAAGATGAAGGCTACAATTAATAATCTGGTGTGATCAACTACTTTTGTTAAGAGGCCAGCTGGTTCACATTAAAAATGATAATCAGACAAATTAAGACAGACTGCTTTGGTTTGCTGACAAACTGACAGCAATACTTATAGTTAAATGTCTCCAACTGTATCTGGTTTTCCAGTAATGGTAAAAGTTGATTCAAGTAAGGATAATATTTATCTGATTCGTGTTAGGTTTTATTTTTTTAAAAATTACACTGCCCTAAACCACTGAATAAATAGCAGCAGAATTCTTCGAATAAACCACAGCTCCCCATTAACCATAAGTGATACAAAGATTTTATAATCATGCTAGAGCTATCCCAGCAGGAGCAAAGTCAGCCTGGCATAAAAAGACATTCAGGCTTAGTCTAGAGACTACAGAATGTTTACTGAAGTTAGGCAGTCACAGACTTTTGACATTAATAAAACCTTTCTATAAACTCAATTCTTCATATATCGCCACTGATTTTTCTTTTCAGTTCAGTGATAAATGTTAAATATATGTTAGCTGCTCAGTTGTGTCTGACTCTTTACGATCCCATGGACTGTAGCCCACCAGGCTACTCTGTCGATGGAATTCTCTAGGCAAGAATAATGGAGTGGGTTGCCATTTCCTTCTCTAGGGGATCTTCCCAACCCAGGGATTGAACCTGGGTCTCCTGCATTGCAAGGCAGATTCTTTAGCATCTGAGCCACCAGAGAAGCCCAAAAGTTAGATACAACAAATGACAGCAAGAGGCAAGAATAAAAACAGATTATTATACAGAGACAGATATCCAGTATCCCTAGATTCTAATAATCTATTATTTCCAAAGCAAGGATTTCATGATGTAGACTTCTGAACTGACACTGTGGAAGTGTTTCCATGCTTGTGGGCATTCAGTGGTGCTCAGAGTATGAAACTGCAGACAGCTGGAAGGGAAGGGAGGTGACTGCTATGCCCACATATTAGGCCCACAAAGAATCTGAGAAAAATCAATGATAATCAAATCGTAGTAGTAATGCTACTACTAGGTAATAACTAACCACTGGTTTTGTGGGGGGAAAAAAAATGATATGTTTATTAGCTCCTTTGCATCAGCATCATGACAGTTCAAAATAGAAAGCAGAAAAAAATGAAAATTTTCATATCTTAGCAAATATAATAATATTAGAAAGGATTAAGGTCAACAATCTTATGTGCCTAACAATATTTTTACTATGCAGCCCAAAATATGAAGCCTGAAAATATAAAGACAGTAGGGAAATTTCATAATTTGGTCTACTGCTTAGAGTGTGTGTGCATGTGAGAGTGCATTGCATGCTTTTTTCACTAAAGAAAAAAGATAAAGTCATTATAGGAATTTGGTAATGAACACATGGGCAATCACTGTTTTCCTCAACCAGAATTATTTGGGGAGAAAATAAAACAGTTAAGTTCTTACAATCCAAATAGTTTTCCTAAATCTCTCTCAAGTTACACGTCAATCCTCTGAAGGCTCAGCTCCATCCATTTTTGTCACTTTATCTGAAACACCTATCTCTCATATGAATGGCGGCCCACACATATCATTCTATGATAAAACAAGTTCAGATGAAGCTGCCGCAATCAAATCTCATTAACAAATTGCATTTAATTAAGTATACATTTAGGCTATCATGGGTGGTCCTAAAATAACTGTACTTTTCAATACTTGCCTTGATGTTCATGTACAATCACCTTCACCTTGAATTCAATTATTTTGTTATAACTGCGTTCCGAGGAGAAGTACCAATTGTACCCAGCAACAGTGGAACCAACCACAGACTCCAGACAATATATCATATTCATTATCAGTTAAGCCCCTGAGCACCTCTGGGGAGCTAGTTTCAGTAGGACCCTCCATGCTGAAATAGGATAAGATTCACTTCTTCGCTCAGGAGCCTCCCCCTACCTCTTGTCAATACAATCACAGCCGCCCATCAACAAGGATAACTCTATATTCTGAACTTTCTAGCTTCACTCAAATTGTTTAACATCAACACTCCCCTCCCCGCCAAAGGGCCTCTTCTTTCTGCAGCTGCTGCATGCCACAAATAGCTTCTTGTATAATTTGACTTAGAATGCACCCCAAACTAAACATGTTGAATGGCAACGTGAATGCTTCATTCAGAGAGTGCTAAAATGTGTAGAATGTCCTAAAAACATCGCAGTGACAAAGGGATTCGTTTGGTAGTCTTGGGGCAGAGGACTGCTTTCAGCCGTAACCAGCAAATTCTCCTCAGTTCTGTGTAGCCGGCTTCGGAAGATTCCGATGGTGATCAAAGAAGGATGAACTAATTCCCCTCAGCTTGCCCTGTCTACAAGGGCTTTCTCTAATGTTGCCTCCATCCCCCATAACAAATACATTCCTTCTCACTTTCCTAAGTAAATGTACTTACTCTCAATCTATTCATGCTTCAGCATCCGTTATCCATTCTTGGGTTAATTCAAATGGTTTAAGTTGTTTAACTTAATGTTCTGTGTATGCTGGGCTTCCCTTGTGGCTCAGCTGGTAAAGGGTCCACCTGCAATGCAGGAGACCTGGGTTCGATCCCCGAGTTGGGAAGATCCCCTGGAGAAGGGAATGGCTACCCACTCCAGTATTCTGGCCTGGAGAATTCCATGGACTGTATAGTCCTTGGGGTCGCAAAGAGTCAGACACGACTGAGCGACTTTCACTTTCTGTGTATGCTACACATGGCAAGACTCCCTCTGCCATTTTGTAAGGTCCTAGGAGGCTGGGACAAAATCCACACAGATTTCTTTGCACAGGGCCAACCCTGATGCCAGGCAAAGCCAGATGCTTGGGAACTTGATACAATGTGACAACACATAACATTCATGTGAAGTGAAATGAAGTGAACAGGCGCCCCTGTCCATGGAGTTCTCCAGGCAAGAAGACAAGCGGGTATCCATTTCCTTCTCCAGGGGATCTTCCCTGGAGAAGGAATGAACCTGGGTTTCTGCATTGCAGGAAGATTCTTTACTATCGGAGCCACCAGGGTGTGCTGGCAACCAAATGACTGCTGGAGCTGATGGACAGAGGAGAGGAGTCAAAGGGAAAAGCTCCTATTATTCACGCATGGAGACCTGTACCCTGCTTCCATGACACTACTACTTTGCCTTTGCACAGTTATTTGTTTAGTGACTGTATGTCCCACCAGACACAGGATCTAGTCTGTAGAACAGAGGCCATGGATCAGTGGGTCTGCAGGGCCGAGGTGTCAGGCAGCAGATCTGATACACAGTAGGTATGCAATTAATATTATTTTATTAAAGAAGTGAGTTACAGGAAGAAAAGAAACAGTTTTAACGCAGCTCGAGAGAATTTAGCTTTATTCTATGGCATTAAAAAATAACTAAAGTATCAGTATCGACAGAGAGCTTTAAACAAGAGACAAAAGTTCACTTTAAAAAACCACTTTACTCCTTTCTAACCCGGTCTCCTTTATTACAGACACTACACACCAAGCACTACTCTAGGCACCAGGGACACCAACACGAAGAAAAAAAGATTTTTTTTTTTTTTTAAAACAAAGTCTTCCTTGATCCTTTCATCTCCCTTTTACCCCAAGAGTGGATAATCCACTCCCTTTTGGTTTATCCGTTCCATCTTTGTGCTCATCTGTCTCCCCTATTAGGACTTTCTCTCCTTGAGGACAGTAATTAGGCTTTTGTTGGCTTTAGGGATGCCAGGAGGTTTGGTGATTGTAAGGAATTCTATCGAATAGAAGACAGATATAAGAAAATGGTAATAAGACACATTTTAAAACAGAGGGTAACCTCTAAAGGAAGCCAGGAGGAAATGATATCAGGGCAAACATGACAAAGCAAGATGACACATGTGCTAGACCTTGATGGGCCTGCTACATAGAGAAGGATATGAAACACATTCCAACTAGACAAACGAGCGAGAGCAAAGGCATAAAGAAGAGAGGGACGCATCTGTGTGCTGGGAATGAAGTCACATGGATGGCAGATGGTGGCGGCCCCAGTCAATCCCCCTTGCAGACTGTGCCGCACGTGAGTATCTGGGAGCTGGAAACCACATTTCCCAGACTCCTGCACACCTGGGCCTCTTGGTTTGAAAAACCGCTATCCCTTAACTTGACTGAGGACTTGAGTCCACAAGCCTGGGGCTTCAGCTAGTTCTGGGGCGAAGTCTGGCTGTTGAGGCATTTTGTTAGGAGTGGTAGCTGCAGTCTCAGCGCCCGGTACCTGCTTTGGTGAGGATGGTAGGCGGGACGGGGGGCCCTCACTCTGCAGGTAAGGCACATGGCTGAGGCAGTGTGGTCTCGGAGTCCAAAACTGGGTGCCAGCTTTCTGCCTGCAGCAGAGGTTAATGGCTCCCTTGGAAAGCTAGTTCTGAGCTGGTTTCTTGGGAATCGTTCCTGGGAGTTCAGCTTGAATCTGTTCCCCCAAACTTACACCCTGTTGAATCCACTGCTGCTTACATTTGTTACCTGAACCTGCCTGAGACAAACTGCTGGCCCTGCCGATGACACAGTGTGGCTCCCAGGGGTGGTGATGGGAATATGGCTGGAGGAATCTGGCCTGTTGACTTCATTTGCTTAGTAATGATTGGACATCAAGAGTTTTCATATAAAACAGTGATTCTGTGTTTGAGAAAAATTTTAGAGACATAGAGAAATGAATTGAGAAGGTAGGCACATTCTATAAAACCAAGGTAAGCTAATGTTGATGAAAGAAGGGATAGAAGTAAGCAGTCTGTGCCCCTTATTATGTTCATGACTTCCCCCAGGCCTAACTGTTGGCTGTACCCTAATGCTGCCTCCCTCTCTTAAATGCTAATTTATGCCAGGTAGGACCAGCAATCCGGAGGGTGGGATACAGCTATCCACTGGCTCATGTAAGCCTCTAGTCTACCAGTCTCCTTTCAACTTCACACTGTTGAGCAATTCTGAATGACTATTTTAGTTCCTAATACTTCTTACCTTGACAAATGGGTTTTTTTCCCCTAAGAGTGGCTTTGTGTAAACTGTATGGTTATGGGCTTCCTAGGTGGCATTAGTGGTAGAGAACCTGCCTCCCACTGCAGCAGACATAAGAGACAGGAGTTTGATCCCTGGGTCAGGAAGATCCCCTGGAGGAGGGCATGGCAACCCACTCCAGTATTCTTGCCTAGAGAATCCCACGGACAGAGAGGCCTGGCAGGGGTCCACAGGGTCGTAAAGAGTCAGATACGGCTGAGGTGACTTAGCAGGTATAAACTGTGTGGTCATGATCAGAGTCCATAAATGACGAGCAGCAGACATGTGAAAAGATGCTCAGCATCACTAATTACTAGAGAAACGCAAACCCAAACTACAATGAGGTATTCTGATCTCACACAGATCGGAATGGCCATCATCAAAAAGCCAACAAATAGTAAATGCTAGGGAGTGTGTGAAGAAAAAGGAACTCTCCTACAACTGTTGGTGGGAATGTAAATTGGTACAGCCACGATGGAGAACAGTATGGAGGTTCCTTAAAAAACTAAAAATGGAGTTACTATATAACCCAGCAATCCCACTCCTGGGAATATATCCAGGGAAAACTCGAATCTGAAAAGATACAGGCAATAATAGTCACAGCAGCCCTATTTACAATAGCCAAGACATGGAAGCAACCTAAACGTCCATCTACAGATGAATGGATAAAGAAGAGCTGAAATATTACTCAGCCATAAAAATAGAACAGAGAATGACATTTGCAGCAACATGTATGGACCTAGAGATTATTATACTAAGTGAAGTCGCAGAAAGACAAATATCATATGATATTACTTATATAAGGAACCTAAAAAAATGATACAAATGGATGTATTTGCAAGAAAGAATCAGACTCATAGCCTTAGAAAACAAACATGATTACCAAAGGGGATAGTGAGGGGATAGCAGGGATGGGAAGAGAGATAAATTAGGACTGGGGATTAACATATACACACTACTAAATATAAAACAGGCAAACCACAAGGACCTACTCTATAGCACAGGGAACTATACTCTATATCTTATAATAATCTACACTGGAAAAAATAAAGCAATATCTCATAAAAAAAGACCATAAATGAAAAATAACATAGTCTCTGTATTTATTTTAAAATAATGTCTTTTCCTCAATGTTAATTACATACAACTCTGAAATACTGCATCAATTCCAATAAAGAATACACAAGAAAAGCTAGCCACGATCAGTATTTAGGGAAAGAACGTCCAATAGTTGAAACAAGACTGCCAACACTTTGTTAAAGCAGCTATGCCGCCCATGCCAGAACACTTAGATTCAAACAGAATCCACTCACTATACTAAGCTAAAAGGCATTACTGAGAGACATTAAGAAGCTTTCAGAATCTCCAGGTGGCCAGAGGATAAGTTTACACACCACACAGCTATTACCATGACACACTGCTGCTGTTACCACCTGCATGTGGCTATGACTGGTCACGTACAAAACTGGAAGTCAAGTGTCCACATAAACGAATGCTGGAAGAGCAAGAAACCAGTGCTGCTGGGCTTGCCAGTGGATCCAAACAGCTTACATAGCTACTGCCTACAATTCCGCAGTTTGCCATCCAAATTCAATGAGTCTGGACAACAAGAGCCTAGGTCACATACCTGCAACTCTAGATACGAGGGAGTCTGGTAAGTGAAAAAGTTAGCTTAGCTAACATGATAGAAGTCAGGCCAGACAGGAAGTGAGATGGAGCTAAATGAGCCAGTGACAGAACCTGCTACAGAATGTCTGACCAAATCTTGAGCAAGAACAGTGACTAAGAGGCTCCAAAATCAACTGGAATTTGTCAATTTTTATATCTGTTTTTGATTCAAATCCAGAAATATGGTTATTTACGTCTGAACTTCTTAAATCAGAAGCTGAGAAAGTTGGAGAATTCTTTTACACAAATTGCATCAATGGCCCACAAGTAGTATTCGACATGGTCACTCACTAAGTACATCAACTCAACACAGCCTCAGATTGGTTTATTTCTATAGATTCCCTTTTTTGGAGAACTTAAAAAAACTACAGCAGATTCTTTAAAAGACACACTCAGATTCACATTATATATAAAAATAATGGCAACAGAAGTGAGGATGGAAGGTTCAAAGGAATGATTTTCAAGAAACTGAATATTCCGTACATTGTTGCAATCTGACTTCACATATTAAAAGACCAAGTTCAATAAGCTCACTTTCCCAATTACCTTACGTAATTAAAACTAGGGGGAAAATGAGCAGAAATAAAGCTTAGAAAAGTTTGTGTTTGGCCTTAATTCTCTACTGTATCATATGTTCTCAGGACGGAGAGGGAATAATCTAGGCAATGATATAGAAACTTTGACACACATTCTAAAACATCACTGAAGAATTAAACACTCCATAGGTGAGCATTTATTGAGAGAATATAATTTTTCTGAGCACACTGCACAAATGAGGCAAGGAAAAAATGCTTTACCATGTACATAGTAATTATCTTCAACAGTATTTTTTTCAAGGCATAATTTAGTGGTAATACTAGAAAGTGAATCTTAAAAAAAAAAATTCTATTCTGCTGATCAATTTTGCTTTTGATAAAATAAAGACCTCAAAACAGTCTCATCAAGAAACAAATGGCAATCAAATGGAATTTCTATGTACCTCATAACTCAAAATATTTACTTCCTCATAAACACCCTGATATTATAATAATAAAAGCATTAAATATTAATGCTCTTATCCAATTTTTTAAAAATCAGAGAAATGGCATCTTGGATGAAGAAAGTAATTTGCTGCCATCTCCATATATGAATTACTTAATTTTTCAAGGCGAGAGTGACATGTGTACAAGATGTTTTTTTAATCATTGTGATACACAGTCCCTAGGAAGAGCAGCAGGGAGCAGGGGAACTTTCGCAAATGATCTTTGAAAACAAGCATAGTGCTGTTGTCTGGTACCAGTTTTTCCTCGAACTTCAGAAAGGACACTTCTCCACACACAACCAAGGGTTTCTAACAGGATGTCTGGAGAAGGATCCAGGACACTTACATGGGCTGTATTTCTTACTCCTTCTATTTCAGGATTCAGAGAGGGTTGATTAGCAACTATTTGCTTCACGTTTATATAATGAAATGTTCTATCCCTAGAAAAGAAACATGTCAGAGCCCTCTCTGGCAGAATGAACAGAGAAGAACACAGATGCTCACCACCCAGTTCTGCGAGGGTTAAGCCATAACTAGCTGCAGTCACTGACCCACAGGGCACCCTGGGAGGAAATTAAGATGGTAATAGAGTGAGGCCCCCGTCCCTGGGATTCTCCAGGCAAGAACACTGGAGTGGGTTGCCATTTCCGGGTCGGACACGACTGAAGTGACTTAGCAGCAGCAGAGTGAGGCCCTCTGTGCTTTAGACAAGCAGGTCTCTTAGATGCGTATCTCAGGGAGAATTTAAAAGACCCTGCATCTTTGAAAATTTAAAAGACCCCATATCCCATACACAGAAAAGCATTAAAAATCATTCACTTGAGATATCAGATCTTGGTAATCAGCAGCAACCTTTTACCAAGACGTATGCTTGATTGCACATATTTTCTCACCAAAAATCATACATGAACTGGTTTCCACCCCTGCCTCCTCAGAACAGCTCCCTCAGAGCCACTGAGTGGCTGTCGCCTGGGCTGCAGTCCTCAGTAAGACCCCGAATGACTCACAACTCTAGATGATGGGTGTTTTTCTTTCAGTGGATAAAAGAGCGTGAATGAGAAGTTGACCAGTTCCACCTTGACTTCTAATTTTTGGGACAAGTACATGAGTACCAGATCTCTTTGACCACTGCATGGAGAACAGATTGTGTATGAGCAACAAGAAGTGGGAAGTTATTGTCATAAACTAGGCAAGAAATAATGTGGTTTTGAGCTCATGCTGAAAAATGAGAGAAATGAGTGGATTCAAAATATATTTAAGAGGTAGAACAGAAAGGTTAGTTAGATGTGCTACAGAAAGAAAGGGAGAGATCAATGATAATTTCAGAGTTTTTTGTTTGTTTGGTTTTGGGGGGGGGGGGGGTTGCAGAATTTGCCTGGGAGGATGCTAGTGATGCCATTTGTTGAGACAGGGAACTCTGGAGGGGGAATGGTTGAAGGAGAAGGGAGTCAAAACATGCTTCATGGAAACCCTCAAGTGCAAAAGGACATCTCACATGGGCTATTGCATCGAAGTCTGAAGCTCAGAGGAAAGGGCAGGGTAGGAGATTAATGACAACTTAGAAAACAACCAGGTCCTACTGTATAGCACAGGGGACTATATTCAATATCCTGTGATAAACCATAATGGAAGAGAATACAACAAAGAATGTACATATATATAACTGCATCATTCTGCTACATAGCAGAAAGTAACACTACACTGTAAATCAACTATACTTGAATAAAATAAACTAAAAAAGAAAACACACCCTTGGAAATGAGCATCAAAAAGGTACTTAAAAAGCACGGAATGAGGATGTTTGGGGAAAGGGGTGGGTAGAGAAGAGGAAAGAGGATTGAACCCTTCAGCTCTTGGTTAGAGAGAGGAAGAAAGAGTCAAGAAGTGGTCAGTGAAGTAGGTTTTTAAAATCTAAGGGAGGGAACTGTTTCAAGGGGCGGGTGGTGGGGGGAATAAATAATAGCCAACTCCATAGACTGTGCTCCTAAGTGGGGAAAAGACAGAAATGAGAGCGCTGCATTTGCCATGAAGAAGCCGTGAGTACCCCTGTGGAGGATGAACAGCACTGCAGAGAAGCAGGAATGCAGATACATGAAAACTATGAAGAAGAGGTGGGAAAGTGAGGAGACGGTGCAGACACAGACCACTGGTTTTAGTAATTTGTTTATTAACATGTTTTGCTTTGAAGATAAGTAGAAAAATGGGTGGACAGTGGGCATGGAGGAGTATGTGAGGTCGAGAAAATTTCAAAATCTGAAATACATCATTGTAACATCCTTTTTCAGAAAATTTTTGCTTTATTTCTCATTAAGCTCTCTGGTTTATTTCTGTGTCCACAGGTCACTGAAAAATCCTTTTCAGATTCACATTGCAAAACAAGATTCAACAATCAGGGTTAATGAATGACAATAATCTTTAGGCATAAAGGCAGGGAATTATTTTCTGAATTGATAAGTTTCATTAATGGAAAAAAGAAAAGTTCTCCATCCCCTCACCACACCTTTTCACGATCTCTCTGCATAACATTTGCAACCACCATCTTCTCACCAAACAATGGCTGGAGCCAGGTTCCAAACATTCTTGAGAAGAATCACTCATTTGGGCAAAAAATACCCAGCAAAAGCAATTAAAGAAAGTCTGTCCACAGTGTCTTGCTGCTCACCCAGCAATTTCTGTATTTAGGAGAAGAAACTATCAGTGAGGGAAGGGGAAGGCAATGGATTAAAGATAACTTTTTAAGGTAAAAAAGCTGGAGCAAAAGAGCTCAACAGCCCCAAGAATGGAAGACAGTGCCCTAAAATGGGAATTCTCAATTTCCTTGATTGGGAACTCTTGACATGGAACCATCATGAATAGGAAGTCCTGGAATAGAAGAATAATGGAGAGTACAAAACCTGAGAACGTTAAGAACAGGAAGCCCAAACCCATGTCTATGTTGTAGGTCTAGCCTAGTGCCAAATGGTAAGACTGCTGTGTATGATAAAGCACAGAATATCCTTTAGGGAGACTAAATAAAAACAATAGCTAGAAGTTAGCACTGCTTACCCTGAGCTGAGTATTCCCATACATGGTCTCATTTAACTCACCGATGCTAATCAGAGTCCTGAGGTGTCTGAGTTGCTGTTGAGGAGATGGAGACACGGTAAGCAGCAAAGTAATTTTCAAAGGCCCTACATATGTCCAGCGGTGGCCCGAGGATTAGAACCAGGTTCATTAGAACCAGGCATGCCAGGGGCTACCTCCTAACTACCCACCATTTCATAGGCCCTCTGGAGATGCCTATGGCAGGAAAAAAGCACTTAGGGAAGCAGAGAACCAAGTCCCACACAGATGCACACAAAACCTGAGAACCAAAAGCTAAAATTAAGCATGAATTTTAAGTGCACTTTTTATCTGGTACAGAAAAGTGCACAAATGGTAAGTGAGCAGCTTACTGAATTGCCACAAAGTGGATGCCCATGTAACAGCACCAGATCAACTGGGAAAGCTGGACAACTGCATGTAAATCAATGAAGTTAGAATACACCCTCACACCATGCACAAAAGTAAACTCAAAATGGCTTAAAGACAAACCTAAGACAAGACCCTGTAAAATTCCTACAAGAGATCATAGGCAAAACACTCTCTGACATAAATCGTACCAGTGTTTTCTTAGGTCAGTCTCCCAAGGCAGTAGAAATAAAAACAAAAATAAACAAATGGGACCTAGTCACACTTACAAGCTTTTGCACTTACAAACTTAACAAGCTTTTCCTTTTCCAAGGAAACTATGAAAAAAGAAGAAAAGAAAACACAACCTACAGAATGGGAGAAACTATTTGAAAATGATGTGATAGACAAGGGCTTAATCTCCAAAATATATAAACAGCTCAAACAACTCAATAACAACAAAAAACCAAACAACCCAATCAAAAAATAGGCAGAAGACCTTAATAGACATTTCTCCAAAGACATACAGATGGCTAGTAGGCACATGGAAAGATGCTCAACAGCACTTATTATTAGAGAAAGGCAAATCAAAACCACAATGAGGTGTCACCTCACACTGGTCAGAATGGCCATCATTAAAAAGTCTACAAATAATAAATGCTGGAGAAGGTGTGGAGAAAAGAGAACCTTCCTACATTATTGGTAGGAATGTAAGTTGGTGCAGCCACTAGGGTAAACAGTGTGGACGTTCCTCAGAAAAACTGAAAGCAGAACTACCATATGATCTAGCAATCCTGCTCTTGGGCATATATGGACAAAACTATAATTCAAAAAGATACATGCACCTCTATGTTCATAGTAGCACTCACAACAGTCAAAACAGAAACAACCTAAATGTCCATCAACAGATGAATGCATAAAGAAGACCTGGTACTTATATGCAATGGAATACTACTCAGTCACAAAAGAGAGTGAAATAATGCCATTTGCGGCAACATGGATGCAACTAGAGATTATCATATTAAGTGAAGTAAGTCAGAAAGAGAAAGACAAATACCATATGATATCACTTATATGTGGAATCTAAAACCTGGCAAAAATGAAGCTATCTACAAAACAGAAACAGACTCACAGATGTAGAGAAGAGACTTGTAGCTGCCAAGGCACAGTGGGGACAGGGAGGGAAACACTGGGAGTGTGGGGCTAACGGAGATAAACTACTCATGCAGAATGGATAAACAGCAACGTCCTACAGTACAGCACAGAGACACAGGGAACTATATTCAACATCCTATGACAAACCATAGTGAAAAAAAGAGCACCGGAGACATCTAAAATAATAATGGTGAACAAATCCCACTGGATTTGCCATTTTTCTCCAAATTTTATTATAAGCCATTTCAATAACCATGTACCTTCATACTTTTCCTGGAGTCAAGAGCTTTTTATTCATTTTTTTGTTTAGAAATAAAAACATGTAAGTTTACTAATTTTCCTCTGCATGCAGTTTTGGCTATGATTCATCAGTTCTGAAACTTAACTTCCTCTGAGTTACTACTCTCAAGAGTCTACTTATGTATTTAAATATCCTCATTTCCTTCTATCTTTTAGCTGCAATACTAATGAATTTTAAATGATCTGACACAGGGTCTTAAGTAGAATAAAATCTGTCTTGATAACACTCACAAAACTTTGTCAATCTTGATCCTTTTTTGAAATCACTCCAGCATCTGCCCTGCTTCTTTACACTCAAAGAGATGCCTTAAAAAGGTAATACACCCTGTAATGTATAACATTAGCTTCTTTGTCTTGGCTTTGCAGTGTTTAAACAAGAGAGCAAATCGAGTCGGCTGTGTAAGCACATGCAAATCAACGTTGTCTCTCTCCGGGCTCCTCCTTTCAATCCTATTGACATATGAGGTCAAGATCAGGGCTGTGAGGCTGCACTGGATTTTGTACAGATAAGGATCTTTCCATAGTTACATATTTTAGAAACTAAAGTTATGTGTGGAGGAAAAACAACCCCACAGAGAATGGATGCATGTGTATATATGGCTGAATCACTATCACAACCATGTTAACTGGCTATAGTCCAATATAAAAAAAAAAACCCACAACAAAACACCAAGACCATTTAGATGACAGTCTCAGTGGTGCTCACAAATGGCGGCCTGGGACTGTGGAGCAGAAAAGGCAAAAGTGCAATGACGATAAAAGAAGTTTCTGTTCTTTCTGAAATCTGAACTGACAAAAGAGTAATAAGGCTTATAAGGCTTGTCACACTATGAAAACAAATCCCCTCATTTTCATTCATGAATAGCAGCTGAATTTATAGCTCCCATTACTGGCAAGTCAGAGAGCAGTAGGATTACCAGTGTGCAGGCACTTGCTGAGAGCATTTGCATATGAACCATAAAAACCAGTGGGTGAGTACCATGATCCCTACCTGTCCACTTAGGAAACAGAAAACACAAAATGAAAGGGTCGTCTCTGACGCTGCGGTGTAACAAATAGTGGCTGGATTAGCAGAGGCTATGCCACACTGAACGCACATATAGGACAGAAAGAAAAACCATAGTTAACAGTTACTGGGGCTAGCAGGTTCCAAGCAAGCTTCACATGCATTATCCCACTTAAAGTGCATGAAAAATCTCCTGAGTTAGAGCATTACCATCTGTGTGTTAGAGGTGAAAGAGCGAAGACACAGGGAAGGTGAGTGACTCAATCCCTGTCATACGGTCTCCTGGCAGAACTAAAGTCATCAGCTCCACAAAAGAGCCTGTGAACTAGATGCCAGACTTGTCTCCCAATTTATCCCTCCATATTCTGGCTTTTCCAGTAGTCATGCATGGATGTAAGAGTTGGACCATAAAGAAGGCTGAGTGCCAAAGAACGGATTCTTCTGAACTGCAGTGCTGGAGAAGACTCTTGGACTACAAGAGTCCCTTGGACTGCAAGGAGATCAACCCTGAATATTCATTGGAAGCTCCAATACTTCGGTCACCTGATGGGAAGAGCTGACTCATTGGAAAAAACCCTGATGCTGGGAAAGACTGAAGGCAGGAGGAGAAGGGGACGACAGAGGATGAGATGGCTGGATGGCATCACTGACTTCTTGGACCTGAGTCTGAGCAAACTCCAGGATACAGGGACAGGGAGGCCTGGTGTGCTGCAGTCCATGGGGTTGCAAACAGTTGGACATGACTGAGTGACTGAACATTCCTCCTCTGAGGTTCATGGGCCATATTCCAGTTCCTACTTTGTAATTTACAGGAAACTAGTAAATAGTATACAAAAGACTCAGATGAGAGGATCAGGAAGAGAAAGCAAGTTATCTGACATAATTATAAGGCTTTATAAGTAAATATAATGTCAGACGATTATATAAAAAGCCTAAAATATCAAGATTTTGTTTCCAATAATAGTTTTTAAAATACATTCTTAATAGAGAGAAACTTGAGTAATAAAGAAGAAAAAAAGAGTGGTAGAATGGGCGGGGGGGAACCAAAGGTTTGCATTCAAAAGGAAGATATGAAACATATTTAGAAGAAAAAAAGCGAGCAGATCTGAGTTAACAAATACGCCAAGTGTGAGAGCCAAGAAAGAAGGGAAGGGACAGAGACAGTTTGGTGGCCAAGCTAGTCTTCAAACACCACTGGGCAGGAAGTTTGCTCTCATACTAAGTAAATATTTCTTTTGAAAAAATGTACAGAGACAAACTGAAGAAAAGCAAGAAAATGTAGACAATATCTGAATGATGAATGTGCAGAAGGTCAAATGAAATTCATTTCCAAGGTCAAAATCATCTCAAATGCACTATGCATATACAATAACCAAAGCAAGAAAATAAGAGAAACTCACGGTTTAAAACTTTGTTAGTGGTGTTGGTCTATTAAGCCAGCAACCCGTTCTTTTTAATTTTCATTCTTCAACTATTTAATAATTCAAAGATTTATCTATAAGGTTGTTATTTCACACCCTGAGAGGAATACATTTGTGCTCTAGAAAGATGGAAACGGCGGTCATTTAATTTCTACCAAGGTAAGCAAGCAAGCAGGTTATCAGCTCTGTTTATTTCTGACTCTGCTATCATCACCCTATGCAGACACAACTGTTCCCTATTTTGATACAAGGCAACTATTTTAGTGTTTAATATGAACAGATTTACCACACTGACAAAGCATGGTCCAGACTTCAGTCTTTGCCTGTCCCTTACATCACAAATAAAATGAAGAGCTTTTAGAACTGTGATACGAGAGTATAGTATTTCTGAAGTGATGTCAAAATCAAATCCTCTCTGTTTTCATTAACAAAAGATTTTTTAGTGTGTTTCAAGTGTTGGGGGCTTGAGGGGGCCTTTGACAAAGAGGATGACTCTCATAAAGACAATATTAGAGAAACTATGCTAAAAGGAAGCAAACATCTTAAATGTCCTACTTTATACATCACTTGGAAAACCTGAGACTTGAGCCTTTGATATCGTACTACCCAAAACAACCTCCATTCCTCTGATTGATTATTGTTAACTGTCCTGAACAAAGTCAGCACATAATAATGTAAGAGTCCCCAGGCTGATTTTTCCACTGGAGCCCCTGAAGTCTAAGACTCACTCAGGTTCATGCTTCAGGTCAGCTCTGATGTCCCAGAGGTCAGGGAGTGATCTCAGATCAGCCAGAAATAAAGATCCCCTCGCGGCTGTCAGAAAGAGCATTTAATTTTAGGGTTCGTCAAACATAGTCCATTCAACATGAAGGGACGCTGGAAATCAAGTCTTCCTAACAAACAGATTCCTAAACGAAGAAGCTCCCATATACCAGCTCCATCTTTTGCTTTGTTTTGCTGGTGCGGTCATTTTCTATGCTGCTGTAACAAAATGCCATGAATTCGGCACGTTAAAACAATACCCACTTTTTTTTTTGGTTGTACAGGTCTGAAGTCCAGTGGGCTCAGCTGGGTTCTCTGCTTAGGGTCTCACGAGGCCTGAATCAGGGTGTCAGCTGGCGTGGGCTCTTACTTGGAGGCTGCAGAGGAAGAAGTGCTCCCGAGCTCATTCAGGCTGCTCAGTTCAGCTCAGTTCAGTCGCTCAGTCGTGTCCGACTCTTGGTGACCCCATGAACCGCAGCACGCCAGGCCCCCCTGTCCATCACCAACTCCCAGAGTCCACCCAAACCCACTGAATCGGTGATGCCATCCACCCATCTCATCCTCTGTCGTCCCCTTCTCCTTCTGCCCTCAAACTTTTCCAGCATCAGGGTCTTTTCAAATGAGTCAGCTCTTCGCATCAGGTGGCCAAAGTATTGGAGTTTCAGCTTCAGCATCAGTCCTTCCAATTAACACCCAGGACTGATCTCCCTGAATTCAATTCCTTCTCAAGGTTCCCCAGTCAAGCCAGTGACAGCACACTGAATCCTTTCAACCTCTCCCACTTCCCCTTTGCCAGCATCTCTGCTCTTAAAGGCTCATGTGATTACATGAGGTCCACCTAGATAATCCAAGCTAATCTCCGTTTCTTAAGGTCACCGAATAGCAACTTTGATTATATCTGCAAAGTCCCTTTTTACCAAGCAATGTAAGAACCTGCCTGCTAATGCAGGAGACATAAGAGATGCAGCCCGATGCCTCAGTTGGGAAAACCCCTGGAGGAGAGTGTGGCAACCCACTCCAATATTCTTGCCTGGAGGATTCCATGGACAGAGGAGCCTGGTGGGCTACAGTCCATAGGGTCACAAAGAGTCACAACCGAAGCAACTCAGCACACATGTGCATAACACACTGACAGGCATGACACCAGGTGATGAGCATCAAGGGGCCCAGAGTCTGCCTGTCACAGGAGACGGGGGAGCAGCATTCCATAATCTGGATTCCTCAATTCTAGACTCAAACATACCATTTTACCTTGATCAGCATTTATGGCTCAACCATGAAAGTGTTTATGTGTATTTTTCTTGAACAGGTTCATATTTTTAGCTTGCACCATCATCCAGGTAATAAATCCCTAGTCCTGAGCACTTGACCTTGGTTGACAACATCCATGTCATTTACTCCTACAGAAAATTGTGGTACTGCATCCTAATCATGGTTTTCCCAGGTAGAATCCAAATTATTTTAGGACTTTTTTTTTGCACAGTTACTTCTTCCCAGGCAAAAAAAGTTTACCTGTGCAATTCTTAGTGCATTTCAACTCCTTAGAAATTACTTAAAGAGAACAGTTGGAAAGAGCCTCAGTACCCCAGGTATGAACAGTTTATAACTTTATATATACAAGGGCAGGATAATGTTTTCTATTTTGCTTTTAATACAAAGCCAGATGATACACCAGAATTTTCCCTCCTATTTTAAAGATTTTCAAACATTAATGAAATAATTCAACCAGGTTTTACATGATCTTTGGCATCAAGGACAACGACTAATACATATGCCCTGCCTTTTAGGTTCCTATTGCCTAAAACAAGACGCTACATGATGATGTGACAGGCAGCACAGAGCAGGGATTAAAAACTGGCTTTGGAGGAGGTGACATGTGAAATAAGTCCTGTCAGTCCAAACTCAGTGTTAGGTAGAAGGGACAAGAGAACAGATAGTCCTTCTAAGCGGAGGGTCCCAACAAAGAAAGATAAGCAAAAGTTATGAATGTGGATGGGTGAAAAGGCTCATGAGAATTGACGCTGAAGAGGAAAATGGAGGTGTTCCTTAATACAGGGCTCCTCCAAAGTTAAAGTTTATCCAAAAGGCACTGTACTGGTAGGGGGCTGGGTGGGGGAAACTGAAGAGTTTTAGAGAAAAAACATTATAAGTGAAGTCTGTTATTCACATCCTGGATAGGGTTTGGAGTAAGGGATTAGAGAACAATTAGCAGAGAATCAGAAAGTTTCTGGATAGGGTTTGGAGTAAGGGATTAGAGAGCAATTAGCCCAGAATCAGAAACTTAGGAGCCCAATAAACTAAAAGCATGAAATGCTAATAGCCATCATACTAAGGCAGTGCTAGTCCAGGGAATAAAGAGCAGAAATGGGATCCAGAACATGCTAAGAAGGTGGAACTGACAGGACGTGTAGGAGAATGAAAGAGGGAGTAGCAAAGAGGACTGCCACTTTCTGTGCTAACATCCCAGGTGCTTTATCTCATTTGATTCCCACAAAGAGCATCCCATCAAGTAGGCAGGGGAGACATTTCTATTTATTAGATGAAGAAAATGGTTCGTGGTTAAGTGGTTTCCTCTGAGTCAGTAAGCGACAGACTCAGACAAGAAAAACTCTGATGCCTAGGTTAAAGGTATTTCTGCTTCACATGCAAAAACTTTACTCGTGGCTAATCACAACGTGCAAATTTCAGGCTCACCACCCTGAATGTGAATTTTATTAAGATCTCAACTGGTCATTAAAATGACAGGTCCATCACTTCCATTTTATTGAGCTGAAAACACAACCTCCAAGTCAAAGTTCCTGTAATTTTTAATAAACGTAATAGTTCACAGAGGTAAAGAGGAAGAAATAAAGTCCTCAATGCAGTCAAGCACTCATTCAATCAATAGATATTAATAACACCTTGAGGTACTCTCTGATAGAAGGTCCTGAATAAATAACCAGCTTGTTCTCATTGCACCTAAGATGGACAGAAAAACACAGTGACCAAATTGTAAGGACATTTACATAGAAAATGGGGAACAGTGTTGTAATGGAAATAGAATGAAAAGCACACAGGAGAATCCTAAAAAGTAATCCAGTGGATCTGAAAAATTTAGAATAAGGAATAGGAAGGTCAAATGAGATAAAATTTCAGTAGAAATATTTAAACAGATATAAAAAGGAAAAAGTCCCATAGTTACATGGTGACTTGCTATGAGAAAATGATCTCATATTTCTAAATATAATTTTATCACTTTTTTTCCCTTTAATCTACAGTCAATTGCTCATTCTTGGAACTATGCATTGGAGTGCTTTGGTTCTCTTTCTTCCAATTGAAAACTCAAGAGGGAAGAAAGTGCTTGAAGGCTGTGTTTCTCCGTGCTGAGTAAAACCTCAGTCCTCTAAGAGAAGAGTAACCACTTCAGAACAGTACTCGAGAGGAGCCGGCGGGGGACTGTCCATTTTCCTGAGGGTGACCTGCCACTTCAAAGACCAAGAGGGTACCTGGGAAGTGTATCTCTCACCATGTCACCAGAAAGTCTAGACTCATTTGTCTTGAATGTTTGAATTTCTAGAAACACATTAACCTTTCTCCTCTTCCATGATCAGCTTCCTTCCCCCTCTTATAAGTCATTACTGATTGAAATTGTCACATTGGGTTTTTCCATCCAGTTGCTATAGAAGATAAAACTTCAAAAGTTAAAAATCTTTCTTGCTCTGCTTATTGCCTTCATATTTTCAGTCCATTATAAGTAGAAAAATCCACTTCTCTATTTTTAAGTTACCCTCAAAAGAGTCCTTTTATTTTCATGGATAGTGATGGCTAAAGTCCTTTTTACTTGAACTAGATTAACTATTACATTTCATTCCTTTAATTGCAAACTGTTGTTGTTGTCTAGTTGCTAAGTCCTGCCTGACTCTTCTGCAACCCTATGGGCTGTAGCCCGCCAAGCTCCTCTGCCCATGGGATTTTTCCAGGCAAGAAAACTAGAGTGGGTTGCCATTTCCTTCTCCAGGGGATCTTCCTGACCCAGGAATCAAACCGAGGTCTCCTGCAGGCAGATTCTTGACCACTGAGCCACTAGGAAGCCCCCCTTAATTACAAATGTCAACTAGGATTCCTTCTTGGTTAAGGCAATGGGATAAGCCCTCAAGGAGCTTAGAATCTAATAGTGAAGCCACAGCACCTATCACTACCACCCACACAATGTGTATGTATATGTGTATGTCCCAAAGAAATTACACTCAATGAGTGGGGTCCAAGCCTGCCCTCTATTTTAATAACGCTATGAAAGAAAAAATAAAAACAAAAACAGGGGTTCTATGAAAGAGTAAAATATCAAGCACTTATCATGAGAGGACTTTCTGATATTCCTTATAACAAACCAAAGCTCAGCAAAACAAATATATGCACAAGAATAAAAACTGAACTGCTTTTTAAACATTTCAGTTAGCTTCCTAACTGAATATGGACAGGTTCCCTACTATTTAGTTCAAACTGAATCCCTATTAAGGGGGGGATAAAAAAGCCGTGGGAATCAATTTTTCAAAATTCCAACAGAAACTCTATCAAACTTGTTTTGTACAAATTAAAGGCACACCTGCAGCTGCGCTAAATACACGCATGGCTACATGTGACGATGGAACGACACAGACTGGAATGATCTTCACCCCCACTGCAGAGAAGATGAAGGCCTCTCAGTAGACTATACCTTCCAGGAGCACCAGACACGAGCGCGACTAACCGGGAGCTGCAGTTTCAGCACAGACACCTTTTCCTTTTCTGCCAGAATGAAGGATCTGACCAGCTACCAGTTCTGTAGCTTAGAAAACCACCTTTCTCCTCTATGGTTTGATTTTGGCCCGTGACTGATGTTCCCAAAATAAAGAGGAACTGCCAAGACCTGAACTTTTACTCTGAGTAAAATGGTGTTTTGAGCAAAGCAGTAGCATGAACTCACAAAGGCTCACTTTGGCTACGGGGTTGAAAACAGGCTGCTGAGGGAAGCTGTGACAGCTGCCCAGGTGGGACCCGGGCAAGGAGGCGGCAGTGAACGGGGCGAGAGGGAGTCAGATCCCAGAAAAGATATTTTACATCGAGTCTACAGGATTTTCTGACACATTGAACCAGGGTGGGGGTGGGGGTAAGAGAAAAACAGGAGTCATACATGACTTCAAGGTTTATAGCTTATTCAATTGGAAAAAACAAAAAGGATTTGTCCCTTATGGGAATGAAGAAGGCTGCAGCGGAATAGATGTGAGGGTAAAGAGATGGATGAGGCACCAGGAGTTCATGAAGCCCACTGGACACACAGTTGGAAATGTGGAGGAGACAGCTGGATATTCATATTTGAAATTTAGGGGAGAGGTCTCAGTTGCAGAGAGACATGTGGGAATTATCAGTGTATCACTAGTACTGGATTCCCCTACTGGAAAGCAGCGAAAAGTTCTTGACACTGATTAGAGAACTGTCTTAGAACAGATGTGAGAAGCCTGGGACCTGACTGCAGGCCTCACACAAGAGTCGCTAGAGGCCAGTATCAAGCAGGAGAGAAAGCTTGTCTTCATGCACAGAGCAGGCAGATCACTTTCCAATGTGGAAATGAGGCAAAGCGAAATTTAAAGGAAATCCAGTCGAGCACTGTCCAAAACAGGAGTCAAGGAGAACCCTTTGGTATGTCATGTGCCAAAGGAATCTCACATATTTTAGGGGTTCCTGTTTTCCCATCAGTTCACAGACACTTTATCTTTTGCAGATAACAGTCCCACAATGCATCTATTCACCAATTTTATGAAGGTGAGTGAGGGGCAGGGAACAACTAAGTCAAACTCAATTTCAGCCAAATTTGTTACCTTAAGCCAAAAAGCATATAAATAAAGATTCATAATATCTGCCACACCAACATGAACTTTCTGTGGGAAGCAGAAAATGCACAGGACTTTAAATTTAGATATTCTCAATGGGTGACTGAAAACAAGCCATCTCTGTCACAGTCTTATAATTTTAAACCTAAAAGTTGATGGCAAATATCAAACTAATGTTTTATCTCATGTTAACCAATGCTTTAAATCATGCTTTAAGCCATCAAAAATTTACTCATCTGCATTCAGTCTTTTTGGAATTTATGGACCCTGCAGTTTTGGAAGGATAGACATACAATGTCATCTTTTGAGTCTGCTTTTTTTTAACTTTCATTGTAATTTACTGATAATTCAGCTGGACAACTCTTACACTCACTAACTTGTTCTGAGATGGAAAACGGGTCAGTCACCAATGGAGGAAGGAACTGAGTGAAAGGAGAAATACTCAGTAAGGAGAGCCAGTTACCGATTCCTCAGCAGTCAACCTGAGATAAGGACATGTCTACCGATGAAGGATCAAACCACTCACCTAGCCGTTCCCCCTCACCAGATATGGAGAGATTTTTCTTTTCTTTTAATACAAGCAATTTTATAAAAGGCACCACATAAGTAGTCCAAATCTTGTTTAGGATTTTTATCAAGTGTATGTTCTGCCAGAAAACATTTCCAAAAAGGAATGGTTTTTGTCTCAAATGCTGTGGCAGCAAATACTTCCGCTGGAGCAGTCAGAACTGTGTCAGGATATTCTCCATAGCTTCCCTGGCTTTCAAAATATTTGTGTTGCTATAAGGTTCATTTGCCAGTATATGTGACTTATGAGTCTTTGTATTCACCTGGGTGTATTTATACAACTGTGATGCCAGGAAACTTTACAAAAGTTGGTGTAAATATGCTGCAATGAAAAACCAGAAATATATCTGCCTTTCTCACTATGTAGTTACATCATATTCCTAAATTATGATATTAATAGAAATTAGTCTTTACTTTCAGAAAACCCAAGGTAGCTCTAATCAGTAACTTTATGAAGCACTTACCAAGGTCACAGTTAACTAATATTACTACATACTTGTGATAAAATGTCTAGCACCTTATGTAAGTTATTATTTACTCCTCAATCTTTTGTCAAGTAGATGCTACTCATGCGGCTCAGTGGTAAAGAATCTACCTGCCAACGCAGGAGACATAAAACACATGGATTCAGTCCCTGGGTCAGCAAAATCCACAGGAGGAGGAAATGGCAACTAGCTCCAGTACTCTTACCTGGAGAGTCCCATGAACAGAGGAGCCTGGCGAGCTACCATCCACGGGGTTGCAAAGAGCTGGACACGAATGAGCGACTGAGCAGCCACGCATGCTACTCTTAGTTAAGAGATCTTTATTCAGGCTTATATTATTAATGGACACAGTTGGGATTTCTTGAATCTTCTTCACTAACCTGTTGATGTTTTATTATCTGGGTGGCCATTAGCAGAGAAAACCTTAAAAAAAAGTCTCTGGCCTTGCTTTGTACTCAAAGTGAATCTTGGGGAAAGAAGAACTCCCCCTGCCCCCTTCAAAGCAGGCACAAGCAGTAGTGCCTTCTGAGAGGACAGGAAAGCAGCTGGAAAGGTCTTTGGTGCTGAGAAGACCCAGGCCTGGGGAAAAAGTCTGGGAGCATGGGAGAAGGGAGGCTTTCCTGGGGCAAGGGAAACCAGGCACACGGTCAGTGCCATCAACATCTGATGAATACTTACACCCCAAACTCTATCAAAACATTTTGGTCAGATGTGATGAACCTCAAGAGGTATTTCAAGGTATCAACAAATTTGGGATGAATCTATATCTATATATATATATAAATTAGCCACTCTGGGATAATATGCATTTTTGCATAAAACTAGGTAGTCTGTTACAGCAACACTTTTGTAAGGAATAGAAGGGATTAGAGTTTCTTTTATCCTCTTAAAAAAGAGGAAAGGGGTAAAGAAAAACTCCAACAAATTTGAAAGAGACAGCCGAAGGAGGAGCGATGCAGGACCACTTGGGTCTAGGGGCTCCCCTAACTAAGTCTGGTTCTCTCTCTGCCATGCCAGCTCATGGGCATCTTCTCTGGCAGATTGGCTGAGGAAACTTTTCTCTCTGAAAACAGAAAACTCACTACAACTTAAGTTTCCCCAGCCAGTCTTCTAACCAACTCTGAAGTCTCCTGGACTCCTGCCTTCTCCTGAAGCCACTTTAACCCTTCTGGATGCCCTGCGCCTTCCTTCTCCTAAGAACACTCCCCTAGGCAAGTCGCAGTGTACCTTTCCCTCCCTCCTCCTCCGCCCATCAGCGGCTCATCAGTGAGAGTGGAGGCATGTGTCACAACTTTGATTCTAAAAGTTTCCGAAGCTTGCACAGTTTCACTCAGTGAAATAAGACCAAAATAGCATAGATGTCCTCTTATGGTCATCAGAGGAGGGAATTTTCCCCTTTTGTTTCCAGATGCAGTCTTGCCAAATCTCTCAAGAGCAAACATGTAATATATAACCTGACTTTTGAAAACCATACTCCGCTTAAATATAAATTGGCTTAAGACTATATTTCAACTCCTGGTTCTTAAAGCTCAGTTTATGCTATTTATATCTTTTTGTTATAAGAAGACATTCCAATGAAGAAGTGGCAATGAGCACTTACATTTCTCTTATCATGCAACTAACCCGTCCCCCTCAAATTAAATCCTTGTTCAAGTCATCATGGCCTTTGTTTCAATGGCTCTCGGCATTAACCACGTTTTGGCAGTAACAACAATAAAAATTCTAAAGTCCAAGTTAACAAAACCTGATAAACATGACATAATCAGCAGATGGAGGATGGACATTGCTAATATGATACCCAATAGTTTGTCATTATACTACTGCCTGTCAAATGAAGACCTCTTTATCTCAAATCCAACTGCTATGTGTGATTTTATAAACCAATGGACATTTTTCAAATTTAAGAATATCCATCTTCCTACCCTGCATCACCAATATGTTCAATCATGCAAAAGCTATTAATTGCTTTTAAAGCCCTTAGGTTGTTTCAGCAGGATTTTCTTCTGATGTTTAAAACAGAAAAATACATATCCCTGCATACCTTTGTGCCTGGCTGATGGTGGTGACATGACGTCCTGAGTGGTAAATTGCCTTTATCACACTGGTCCATCTGCCTTCGTCTATTAACTATCACCTTTACTAACGCATGTGCAGATTACTGATCACACCTTCTTAACTAGAGGGAGTTCAATCTGGCGTAGGGATAATACACCCCCCATCAACGTGCAATCAGAGGAGGAGGAAAGGAGGAAATGGAATAACTAGAAAAAAGAGATATGGAAATCAGGAAATAAAACAAGAGTAGGTGAAAATGGGACAGGAGATCTTCAAATGGAGAAAGAAACTCATGGAAACCTTTGCCAATGTTTTTGGTAATTCGTCATTTGATTCAGTTCCACCAAATCACAGGGCACTGTCCTTGCACAGAGCATGCTCCACAGACAAGCAGACCCCCAGCCCTGCACGCTTCTGGCAGCAAAGCTGTTAACTGCTCTTTCATACCTTAAGGATAGCATCTCCTAGTTTCTATTATATCATCTCTTCAGCACAGTGATCTGGCTTCTGCTGCAATATATTTAAAAGCAAGATTTTGATTAGTAGTAGAAGGAAGAAAGAGAACTGGAAAGCATGATCAAGTTTTCAAGGGAAAAACAAAGGAAATAAAAGGCTAGCTTTGTTTGGTTTATTAAATTTCAAAGGCTTTGCCCGCCAGTTTGAAAAATGCATGATATCATCAGTGTGTTTATTAAAAGTGCTACTTTAAATTGCAGATTGAGCAAATGTGAATTTCCTCTGGTAGCTGTAGGTTACTGGCTAGCAATTATATGCAATTTTTAAATGAAAGGAGGGAAGAAAAATGGCTCTAAAGGCTATGGCTAATTTAAGTAAAATTCAAAATATGAAAGTATGATAACGAAATGTCCAGATTCACCCAGATACAAGATTCCCAAAGTCACTTCACATTTTGATTGTTCAAGCCCTTTAAAATGATACTCAGAATCAAATAGTAAAATAGCATCAACTCTGCTCAATGCTTACTTGACAGTTTATTACTGGATTCATAAAAGGTGGGAAGAAGGGGTAGGGGAACCGTCCAGAGCAAATGGCTGCTTGCTAACTTGAAAAAAATGCACTTGTTTCAGCACAGAAATAACAAATCTGTTTCTGATTCCAGACATTATTTTCCAAATGCTGCCAAGAAAAGAATCTGAGGAATCCTTTTACATGTACAACACGCACGAGACAACTGGGAAGAGGCCTATGATCTGCTCCAGCGTGCACGAGGAGGAAGGACAGAGCAGGGTTTCTAGGATGAACTGCCCTCTCGGGAGCAGACGTACATGCCTGACATAGTTCATCGCTGTAATCTCCAACATAACTCTGCTATTATTAGACAACCTAAAGGCTTTCCTAAATCTGTAACTTGTGAAGCAGAAAAGGATATAGATGGGACCCTACCATGCTAAGTATGCAGGCAGCTGGGATACACCCCATCAACAGAATGCACCACTTCTTTAATCCATGAAACTCAATTTCTAGATCTTGGACATCACGTAAGAGGAGAGTAAGGGAAAGAATCTAGACCAACACTGAAGCCAGGTTGAAATCCCTGGAGAGAATCTGGACCAGGTAAAATCCAATACTAAATTCAGAAGCTTGAGATCCATGATGCTCATAAAGTGTACTGAAATAATTCTTAGGGTACAAAAGGATGTATATATTTATCATTTCCACATTCAGAGCAAGGACATTTTCAAAATAATATCTTAATTTTTTTAAACTCAATTATAGAGAAGTATCCTGCTCCAACATTTCAAAAATTATGTAAGGAGCAAGTCCATGATTCAAAAGTACACAATTTAGCAGGCATCACTTTTGTTATGTTAACAAGGAAGAAACTGAACAACAGAATCCACTTTGGAGAGAAGAGATAACAGGAGAATTCTGAGAGACCCAGTCATCTCACAGCCTGAGCTAGCTAATGCAACTGTTTAAATTTTTGGCTCACACTGAGTTGACTGCAGTGAACTAAAGTTTGATTTTGTTTTTTTGTTTTTCCCCCTTCTCAGCAGGATCAGAGTATATGGAAACTGGGTAATTTACAGGAAACAAAAAGGCAATGTTTTCTTTTGCACGACTAATTGTAGTGGGCATATATTCAACCCTTCTAGCTACACCAACTGGTCAAAATTAACAATGCTACACATTTCAAATATATCATCAAAACAGCTATACTGGATGGTCATCCTTACAGCTCTCCATTAAATACATCTCCTATGATGCTACCCTCAATCCAAGCAACTAGGCATCCTAATGGGGTGACTAGTGCCCCCCAATCCATGTCCACTGGGAACCTCAGAACGTGACCTTATTTGGAAACAGAGTTTTTACAGATGTAATCAGCTAAGATGAGGTCATATACCAGAGGAGGGTGAACTCTAAATCCAATGACAGATGTCCTAATAAGAAAGCCAAGTGACAGAGTCACAGACAGGCTCCTAGGGAAGAAGGCCATGCAAAGACCGAGGCAGAGGTGCTGCCACAAGTCATGAAATGCCTGAGGCCATCAAAGACCAGGAGAAGCCAGGAAAGAGTCCACCCTCGAGACTGTGGAGAGACAATGACCGCGCCAACACCGTGTTGTCAGACTCTGGCTTCTAGAACTGTGACAGAAGACATTTCTGTTTCAAGCCACTCACTTAGTGGTAATTTGTTGCAGTCTCTCTAGGAAACTACTACAGATTTGTCTACTAAATAGTGCCAACGCCTTGTTACCAGAACACAATAAGATTACAACAGGAAATGAAATAAATGTTTAAGAACTTTATTACAGCTGTTTGACATTGTGGTGATAGCCCACAGCATGTGATTCTATGTTTTACAAAATATCCGTGATGGATTGGAAATTAAAAGAAAAAAACCTAGTCCTCACAGTTAGAGATGCACTGAACAGATAATTAATATTTATAAAGATGAAGCTGGCACACGGTAATTAAGAAATTTGCATTTTCTGAATTGTCTCAGGAAAACTTAATTGTATTCCATGCAGGTTTAGAAGTATTTTATTCTAAGTTTTCTGAATAAAGTAATCCATGAAGGGTATATAATATATGCAAGGTAGTTTCCTGTTAATCATATTATTTAATAAGCTGGAAATTCACTTCCAAGACCCCTGATTACACAGTGAAGAACAACACACCATGGCTTTGGTACCAACAGGGACTGGGCAGAGCTTGAGAGAACATGCTCCCAGAGACTGGGAGCTCAGATGTTGCTCATGCGAAAAAAACCTAGGTGGAGTGAATGTATCTGAGCTATTTCAATGGCAACAGTAGACAGTAGAGATTATAACTACATGAGCTATTATAGTCAAGAGCAATGATAAAGATGACATCTCTCTTCCAAGAAGGCAATTTTTCTAGCACCAAATCAACCAAAACCTGAGTAGACATGACTTCAAGAAAAAAAAAAAAGTAGTCTAAATGGGGAAAAGGAAACTCTGCATGCATGTGGGAAGCTCTCTGATGTGTTTTCTTTAACAATTAAAAGAAATACACAAGACATGATTTTAACCCAAAAGGGCAATCATGCTTCCTTTAACATCCACGCAAATCATAACCACAGACTTAAAGAGCTCCTAGGACCTCAGTGAGCCACAGAAACAGGCCAATTAGTGAAATCCTCTAAAAAAGCCTCCAACAGAGGCAAACACGAATGAAGGAAGGATGCAAAGCATCCCCAGCAGCCCTTGACGTTCCTGGACTTAGTCTCACCACGACTTTATCACAGGTCGGCCATACACGGAGGACCTGGAGGGCAATCTGAAAGTCATTATTGTAAATGAAGAGGCTGCAAATCACAGGAAGAGAGCGAATGGCAACGGCTGTCCTGGCTGCTGGGTGATGGGAAAGTAGATTTTAAAAGGGATTGTAGACTCCTGGTTAGAACACACAATTCAGCATAAAAGCACTTAGTTGCTATCACATGCCACTGATCTGACTTTCTCAAATCTCCCAAGTTACCTCGGACTAAGAGTCCATGACACTGGTAAGATTCCTTAATAAAATGAAATTGCTGTGATGGGAATGGGTGGGGCAAATACATTGAAGCAACAGAAAACATGCCCTGCAACAACTCCACACCTGCATTCAATTAAAAACCCTAAACCGGAAGCTATCATTAGATCATAATGATTTCAGCTGGGGAAATGACACCAGGGTAGCAGGCATCCTCATCCAATGATACTGAATTTTGGCTCTTCTTAGTCACATGTTTTTGGGAGCAAACAATTTTTTGAGAAACAGCATCAGGAGGGCCCATGACTCACTTCACCTAAGAATATTTTTTCAGAAATACTCAAATTCACTTCAGCTGATGGGCTGCCTTAGAAATCCATTTCAACTAAATGCACTAAAATAAGAATTAGCTGAATTCTTAGGGAGCAAAAGATGTGAAGCTGTTTCCTGTTTTCACCTTGTCAATTTGATCAAATTTGTACCAACCATATAAACAAATAACCCAAACTCAGAATTTAATATTAAAGACTTGGGTGGTTTTTAAGGTGCCAGGTTAGGGTTAAAACTGTAAAGCCTGAGAGTAGAGAATACTGGTCGGCACCTCAGAAACAGTGAGGACAGAGGGAGGACCAAAAAAGCAATCAGCAAAGCAAGCCAGGCTCACTTTATTCCCCGAATTGAAAAACTGTCAAGAATTTCACATCAACAGGCTGACATACACTGAAAGATATGAACAAAATAGTCAACTCCAGTTCCAAGGAAATTCACTTGAACTCCCCCATTCCAACAATCTCATTGAAAAACACATTCTCAAATGCTTAAATTATAATTACATTGGCAGAGCTGGAAGAAAAAGAGTTGAAGAAAAAATAATTGCCTAAAGAGAGAAAAGCGCTCTCCAACTAATGGGGGAATCAGTACATATATTCATATAGTCACCATCTTCCAGTACTTCCCAAAGTACTATAGTCCATACACACATAGCTAGGACAAGAATTTCTATTCTATGGTAAAATTAATTTCATTCCTGAATCACACATTAAAGCTGCAAGTAATAGGATTGCTCCCCCCTTATTCTAACCCTTTCCACGAGCAACTCATCACATGAAAACTTCTCTAACAGGACTGATATCCCAACTGTAAACCATGCCCACTTAGATGATGAAGTTTCCTTTCATTCTAAACTTTTAATTACTTAGTCTATGACAACACACATCCCAAACGCATCCAAACAGAGAAATATCCTGTCTAAAAGAAAAATTCCATCTCCCCAGCAGGAGGTCTTTCTTCCTGTTTGCAACCAGAAAAGAACAATGACTTTTTCACTTTCATACTTAACAAAACTCTCTCCAACTCTGATTTTAAGAGAACCAGCCCTCGGTTCTGATGCTGATGAACATTCTTCTAGTTCACCACCCTGGTGGGCCCAGAGCCCCCTCACCTTTCAGGCAGAACATGGTGCGGCCGTTCCATGAGGGGCCGTGCTCGGGGCCGTGCTCCGGGCCGAGCAGGCAGCAGGGTTCACACAGCTGTCTCCAGCCCACCGCCCAGCCCTCACTGCCAAGAACGGGGCAGCCAGCCAGCGCCGGGGATTACAGGAAGCCACTGCCCAATCCCCAGCTTTCTGGGCTGAGCTGCTGACACCTCCCTATCTCTCACGGGGAGTTTCACACCCTGGAATCAGCCAGGATCATCTGGGAAAGTGAGGGGAGCCGGCAGGTGGGCAGTGGCTGTTCGTGTGGTCCAGTGCCGGGCAGCGCGAGGGCCGGGTTTAGTCTGTCTTTATCTCTCAGCATTTTCCATTGCAGCAGATGGAGCACCTCACGTGATCAACAACACAAAAAAGAAATCCCTCGATTTGGTTTCACTGTTTGCTATTAATTATCATGACTATGCTTTGTCATCATTACTCTTCTGCTAGGCACACTCTTTCTCATGTGGAACAACTCATATACCACTACAGTTCTGGCACTAAACATTGCGATACGAAATTGTACACACAGTTGAGTCTACATAAATGGGTTGATGTGTGAAGTGCTCAAAACAGAGCTAGACAAATTGTAAAGCATCATGGAAGCATTGACTACCGTTATTATTACTGCTATAAATACTACTACTATTAATATGGGCTTCCCTGATGGCCCAGACAGTAAAGAATCTGCCTGCAATGCAGGCGACCTGGGTTCGATCCCCGGGCTGGAAAGATCCCTGAAGAACGAAATGGCAACCCACTCTAGTATTCTTGTCTGGGCAATCCCGTGGGCAGAAGAGTCTGGGGGGCTACAGCTCATGGGTCACAAAGAGTCAGACATGACTGAAGTGACTAATATACACACACACTGTTAATGGGCTTTTGTGTTAGGATAAAAAATGTGGAGGGTATTACACTTCTATGGAACTGCCATTTTTCAGATGAGGAAATAAAGATTCACACACAAGTTGGCATCAGAGTATGTGAACTTCTAATTCTGTTGCAGTCATTAGCATATCATTAAGTATCTCACCCTCCACTAGAAAGCTAAAATTCACTCTGGCAAGTTCAAGGCTTACTTTACCGTAAACTCTTTTAACACAGATTAAAAAGTGACAGATTGTTTTGAAGGTTTTTTTGCAGATCTGAAGAGGGACAGTCTGCAGATGAGGCCCCAGGAGTACCCCTGCCTGAAAGTGTCAGCTGGACCAGGAGTGTCTCCCAGTTCTCAGCGACTCTCTCCAGTCTCCTGGTCACAGGAAATGACCATTGTTCACAAGCCCGTTGCTGTGTGCAGATCTTCCTCTTGACTCTACAGGATACAGGAAACTGACTCAGAACCAATCTATCTGTCTGTGTCCTAGGGTGCTTGCTGCAGCCGTGGCTACAGACTGTGGATGCTGAGTCTCTGGCTTTCAACACTGGGCTCAGCATAGCCTAGTTGGGTTTTGCTCCTCATCTAGTATCACTAGCAGGGCCTGGTTAACAAGCTACCATAAGGAAGTCACTGCAGTAATACTAGTTGCTATGACCACTGAGAAATAGAAGTGGTCCCTAGCCAGAAGCTAGCAGGAATGAAAAGAAGCCTGCACGCGGAATGACAAACAGTGATACTCACTCCTAGAACAGAACTAGAAGGAAACGAGTAGCTCATCTGATGGGGAAGAACGGTTCGGAGATGAGGTGATTTGTCCAACTAAGTAGCAGCAACTTCAAGATCAAAGTCAAACCACCTGACTCAGCCTTGACCATCTCAACCACCTGACCCTCCCCCCAGAGTGTTGGAGTCATCCTTTATCTTTTCCTATTTTGAGTGGTCTTTCTTGCAATGTATGAACTGCAAGATATTCCTGAAAGTATTCTTGTGTGTTGGACTGAACTTTTTAAACTGTACACACAGAGAGAAACTTTACACTTTGAAGAGTTAAGAGTATCCTTAGAATGCTGTTAAAAAGCATGCAGTCACTCCAAACCCTGGGTACTAACCTGTGTTCAGCTGAGTTGGGTTTGGAGTGACTGCATGCTTTTAACAGCATTCTAACGATCAGTTCAGTTCAGTTGCTCAGTCGTGTCCAACTCTTTGCGACCCCATGAATCGCAGCACGCCAGGCCTCCCTGTCCATCACTAACTCCTGGAGCTTACTCAAACTCATGCCCATCGAGTCGGTGATGCCATCCAGCCGGTGATGCCATCCAGCCATCTCATCCTCTGTCGTCCCATTCTCCTCCTGCCCCCAATCCTTCCCAGCATTAGGGTCTTTTCCAATGAGTCAGTTCTTCCTATCAGGTGGCCAAAGTATTGGAGTGTCAGCTTCAGCATCAGTCCTTCCAATGAACACCCAGGACTGATCTCCTTTAGGATGGACTGGTTGGATCTCCTTGCAGTCCAAGGGACTCTCAAGAGTCTGCTCCAACACCATAGTTCAAAAGCATCCACTCTTCAGCACTTAGCTTTCTTCACCGTCCAACTCTCAAACCCATACATGACTACTGGAAAAATCATAGCCGTGACTAGACGGACCTTTGTGGGCAAAGTAATGTCTCTGCTTTTAAATATGCTATCTAGGTTGGTCATAACTTCCCTTCCAAGGAGTAAGCGTCTTTTAATTTCATGGCTGTAGTCACCATCTGCAGTGATTTTGGAGCCCAAAAAAATAAAGTCTGACACTATTTCCATTGTTTCCCCATCTATTTCCCATGAAGTGATGGGACCAGATGCCATGATCTTAGTTTTCTGAATGTTGAGCTTTAAGGCAACTTTTGCACTCTCCTCCTTCACTTTAATCAAGAGGCTTTTTAGTTCCTCTTCACTTTCTGCAATAAGGGCGGTGTCGTCTGCATATGAGGTTATTGCTATTTCTCCCGGCAATCTTGATTCCAGCTTGTGCTTCTTCCAGCCCAGCGTTTCTCATGATGTACTCTGCATAGAAGTTAAATAAGCAGGGTGACAATATACAGCCTTGATGTACTCCTTTTCCTATTTGGAACCAGTCTGCTGTTCCATGTCCAGTTCTAACTGTTGCTTCCTGACCTGCATACAGGTTTCTTAAGAGGCAGGTCAGATGGTCTGGTATTCCCACCTCTTTAAGAATTTTCCAGTTTATTGTGATCCACACAGTTGAAGGCTTTGGCATAGTCAATAAAGCAGAAATAGATGTTTTTCTGGAACTCTCTTGCTTTTTCAATGATCCAGCGGATGTTGGCAATTTGATCTCTGGTTCCTCTGCCTTTTCTAAAACCAGCTTGAACATCTGGAAGTTCACGGTTCACGTATTGCTGAAGCCTGGCTTGGAGAATTTTGAGCATTACGTTACTAGCATGTGAGATGAGTGCAATCGTGCAGTAGTTCGAGCATTCTTTGGGATTGCCTTTCTTATTCCAAGGAAACTCACATTTAAACCTTTTAATACAGAGACAACCTAACAATGTAGAAAGAACAATGAATTGGAAACTAAAGAGAACATGACTGCAGCCACGTCTATAGCCTTATCTAGCTGGCTTGTATATTAGCTCATGACCCATAAAGATGCAGACTGAAGGTAGGGACTAAATTAACTCTAAGATTCTATCCTAACCTACTCCATTGATTTCTTTTTGCTGTGACATATACAGAAGTGGATATTAATATTAACATAAATGAGTATTTTTGTTAAGTGCATGATGTTAAGAAAAAGACAATCTTTGCTTTCTTATGACATAATGCAAGAGGTCAGTAAATATAACAAATAACTATAATACAATAGGATAAATTATATAATAGATGAATATGCAAAATTAATAATGATCAATGATAGCTTCTTGCCTATTACCATTTAACCAAGTTACTCTTGCTACCCAGGTTAAATCATCTGTAATGTAATGGGTTAAAGAGTGTCCTCTCCCCACCAGTTCCTACCTATCAGAACCTCAGAATGTGACCTTGTTTGGAAATAGGGCCTTTGTAGACACACTTGAGATAAGGATCAGGATGATGTGACACTGGATCAGCATGGTGTTAAGTGTAACAACAGCAATATTAATAAGGATAATGATAGACAGAAAACAACACACAGAGACACATAAAGACTATGTGAAAACAAGAAAGGAGTTATGAGGCCACCAGGCAAAGACTGCTTAGAGCCATCAGCAGCTGGAAGAGGCAAGGAAGGATTCTCTCCCAGAGCCTTGGCAGGGAACATGGTCCCGCATGTGTGCCTGCTCAGTCATGCAGTTGTATCTGGCTCTTTGTGAACCCCTAGACTGTAGCCCACCAGGCTCCTCTGTCCATGGGATTCACCAGGCAAGAATGCTGGAGTGGGCCCTACAGGCACCTGAACCACGACAGAATAAATTTCTGTTAAGCAACCCCATCTGTGGTCCTTTCGTACAACAGCTCAAGGGAACGACTACATTTAGCAAGGCAGTAAGTGTGGGAGAAGGGGTATAATTTTTTTTCTTTTTAAACTGACTTCAATTTATGATCACAAGGGCTTAAAACTTGTTTTTCCCAAATCACTGCATATAGTATGGCTAAATTATTACTGTAAAAGTATAGTACCAAAAAGAAAAATCTTTCTATAACACTGCCAAACAGCACAAACATGACCTTAGATTGGTGAAATGATAGACATCACTGTCGGAAAGCTCACAGCATTAAACACAAGCAGTGGAAATAGAATAGGCCTTTATTAACATTGAATAAGATTATCATTTTTAAAAAGAAATCCCTTGTTTTCACCAAACAACTGAATATGTTTGAGAAATAAAATATGTAAAGGCATGCTGTTCCAACTAGGAAAAATTAATAAGAACTATTCATTAAAATTATTATCTGGGGTGGGGGTGGAGGGAGGAGAGAAAAAGGTGAGAGAGATTGAGGTACAAATTTTCGCTTACAAAAGAAATGAGTCACAGGTATGATATACATACAGTGTGGGGATATAGCTATCGATTATATAATATCTTTGTACAGTGACAGATAATAACTAGACTTACCAGGACAATCATTTTAAAATGCACAGAAATATCAAATCACCTTGTTGTGTACCGGGTACTAACAGTGTTTTAGGTCAATTATACTTCAAAAACAAACAGACTCATAGAAATAGTGGTCATATTTCTAGTTACCTGGGGTGAGAAGGAGGCAGAATTGGATGAAGGTAGTCGAAAGGTACAGACTTTCAGTTATAAGATAAATAAGCACTAGGGATGTAATGTACATATTGACAGATATAGTTAACACTGCAGTATGAGATGCAAACTAGTATATAAGGAAAGGATAACAAACAAGGTCCTACTATATAGCATAGAGAACTGTATTCACTATCCTATGATAAAGTGCAATTGGAAAAGAACTTGAAAAAGAATGTATATATATGTACTGAGTCATTTTGCTGTACAACAGTAATTAACACCATAGTGAAATTCAAATATGTGCTGTGCTTAGTCGCTCAGTCGTGTCTGACCCTTTGTGACCCTTTGAACTGTAACCCGCCAGACTCCTTTGTCCAAGGGATTTTCCAGGCAAGAATACTGGAGGGGGCTGCCATGGCCTCCTCCAGGGGATCTTCCCAACCCAGGGATCGAACCTGCATCTCCTGTGTCTCCTGCATTGCAAGTGGATTCTTTACCTGCTGAGTCACTATATTTCAATAAAAAAATAAATTAAAAAAAACATTGCTGTATTTGAATATAAAAATTATTGAGAGTAAATCCTAAGAGTTCTCATCACAAGAAAAAACATTTTTTTCTATTTCCTTAATATTCTATCTATGTGAGATGATCTTCATTCCAATCCCAAAGAAAGGCAAAGCCAAAGAATGCTCACACCACCACAAAACTGCAATCATTTCACACACTAGCAAAGTAATGCTCAAAATTCTCCAAGCTAGGCTTCAACAGCACATGAACCAAGAACTTCCAGATGTTCAAGCTAGATTTAGAAAAGACAGAGGAACCAGAGATCAAAATGCCAACATCCATTGGATCATAGAAAAAGCAAGAGAATTCCAGAAAAATATCTACTTTTGCTTCACTGACTATATTAAAGCCTTTGGCTGTGTGGATCATAACAAACTATAGAAAATTCTTAAAGAGATGGGAATACTGGACCAACTTACCTGCCTCCTGAGAAATCTGTATGGGGATCAAGAAGCAACAGACCTAACAGTGTCAAGTTAGAACCAGACATGGAACAACAGACTGGTTCCAAAATGGGAACGGAGTATGTTAAGGCTGTATATTGTGACCCTGCTTATTTAACTTATATGCAGAGTACATCATGCGAAATGCTGGACTGGATGAAGCACAAGCTGGAACCAAAATTGCCAGGCAAAATATCAATAACATCAGATACGCAGAAGACACCACCCTTATGGCAGAAAGTGAAGAGGAACTAAAAAGCCTCTTGATGAAGGTGAAAGAGGTGAGTAAAAAAACTAGCTAAAACTCAACATTGAAAAAACGAAGATCATGGCATCCGGTCCCATCACTTCATGGTAAATAGATGGGGAAACAACTGAAACAGTGACAGACTTTATTTTCTTGGGCTCCCAAATCACTGCAGATGGTGACTGCAGCTATGAAATTAAAAGATGCTTCATCCTTGGAAGAAAAGCTATGACCAACCTAGACAGCATATTAAAAAGCAGCAACATTACTTTCCCAACAAAGTTCCATGAAGTCAAAGCTATGGTTTTTCCAGTAGTCATGTGAGAGTTGGGCCATAAAGAAGGCTAAGTGCTGAAGAACTGATGTTTTTGAACTGTGATGTTGGAGAAAACTCTTGAGAGTCCCTTGGACTGCAAGGAGATCAAACCAGTCAATCCTAAAGGAAATCAGTCCTGAATATTCATTGAAAGGACTGATGCTGAAGCTCCAATACTTTGTCCACCTGATGTGAAGAGCTGACTCATTGGAAAAGCTCCTGATGCTGGGAAAGACTGAAGGCAGGAGGAGAAGGGGATGACAGAGGACAAAACGGTTGGATGGCATCATCAACTCAATGGACATAAGTTTGAGCAAGCTCCAGGATTATGGTGAAGGACAGGGAAGCCTGGCATGCTGCAGTCCATGGAGTTGTGAAGAGTTGGACATGACTTAGCAACTGAACAACAAATGTTTACTGAGCTTATTGGGCTTATTGTGTGTGTTGGAAAAGCCCCAGATGCTGGGAAAGATTGAGGGCAGGAGGAGAAGGGGATGACAGAGGATAAGATGGTTGGATGGCATTACCAATTCAATGGACATGAATTTGAGCAAACTCTGGGAAATGGAGAAGGACAGGGAAGCCTGGCGTGCTGCAGTCCATGGGTTCGCAGAGAGTCAGACATGACTTAGCAACCGAACAACAACTGATCATTGCTAGTGAAACTCAAAACTTAATCCCTAGGAAGACTAAGTGAATGGAGCAGGCCAGGGATGATGCTTGCTTGAAGAATTTATAGTCCTCTGGACAGAACAAATGTCTTGCCTTTGCCAACCATGACTTTAGAGCCCCAACCTCTTCACTCCCTTGTAGGATTACAACATTCTGCATCATGTTAAAGCTTAATATTATTGTCTCAGACAGAGGGAGTGGTAGCCACAAGCACAGCCAAAAATGTTTAGATGCTCATGTCTTCCGAACCACTCCAAGGCTATTTCATTTGCCTGCTAAAAAAATTTGTTTGGTTTCAATAAAATCGTATGGATGTGGGTAAATTAGGAATTAATTTGCATAATACATATAATGAGTGAGTCTAGATGGGCTCAAAATTCTACTTTGTTCCTGGCAAAATGGAAAACAAAATTATACAGGAAACACAGGCAAACCATAGTTTTGTTGTTGTTGTTGTTGTTTTAATGCATCCTGATTTTTACTTTTACTCAAAAAGCCAAAGATGGAAAAACCATTTTCCATACCCATTTGAGGATTTGTTTCACATCAACTAAAAAGGTATTCAATCAGGCAAAGTCTGTTTTCATATCTGTATCTTTGGCAGCAATGGAGACGCAGACATAGAGAGCAGACTTGTGGGGGAAGGAGAGCGTGGGAAGAGTAGCATGGAAACACGTATATTACCAAATGTGGAATGGATGGCCAGTGGAGATTCGCTGTGTGGTGCAGGGAGGCCAGATCAGGTGCTCTGTGACAGCCTAGAGTATGGGATGGGGTGGGAGGTGGGAGGGAGGTTGAAGAAGGAGGGGACTTATGTGTATACCTGTGGCTGATTGATGCTGATGTATGGCAGAGACCAACACGATATTGTAAAGCAATTCTCCTCCAGTTAAAAATAAATAAATTAAAATATATTTTATAAAAGTCAGAGGAGACCAAACACATATTCCCCGTCACAGGTGCTCCTATTTCCACTACACTGCCAGAGACTGAAGATGTTGAAAACTTGTGAGGCTGTTTGGATGAGAATGTCCACAGAAGAAGCCATGCTGGTGGCCAAAGTTGACTGACACCATCTGAACATCTTACCAAAGTATTAGTCATTCTTATCTCATCCACTGTGCTAGGATACTTCGGTTCTTACCAATATTCAGAAGTTCTCAGAAGAAAGAGATTCGGTCTGGGTTTTTCTGCATATTTATCACTCCCACAGACCCAGAAGAAAGAAGGAAAAAAAAAAATGATAACATGGTACCTTTAAACTGGCTAGTTTAAAGCTACTACTGGTGGCCCTTATGGTAAAGAACTAGCCTGCAATGCAGGTGATGTAAGAGACATTCAACCCTTGGATCAGGAAGATCCCTTGGAGGAGGGCATGGCAACCCACTCCAGTACTCTTGCCTGGAGAATCCCATGGACAGAGGGGCCTGGCAGGCTGCAGTCCAGAGGGTCGTACAGAGTTGCACGCAACTGAAGTGACACAGCATGCACTGGTCACAGTGCCCCAGTCTGGCCACCTCTGTAGGCAGCACTGCTCATCATTGGGAAAGCTGGCACACAGGACTTTGTTGTGGACACCTCCTCCTCCTCACCTCATCTAACCTGGTATCCTGTTTGGTTTTTCTGCACTCTGCAGCCAGAGCTGACCAACCTGAAACTAAGGGCAACCTTTATCCTTTCCTGCAGTCACTTTTCTTTCAGGAGACCTTTGAATCCTGGCTCATTAAAGACAGGTAACTTTGTGCTGAACACAAACCAACCATGAAGCCCCAGGAAGTCCTGCGAACTCTGCACTGGGGGCTCTTGAATGGCTTCTGGCTGTAGGGAGCCTCTTTGAGTCACTGTATTTCCTCCTGGAATCATGGAAATTCTGCTTTAATGGGCCAGGTTAAAATATACTCTCCTGAGGCAGTTTTTAGAGTTATTTCAATTTTTTTTTTCTTCAGAGCCTAATCTAGACTTCTTGACATCACAACCAAGAAGGAAGCCATCATTTGTCTCTTTATCATGAAATTTGTCTCGTTCATGAAACCCTAGCTCTTCTAACACTCAATGATTTCTTTCTTTTTTTCTTCTTTTTTTAAGAACCCTTGGGCCTCTGTGCTTCTAATGTCCCTAGGGAATATAGGATAAATGTCCACGTTGACCTGAGCTCTTGAGTCATCCTACAGCCTCTCCTGTTCCTCTTAGATGTGCAGAGATTCCTTGACTTCATTGCCGTCCACTGGGCTTCAGTCCACCCCGTGTAGGAGCACAGAATACTTCCGAGGCAAAGACAGCAGGAAGGTGCCTTTAATGGGAAACCTCGCTCCATTCATCCAGCCAGAAGAAGCTCCAAAAGGCTGTGCCAATGGCTTAGATATTTCTTCAAGTGACAGTATTCCTTTGTAACTTTATACTAGTTTATTTCTCTCAAAGTCAGACTTCTTAAACCACTGTCATACCTACTACATCTTTCCAAAAGAGCCCCAACCACTCCATTCTCTCCCTGAGGGGAGAGGAAAACAAAACAAAACAAAACACATGTTTCTGCTTATGTAAGAGACACAAGATAAGAATAAACCCCAAACTCCTCATCCAGCAATAAATTTGGACTTGAACTCAATTCTCTTCTGCAAATTTTCTGGCCATTTCCCTATAAGCCGCCCTATCAGTAGGCTTTGTTCCATAATTCATATGGTCTCCTATCTGCACTGTCCTGGATCAGACTATCACTGTCTGGAATACAGCCCTACCTTCACAGCTTGTTTGTTTTGGGTTGTTGTTGTTTTTTTTATTTTTTTTCCCACTTCTCTGAAGCCACCCTTGACCACTCTTCTCTCCCCCAGCTTTATTTAGGTAGCTATGAGAGTGTCACAATTCTGTCTGCCCATCTAAAATGAGTTACTTGTCAAAATAAGGACTTGCTCAGGCACACCTACTTCCAACGCCCTGTGCAGTACCTGAAACACAACAGATGATCAGTGCTTATAGCCTAAACCGGAATTATCATCACTCTACCATTTCATTCAAAAGCAAATAGAGGAAAGTGTATCAAATCTGCATTATTTAACATATTCCTTAGAATTAAATAGACACTACTGCCCCACACACAATTGTACAAAAGCTCATCACTAAATAGTAGTTATTAAATAGTTGAACTTATGGTAGAATTTTTATAAATCATCATTTCTTTAAAGACTAATAGTCCAAAGAGGCTTCATTTTCAAACACAGATGCTATTCTCTTTCAAGGCAAGTTCGTCAGAACAAACTCAGAAGGCAGTTTTTCCTTCTCTCATTCAGCCTAAGTTAAATATTTGAAGGATGATGGAAGTAGGAAAGGGAAAAATTTTTTTATCCATACAAGAACGCTGAAGTCAGTGTGTCCAGCTGGAGGGAGTACACCAAAAGATGTCATAATAATGACCCCAGATCTCCTTTCTTGGTGCATTTACAATGGATGTATTATAGAAGCAAAATAAAACCACTAGAGTGTAAAATTTTATCCTCTTCAAGATTTACCATTGTCAGTGCACCAAATATGTGTATATTTTGGAGCATCAAAATAACCTCACATCCTTTCATGCTGTGTATTTCATCAATGTACTTGTGAAGGGACTGACTCCAAACATACACACTTCAGTGGCAACCCTTCCCGCAAAAATCCAACTAACCAGAAATAAAGAGGTCACTTGTATCATTTTCTCCTAAGCATCTGAGTAATGTGAGGAAGTTAAAACATTAGTCAACCTTCAACTGTAGAAACAGGTGCAACACAAGATCTTCTATCCACAAAATCACGGTCCTAAATCATTCTAAAGAGAAGTCAGACTACATGTCAACAGAATTCAGGATCACGAACCAGCCAACCAGGAGGAACACAAGTTCAGCCACAATTTACTTGTTAATAAAACATAAGCCTGTAACCAGAGACAGTTACTGGACTATAATTACTTAGTTACTTTTAATCATCAAGCAAAATCATTAACATTAAAAGGTAGATACCAAGTTAAAATGCTCAGGCTCCTGAAAATTTCTGCATAGATAATTAAATAATCTAATATTTAAGTTACTTAAGGTTTGTACATTTAAAATATTTTGATTTATAAAATATTTTAAAAACTCAGAGCTCTGTATAAAGAACTAGAGAATTTCCACTTAAAAAGAGTAGTTTATTTCTGAAATCACCACATTCTCCAACTTCTGACCCACTTAAACCTTGCGGACAACACTTAAAGGAAAGAGCTAATCATTTCCCTTTCAACTGCCAAGTCTTCTGAGCAGCCAGGCAGTTTGAAAATTCAGGAATAGCAAGTTATTTCAGGACCCATAGGGTTTACAACAATAATGGTTTGAGGAAACCGCAGCATTTGGGCTCCTTCAGTCTTTTTCCCTGTCCTTAGGAGTTTAAAAATAAGCAGGAAAATGGTTCTTCAAATTGGCAGACCAATTTCAGGGTGGCTTCTTGCCACAGTGCAGGATAATCACAGAGTTACATGATCCACAGTGGGTAGAACATCCCACAGAAACAGCTCTTTTCTGATTCTCCTCTTTGATCAAACAGATTTGAGCCTTTTCCATTTTTATTTTTGTTTTACCTCTTCCTCTGTCCCTCCCTGCCCACCTTCTTTCTCTCTTCCTCTCTCCTTTTCTCTTTTTCCCCTCTTCTTCACTTAACATCTAATAGAAATCACCTACCATTCTATTGATGGAAATAGCTGGCATTTACTTCATGCTTTATTTTTATTTAACACATCTCAGCAGATTCAGCTATTAAGGATAATGAAAGTTTACAGTCTCTCAAGAGGAAAAACATCTATGTCAAAACCATAATACAAGGTTCACAGTTTTAAAATACACTTATTTCTCTTGAGGCAGGTGGGTTTCTGACGCTGTAAGTTATTCAACTGTCTCTAGGGCCTTCAGCTCATATCAAGGAAAGGCTGCAGCTTGGGACCCTTGAGGTTTTCGGTTTGTTTGCGGGGAGGGGTTGTTTTTTTCTTTTCCTTCAATTCCTTGAAACCTGAATGAATTTTGCCTTTGTAAGCAGAAGCAAAGTGACCCAGAAGAGCCTGTTTCCAGGGTGAATGCTGTTCCTCGTTTGCCTTTGCCATCATCAGTAAGCTGCTTGTCTTCAACACATCTATTTAGAAAACTTTCATTGTGACACAGAGTGGGTGAAAGGCTTCCAAAACCTGCTCGGTAAGATCAGCAAAGGAATCTGTCACTAGACCATCACAGCTAAGTCAGGAATGCCAAAATTAAAGAAACTAAAAGAAGGGAACACAGTTGCAATACATTTTAAGAGAGGAGAAATAACACAAGGGCACAGCCTAAATGGGCTTGTGCCCTTGGGCTCTTGGCTGTGAGGTCTTAAAGCAAGCAAATTCACCTCCCTGGACCCCTGCTTCTCATCCGTCACACCAGGCTATCCTGCAGATTCCTTCCAGTCCTAACAAATTACCTTTGTTTTTTAAGATAACTCTTAGATCTCTTCACAACTCCAATTTAGGAACTATATTCAAATATCTACTAAAATGCTCTCAGATGGCACTGAGAAAAAACTCATGGTCAGTCATTCCTTCAGTTAACTCTCAAAGAATTGCTAAAGTTGGTTTCTCTAGGTATAAACACAACAGTATGAATTCTTTGAAATTTCACTTCATCAAAAATGAAAGACATCTTTACAACTGTCATCTCTGAGACTTTACAAACACAAAACAAAGTAACTATGCTGGATATCAAAAGCTTTTGATATCAGAAGTGAGCATCTTTCATTAAATCTCATATATTTAGAGAAAGAGGAAAGCAATCCCTATCAAAACGGCTACTTTTCTGTAGGCCTCATTTCTTGAGTCACAGAAAAAAAGTTTTCCCCTACATCTCTATTTTCAATTTTTCAAACTGCACCCACACATCTTTGCAGCTCTCCTATGTCTAAATCAAAACATTCACTGAGCAACTACTGTAAGCCTAGGATGCAAAACGAAAATTATTTCAACACAGACTATTAAAAGGTCGTATTAATTCCAAGAATTGGGAGGTTAGTGGTTTAGTAAGAAAGTCATAGAAAAGGCAGACAGACAAATCAGCTTTTTCAGTCACACTTTATAAAATTCTCATTTGTGTTCAGGAGGATCAAACATCATTTTAAGTGGCCAAAAAGGTTTAGTAGAGTAGAATCGACTTCAGAAAATAGAAATATGTCTTATCATCACCATCTCTTAACTTTTTTATAAGCAGATGATGTGAAGAAAAATATGAAATTAAAGATATGGAGAGGCCATTTCAACCACATGAAAACAATACACACAGACATACACACACATGTTTGGTGTCCAACTGTTAGTCGGAGAAAAGAGTGGCAAGTGAGAACTCAATATGTAATTAGAGAAAGTGGTTAATGATGAAACCAAAGCTGAAAAGTGATGTTGCCTATTTCAAGTGAAACAACACAGTAATCCTACTTGGAAACTCAGAGTGATTTTATAGATGTGTTTAAAATTTAACATTTACAAAAACAACTGGGATGCCCAAATATAGTCACAACTCCATAACATTAATGCAAACATGTGCTTTATTTAACTCTAGTAAAAAGAAAAGCCAACAGAAAAAGATAAATGTGGGAAAAACATATTTACATATTACAGAGCATTCCACTTATCAAGAGATCATTTTTCTGAAAAACTCAACCACTCAAAATGTGGTTGAGACCCAAGAAGTCAGGATGATCTCTGCCCAGACAGTAATACTCACAGGATCGTGGCTTAGGATCTTATTATGATCTCTCAGTCACTACTGCTGTAATAAGATAGATTGCCCAGACGCTCCAGAGAAGGTAACATATGAGAAACCCCATAGCAGAGACTGGTGGGTACAGAGGCAAGCATGACTACAAGAGTGAAAAGAGAAAGCTCACCGCTTTACAGTAAAAGTGGAACAAGAAAGAAGCAGGCCCCGGAGACCCACCTTAAGCCAAAGCAAGGATCCTTACGAACCTCAATAACCACCAGGGTGACGCCAGATTCTTACAAGGTTCAAAGACACCACACTGACACCAAGGCATCAAAACAAGCTTCAGAGGTCCTCTGAGGACGGAGCAGAAACACTACCCGGAATCCTGCGGAGCGGGAGGGACTAAGTCTTGAGCAGTGAATTTCAATCCAACTATACCACTATTATCTGTAAGGCTTCAGGCCAGCCCCTTAATCTCTCAGGACAGCTTTCAGGGGGAAATGCCCCCACCCTACCATCTCACAGAACCATCAGAACAATGAAATGAGACCAGACATTAGTGAGCACTGGGTAAACCATGACCTGCAAACAGACTCTTATTTGCAGAGCAAACTTCAGAAAGATGTTCGCTAATTTTTTAATTGTTTTAGAATTCTGAACAATGAATGGAACAAGCTTCTGTTACAGGGAAATAAAAATGAAAGGCATTTTCCTCTAACATTTTAGGTAAGCTAACATGTAGTCCATATGAACACAATTTAGAAAGGATCTCTAACCAACCGTCAGAGTTTTACAGTAACTTTATGTTTCAAAGAAAAGGCAGCTTCTTATCCAGTTCAGACACAGAATCTCTGACACATACAGGCTAGAGTCCAACAATTTGAAAGTAAAGTGAAATGGACTGAACTTCTTGACAAATTTCCCTCTATGGGGGATGGATGGACAGCAGGCCAGGAAGCATAATGCCAGAGAAATCTCCAGATCAGGGCAGAAATTCATCAGACGTTGCTATTCATGCGTTTTCCCTTGGGCCGGTGAGCAGGTGCAAGGAAGCCATGGAGTGCATTAGCAGGCCGTTCACGGCTGAGCTCAGGCAGGGAGCAGGGTCCATGCTGGAAATCACTCAGTCCGGCCTGCGAGTTTTCAGGCGCAGCATGGCCCTGGGCTGGGGGTGCAGAGGGAAACCTAGGAGCGGCATGCTCTGTCCTCAGGCCCAGTGGTGCTCTGATCGGCACGACTCATCTGTACCGCATCTCAGGACGCTTCTGCTATGTGAGGCCTCCTACAACAGGGGCATGGGGATGGACTATCCACAGAAGCTGCATTGCCATTTGTGAGGGAGCAATCTGGGACACAGTATAATACAACCCTACTACCCGAAGTCTGCTGGAAGCATTATTTCACCAAAGTCTGTGACTTAATAGGGAATGATAAAACCAGTTCACTAGGTCGGGACTGACATTTTCTGTCTAATAGAATAGACTAGAATAAAACAGAAAAGAGAGAGAATCACGTGTACCCATACAATAAGGGTAAGCAGTTTCACAAAGCTTTTTTCATTCTCTATAGATGCATATATGTGTTTTTGTTATGTATATGAACATATGTGTGCGTACAGATCTGTTGTGTAGATTAGGAACAAATATAAAGTGTATTTGTTGCTTTGGACACAGTCAAAACTTTTCAAAGTCACTGACAAACAACTATAATTAAACTTCTCAGGCACTGAAAAACTCAAAACGTTCACATCGTAGATTTACTGTAGAAGATTCTTTTTCCCATTCCAAAAAAAAATTTGTTGGCAAGAAACCTTGCTCAACTTTCTCAGAAACTAGATGAAAACTTACAATTGTGTTTTTGTTCAGGCCTTTATTAGTTGGAAGCTAAACATAACCTTTAAGATTTCTAAACTCAGTTACCTAACTTCTCCCTGGTTACAATGACATGAGCACACACAGCCACCGCACAGACTAACACAAACCCCAGTGTGTGGGACGTAACCAAGGCCTGATGATCCAAAAAAAGGAAAGGAAACTGAAGTCGCTCAGTCGTGTCCAACTCTTTACGACCCCATGGACTGTAGCCTGCCAGGCTCCTCTGTCCATGGGATTTTCCAGGCAAGAATACTGGAGTGGGGTGCCATTTCCTTCTCCAGGGGAGATGATCCAAAGGCACACTGAAGGAGTGCAACCCCAATCTCACCAGCTTCCTAAATCACACAAGAACATCCCAAATGCAACAAGCAATCTCAAAAAATTCTGTACATATCAAACAAAACTGGGATCCTTAGAACAGAACCACACATACTTAAGGGCAAAGAATTGGACGTGGAAAGGCAGCAAGGGAAAAAAAGAAAAGGACTTAAATGATCTTTTTATAGCTGGAATAGAGTGTGTTGATTAACTCTGCAAGAAAATTACTTTAAGGTGAAAAATCAAAGTTCTTTTTCCAGGAAGTCAAAGGACTCTATGTACTTTCCACGGGTGAAAAAAAAATTATGTAAATAAATAAAAACCAGTCAAGACGATCACAGCAACCAAGCCAAGAACCAGCCCCAACCACCCACCAAGGTAAACTCACAAATTGCCTTTTGTATTCTTTGTAAAAAAACCTCCAACCACTCAAGACTGAGGCGGTACACACCTGTGTCCAGATAGGAATTCTGGTTTATCGCAAAATGTAATCCAGAAACACCAGATACCCAGCTTCTACTTTAACTGAGGCGTTTCCAGTTACAAAGTGAAAGAGAACTTCAGGAACACAGGCAAAGGAAGAGTAACAACAGTGAAACACATTTATTCTCATGTCCTCTTTTTAAAGTTTGCTGAAAAACAAAAACAAAAATCAAGTGATGCAGTTTATGAAATCTCAACTGCCTGTGGTTTTCACTTATAAATAGACTCTCCTTAGAGCAAGGTAAGTATTTATTAAACCCAAATCTAATAGTTTACTTGTACACTGAACTTTTAGCCAGTAAACAGATTAGACTTTATTTTTACTCCACACTTTTCAACCATGTACAGAAGGTTTATTAAGCTATGTCTTAAAAACAAACATATCTTAACTATTATAAACAATTAGTCCTGCAGGGAGCACATTCAGAAACATGTCTGAGTCCCACTAGGCTACCATTACTTTATAGATTTAGGAGATGGAGTCAGAAAAGTGTTGGCAAAAAGAAGGCAGAATAGACAGGAATGGAGACCCATCATCCCTTCTCTCCTTGTATCTCATCCCCCCTCCTTCCCACGCATCTATTGCCATCTCCTTCGGTTATCTTCCTTTCACTACTGCCCTCAACAGAACCTTTTGGGAAAATAGGAAGGCAAGAAAATGGCAGGGCAGAGTCACTCCTCATTCCACCAGTCTCCATGAGCACCTGCTCTAGGGAAGGTCGTGGGTCAGGTCACTCTAGGTCACTCGCAAGTCAAGCCATCTTCTCTCCTATGAGAGACTTCTTTCTCCTCATGGCTTTTTCAAGATTGCATGATACCAAGTCTACAAGGCCATAGATACTCTCAGAACACAAGGATCCACAAGCGATGCCCAGATCCAGGGAATCAGTCTAAGCAAGGACAGTGTAGAGGGTGGGAATTAACTGAGGAGCCCGGCCAACAAATCCCTCTGCTCCAGGGAGATGGTCTCAGTTAGCTGCTCAGCTAGGCAAGCGCTCACCATGTTTTATACATGCTTACAGAGCCAAAATGTGATGTGCCCAGCACAGTGCTGGGTTCTAGCAAGAACTAAGTAAATAGTCGTTGATTTAATGTCTCTGGTGACTAGTCAGTAATCAGCCATAAATTACAGCAAACACCCTGAGATGCTGCATTGGATAGTCAGAGAAGAGGTGTTGCTACACAACACAACGGTGTAAAAGGCAAATTATCTTCCCTTAGGATTTCAGGGTTCAGCGGGGTACTAACACTGTTATGACCATGTGATAAGAGATGTCAGCAGAATTCATGCCAGATGGAGTCATGGCTTACACGACCATAGGTTTGGTAGAACAAATGTACTTGCAAACTAAGTGCCAAGTCTATCATCAAGGGATGGTAGAAGAGAATATTTAGATCATGCATGCCTTTCTATTGGCTGATAAGTAGTGACAGACACTTGGAATAAGAAAGTTACTCACATCAGTAAATACTTAAGGCTCAGTTCCAATGAAAATATCAACTTCTATAGGTGGCTTTGTGTGGGGCTGCTGGCACTCAGCAACGCCAGAACAGCTGGACCCAAGTTCAGACTCTAGCATCCTCACTCAGACTATATGCCCATCCTCCACATTGCAGAGCATCACAGGAAAGGGATACAGCCGTGGAGGGCAGCATCCTTCTCTGGGAAGCCAGCCTCATGGTGGGGCCAGTGCTCCTCAGCCTGCACACTGCTCCCCGGGATGGCATGGGAAATGCAGAGACTGTTCAAGTGCCAAGGATCCAAAGATGTGGGAATTTTAAATAGGGTCCCTGGTGATTTTTTCAGCAAAGACCTGAAGAAAGCAAGAGAAGGTGAGGATAAGATGTACAGCTGGGAGTCTTGGAGGAGGGCAAGGTCAAGTTGCATGGCCTGTCCTAACAGCAGGAAGGAGTCGGATGTGACGTGGAGGAGAGTTAAGGGGAAAGCACAGGTGATGAGGTTGGGGAAACGATGGGGTCAGGGAGCCCACCCCCGTAGGGCCTCCGAGAACACTGTAAAGATGCTAGATATTAAACTGTCTGAGAAAGGTTTTAAGCAGTGACATCACACGGTTTGACTTCTGTTTGATGTTTTACAGGGTTGCTGAGGTCGCTGTGTTAAGACTGCCTGGCTTGGGGTGAGGGTGGGGGTGGGGAGGAGAACAAGAGTGAAACAAGGAAAACCGGTTAAGAAGAGATGGCAATAGCCCCCATCTGCCTCTCCTTATCAGACATGGCATCATCCAACCCACGCCTCAGCCCTGTTCACTATGTCAACTTTACTCATGGTCAAAGCAGCCAGGGTCAAATGCTTGTACAAAGTGTCTCCTACAGGCACAATGTGCGTGCAGTAACAGGAAACGGCCGACTGCCACCAAAATTATGCTCCCACAAACCGCACCCTCTCTCTTGCCACACTCGGAAAAGTCCAGACTCAGGAGCACTTTACGATTACGTTCAGTAGTATAATCGACAAAGCAAGCACACAGTGCCACCTGTAACCCACCACACTTTACGCAAATCCAGAGTACCGTTTGGCATGTGGGCCTGAGTAAGCAGCACTATTAAGAGTGTCCCAGGTGAGTTATGCTCACCCTATCAGCATCCCTTTTTTGGGTACTTAGCCTTGGGGATAAAAAAGATAAGGAAGACCTGGTCCCTGCCCTAAAGGAATTCACAGTCTAGCTCAAGACACAGGCGGGTAAACAAATAAGTACAACCCAGTGTATGATAAATGCAATCACAGAGGTATGTAGAAAGCCCAGAAATAACACAGAGAAGGGAGTAATCTGCTCTGCCCTCCAGGGATCGGGGAAGACTTC